>NC_071994.2:30342678-30655357 GCF_028885655.2 Pongo abelii | reverse complement strand
AGGGAGGGAACTGGCAGCCAGTGCCCCAGCAAACACTTGCACATGGTTCTACACTCAGGCCCCCCTGAGCTAAGCTTCCTAAAGAGCCAGGTGGCAGCTGGAGCTGGGGTCTCCTGGCCCATGATTGGCTGCCATCATTTGTGGTTAGCCCTCCATGGTGGGGGAGGCTGGGAAGGACAGTGGAAGCTGATAAACAGCTCAGCAGTATGTTCTGAGAAACAAGAGAGCAAGGAGAGAGCAGAGAACACACTTTGCCTTTTCTTTGGTATTGAGTAATATCAACCAAATTGCAGACATCTCAACACTTTGGCCAGGCAGCCTGCTGAGCAAGGTAACACTCATACTTTTCATGCCTTGAGCCAAAATATTTATTACATTTTTATGTTTCTAACTAGAAGTGCTTGAGCTTTTTTTCCTTCCAGGTGATGAGGGGATGGAATGAGCAAAGCTACGTCAATTTTTTTTTAATGTATGAAAATAAAAAAGGTACAAGAGGCCAAGTTTAGGGCCACTGAAGTTTCATAGAAAGATGCAAAATATCTGAATTACTATAAATGAATGCTATTGTCAGAAGAAAGGTTTAAGGAGTGCTTCTTGAATGAATGTGTACAAATCAGCAGAAGGTAAGGTGTGAGACTCTTGGAAATAAATACTGTTAGTTTAGGCGAGAAAAATAATCAGGAACATAAATTCTAGGGTGGGAGGAAATGTATGGTTTCCCAGGTATTAACAAGTATTGCCAGGCATTTCCTGAACTAGGTTGGCCTAAGTAGGAGACCAGTGTTTCTCAAAATATTCACTCATTTTAGAATCACTGAATGTTTAAAAATGCAATTTCTGGATTCCTTCCCAAACAGCCAGACTCTTTGGGACCTGATGAACTGCATTTCTTTTTAAAAACAAACTCGCTCATGATTCTGATTTGTATTAATTTTGAGAATTGCCACGGTAGAGACCCTGCTTTGAGGTTATGTTCTTGAGTCAGGATTCCTGGCCAGGGATTGTGATGATATATTTCTCTTTCTGAAGTGGTTCATGCAAGAGGTTGTCTGAAGGAAGAGCAAGAATTGTAGTGTTATTTTGTGGATACTTGAGACTTATAAAAAGGCTTTTTATTTTGTCACGTTTTTGATACATGATGTTTGGCAAAAAACAGACGATAGTATTTGCAGAGTGAATGAATAAGTGGAACAGGTGTGATAATGAGAGGTCACACTTGAGCACACAGTTATTACTTGGAAATTGTGTACAGACTAAGTTGAAGACGTTAGGAGGGAAGATTGTGGGCCAAGTAACGGGGTGTATGTGTGTGTGTGTAGGGTGGGCAGCTGGGATGGAAATGGGGGGCTGCTGCTGCTGCTGTGCCCTGGTCTCCTGAACTAATGATATCACTCACCAGAAACTACTGTTCCTGCACTGTCCAAGCCACCCCAAACTAGTCTGTCAAAATGAATCTGTGCTGTGTGGAGGGAGGCACCCCTGTAGCTCTGATGTCAGATGGCAATGTCGAGATGGCAGTGGCCGGTGAGGACAGGGCTGAGCCAGCACCAACCACTCGGCCTTTGACATCCTGAGGCTGGTCTGCTGCTGAGATCTTTTGTTAGAAGAGAGGAGATCAAGCATTTGCAAGGTTTCTGAGTGTCAAAAAATATGAATCCAAGATAACTCTTTCACAGTCCTAACTTCGTGCTGTCTACAGGTCCATATTTTAGCCTGCTTTCTCCATGTTCATCCGAAAAGAAAGAAAAACTAAGGGTGGTGGTCAGATTTGAAATTAGCCAGATCTTAAGTTTTTCTGGGGGAAATTTAGAAGAAAATATGGAAAAGTGACTATGAGCACATATACATCTAGTCTTTAAAACAGTTTTATCCAAAATAAAGGTATCACAAAATTAATAAAAATAGTTACTTGCTTGTTTTGAATAATTCAAATGATACAAAAATGAATAAAATAAAAAGTGCAAAAGGCCCTCTTAACAATGCCAATTCTATTTTTTTCAGAAATTAAACACTGTTAAGATTTTAGTGTATATCCTTTCATAATTCCTGTGATTTCATATATGTATAAATACAAACATATCTACATAAAGAGAATCCTACTATACTTGCTATTGTCATTCTATTCTCTACTTTTTCATGTGAGCATCTTTCCATGTCACTGATGCATACAGAAATTGCACATATGCATCAGTGCATACAGAAAATTAAATTTTCTGCATGGTTTTCCACTGTATGTCTGGACCATAGTTTATTTAAAAATGCCCTTTGGGTAATTATTTATATTGTTTCCTGCTTTTTCAAAGTAACAGTTTTGGAAACAAATCTCTCTCTCTGTCTTTGTATAAATATTGTTGCATTCCTGTGGAAATGTTTCTTTTGGATAACTTCCCAAAAGGAGATTTATTGCACCAAAGATAATATATTCAAAAATTTTAAAGACATTGCTCAATTGTCTAGTAGGCATTTTATACCAATTTATACTTCTCCCAAGAATGTATGGAGATATCTTAATTTCTCCATGCCTTTATTAATGCTGAACCATATAAGTAGTTTTAATTTTTGCTAATTGAATAGATAAAAAATATCTAATCTAAGTCTAGTTCTTTAAAGTTTTATCTTCTACCAAAAGTAATACACGTCTATTTTAGGGAGTAAAAATCACAAGTAAGGATAAAAAATAGTGCAGCAATAAACACAGGAGTGTAGATGTCTCTGAACATACTGATTTGATTTCCTTTGGATAAATACCCAATAGTAGGACTGCTGGATCATATAATAATTCTATCTTTAGTTTTTTTGAGGACCTCCATACTATTCTTCATAGTGGCTGTACTAATTTACATTCCTACCAACTGTGTATGAAGGTTCCCTTTTCTCTACATCCTTGCCAGCATTCATTATTGCTTGTCGTTTGGATACAATCTATTTTAACTGGGGTGAGATGACATCTCATTGTAGTTTTGATTTGCATTTCTCTGATGATCAGTGGTGTTGAGCACCTTTTCATATACCTGTTTTGCCATTTGTATGTCTTCCTTTGAGAAATGTCTATTCAGATATTTTGCCTATTTTAAAATCAGATTATTAGATTGTTTCCTATAGAGTTGTTTGAGCTCCTTGTATATTCTGGTTATTAATCTCTTGTCAGATGCATAGCTTACAAATATTTTCGCCCATCATGTGGATTGTGTCTTCACTTTGTGGATTGTTTACTTTGCTGTGCGGAAGCTTTTAACTTGATACAATCCCATTTGTCCACTTTTGCTTTGGTTGCCTTCCACAGGAGTATTTAAATAAATGTAGTTTGGTAGATTTTGGTATAGTAATGCAGGCCAGTGGGAGTCAGGGGAGAAATGTGTAGGGAAATGAGATAGTTCTAAGGATCCTACAAACATGCCTGATGATTGACTTACTCAATGTGAAAGTCAATATTAAACTTGATGAGCTCTAGAGACGGTCATGCATTTTAAAAAGAATTACTCAAAATATTGTCTTGGAATACCAGAGAGCAAGTGCTTTAAGTATAGGCTGGGAAGTAAAATGCTAAAGGAATGAGAAGGCATTTGGGGTTGAGTTCAACCTAAGAGGCAGGGGAGCCACAGGGAAAGACCTAGCACCTGCCACAGAAGAGAATTAGGAAGCAGAATTGAACTATAAGCAATTTTGAGGTGTTCGTTGGGCTGCAGTTGAAATATTTTTTGAGGTTAATGAGACATTTGAAATGGCTGTGTATTGTTTAACTCTTGCATAGTCCTGCATAGGGAACAATCTAATAGGATTTCTCTGTGAATCAAGTCTTAGAAATTTGCTTTTAATTTTTATGAAAAACACCCATTTCTTTGTTTTTGAGACAGAGTTCTGCTCTGTCATCCAGGCTGCGGTGCAGTGGTGTGATCTTGGCCCACTGCAATCTCTGCCTCCTGGGTTCAGGCGATTCTCGTGTCTCAGCCTCCTGAGTAGCTAGGATTTCGAGTGCCTGCTACCATGCCCGGCTAAATTTTTTTGTATTTTTGGTAGAGATGGAATTTCACCATGTTGGCCAGGCTGGTCTCGAACTCCTGACCTCAAGTGATTCACCCGCCTTGGCCTCCCAGAGTGTTGGGATTACAGGCATGAGCCACTGTGCCTGTGCCCCAAAACACCAATTTCTGATGTGTAATGCATAGAAGATGGAACAAACTTCAGTAAAGCAGGGACTTGAAAAGAGGCTTTTGTAGCAGCTGTCAGCATTAACTCTTGCCCCTCTGTGCCTCCTAATCCCACCCCTGCTCAAAGTATATTCGTCTGAGAATTTGTCTCCATAACTATGTGACCATAAAAATTGTCATCGATTTTGTTAGTTGATCAATTGAGGGAAAAACATATGTTACTTGATATAACTGGTGGGTCAAAATAATTAACCCACGCAAATTTGATAGGTGGATGGGATGATGGATTGAAAATACATTTGCTCTTTTTCCAATTATGTACTAAGTAATTTGGGAAAGATTGATCTAATTGGGTCTAGAGAGTACACCTCACGTGGCATTGTTAGACTTTTTTTCTGCATCGCTAGCGATCTGTGCACTACAACTCAAATCAGTAGGGTTTCCTGGCATATGTAATTGCCAATGTTTTTTACCAGAAGAGAAACATTACTCCAACCTCTTCTTATTATGTTACAAACTATAGTGCTAATGACCATCGACTGACAATGACTTTCAGGATGACCTGTGTGAGTTTTATCTGAAACCATGTGAATTTTTCATCTTAAAAGTCCCTTAGAATCTCAGTCTATGTACACTCTGGTTTGTTGCAGGTTTAGAGTTCGTGTTTTTTGTTTCTAATGTAGACACAGCCTTATAATTTACAACAGCATTCACTAATTAAAATTGTAAGCATAATTACTATCCATGATACTTATTATTAGTTTGCATTCATAAAGCTCAAAATTCACTTCATCCTTTCAAGTAGTGAATAATTAGTTTCTTTGGGTTTGCAGCTTTATCATCCTTTTATGACCCATTTGGAAGAAATAAACAACCAACCTCCTGGAAGACTGCTTTAAAAAGCTGGAAATATATTGTCCAGCTAGTGCAATGAGGCTAATACAATGTGGAAAATATTACTTTTCTTTGATTTTAGTAGCCTGTTTATCTTTACATTTACTGAACAAATAACTATTGAGCACCTAATGTATACTGGGACCCTTGGGGAGGCAAAGATGAATCAAAGATTCTGTCCTTAAAGACCTTAAGGTTTTTGTGGAAGGAAATACAACTTTACATGTATATATTTAAACATTTATATGTGTCTAACAGGTATAAGTAACCATAAACACTGTCAGAAGAGGAAATAACTCTATGATCAGCACCTAACATGATATATTAAGGTAGAAGATTTAATACATATCTTTTGGAATACATGAATAAATAATTGAATGTATTTATTTTTATTATTTATAAGATACATCAGTGGGATATTGATATTGGTCTTAATATGACTTGTTTTCATTGTTCTCAGGCACCTCAGCCAGCATGGCAGCCTCTTTCCCACCCACCTTGGGACTCAGTTCTGCCCCAGATGAAATTCAGCACCCACATATTAAATTTTCAGAATGGAAATTTAAGCTGTTCCGGGTGAGATCCTTTGAAAAGACACCTGAAGAAGCTCAAAAGGAAAAGAAGGATTCCTTTGAGGGGAAACCCTCTCTGGAGCAATCTCCAGCAGTCCTGGACAAGGCTGATGGTCAGAAGCCAGTCCCAACTCAGCCATTGTTAAAAGCCCACCCTAAGTTTTCAAAGAAATTTCATGACAACGGGAAAGCAAGAGGCAAAGCGATCCATCAAGCCAACCTTCGACATCTCTGCCGCATCTGTGGGAATTCTTTTAGAACTGATGAGCACAACAGGAGATATCCAGTCCATGGTCCTGTGGATGGTAAAACCCTAGGCCTTTTACGAAAGAAGGAAAAGAGAGCTACTTCTTGGCCGGACCTCATTGCCAAGGTTTTCCGGATCGATGTGAAGGCAGATGTTGACTCGATCCACCCCACTGAGTTCTGCCATAACTGCTGGAGCATCATGCACAGGAAGTTTAGCAGTGCCCCATGTGAGGTTTACTTCCCAAGGAACGTGACCATGGAGTGGCACCCCCACACACCATCCTGTGACATCTGCAACACTGCCCGTCGGGGACTCAAGAGGAAGAGTCTTCAGCCAAACTTGCAGCTCAGCAAAAAACTCAAAACTGTGCTTGACCAAGCGAGACAAGCCAGTCAGCGCAAGAGAAGAGCTCAGGCAAGGATCAGCAGCAAGGATGTCATGAAGAAGATCGCCAACTGCAGTAAGATACATCTTAGTACCAAGCTCCTTGCAGTGGACTTCCCGGAGCACTTTGTGAAATCCATCTCCTGCCAGATCTGTGAACACATTCTGGCTGACCCTGTGGAGACCAACTGTAAGCATGTCTTTTGCCGGGTCTGCATTCTCAGATGCCTCAAAGTCATGGGCAGCTATTGTCCCTCTTGCCGATATCCATGCTTCCCTACTGACCTGGAGAGTCCAGTGAAGTCCTTTCTGAACGTCTTGAATTCCCTGATGGTGAAATGTCCAGCAAAAGAGTGCAATGAGGAGGTCAGTTTGGAAAAATATAATCACCACATCTCAAGTCACAAGGAATCAAAAGAGACTTTTGTGCACATTAATAAAGGGGGCCGGCCCCGCCAACATCTTCTGTCGCTGACTCGGAGAGCTCAGAAGCACCGGCTGAGGGAGCTCAAGCTGCAAGTCAAAGCCTTTGCTGACAAAGAAGAAGGTGGAGATGTGAAGTCCGTGTGCATGACCTTGTTCCTGCTGGCTCTGAGGGCGAGGAATGAGCACAGGCAAGCTGATGAGCTGGAGGCCATCATGCAGGGAAAGGGCTCTGGCCTGCAGCCAGCTGTTTGCTTGGCCATCCGTGTCAACACCTTCCTCAGCTGCAGTCAGTACCACAAGATGTACAGGACTGTGAAAGCCATCACAGGGAGACAGATTTTTCAGCCTTTGCATGCCCTTCGGAATGCTGAGAAGATACTTCTGCCGGGCTACCACCACTTTGAGTGGCAGCCACCTCTGAAGAATGTGTCTTCCAGCACTGATGTTGGCATTATTGATGGGCTGTCTGGACTGTCATCCTCTGTGGATGATTACCCAGTGGACACCATTGCAAAGAGGTTCCGCTATGATTCAGCTTTGGTGTCTGCTTTGATGGACATGGAAGAAGACATCTTGGAAGGCATAAGATCCCAAGACCTTGATGATTACCTGAATGGCCCCTTCACTGTGGTGGTGAAGGAGTCTTGTGATGGAATGGGAGATGTGAGTGAGAAGCATGGGAGTGGGCCAGTAGTTCCAGAAAAGGCAGTCCGTTTTTCATTCACAATCATGAAAATTACTATTGCCCACAGCTCTCAGAATTTGAAGGTATTTGAAGAAGCCAAACCTAACTCTGAACTGTGTTGCAAGCCATTGTGCCTTATGCTGGCAGATGAGTCTGACCATGAGACCCTGACTGCCATCCTGAGCCCTCTCATTGCTGAGAGGGAGGCCATGAAGAGCAGTGAATTAAAGCTTGAGCTGGGAGGCATTCTCCGGACTTTCAAATTCATCTTCAGGGGCACTGGCTATGATGAAAAACTTGTGCGGGAAGTGGAAGGCCTCGAGGCTTCTGGCTCAGTCTACATTTGTACTCTTTGTGATGCCACCCGTCTGGAAGCCTCTCAAAATCTTGTCTTCCACTCTATAACCAGAAGCCATGCTGAGAACCTGGAACGTTATGAGGTCTGGCGTTCCAACCCTTACCATGAGTCTGTGGAAGAACTGCGGGATCGGGTGAAAGGGGTCTCAGCTAAACCTTTCATTGAGACAGTCCCTTCCATAGACGCACTCCACTGTGACATTGGCAATGCAGCTGAGTTTTACAAGATCTTCCAGCTAGAGATAGGGGAAGTGTATAAGAATCCCAATGCTTCCAAAGAGGAAAGGAAAAGATGGCAGGCCACACTGGACAAACATCTCCGGAAGAAGATGAACCTCAAACCAATCATGAGGATGAATGGCAACTTTGCCAGGAAGCTCATGACCAAAGAGACTGTGGATGCAGTTTGTGAGTTAATTCCTTCCGAGGGGAGGCATGAGGCTCTGAGGGAGCTGATGGATCTTTACCTGAAGATGAAACCAGTATGGCGGTCATCATGCCCTGCTAAAGAGTGCCCAGAATCCCTCTGCCAGTACAGTTTCAATTCACAGCGTTTTGCTGAACTCCTTTCTACCAAGTTCAAGTATAGGTATGAGGGAAAAATCACCAATTATTTTCACAAAACCCTGGCACATGTTCCTGAAATTATTGAGAGGGATGGCTCCATTGGGGCATGGGCAAGTGAGGGAAATGAGTCTGGTAACAAACTGTTTAGGCGCTTCCGGAAAATGAATGCCAGGCAGTCCAAATGCTACGAGATGGAAGATGTCCTGAAACACCACTGGTTGTACACCTCCAAATACCTCCAGAAGTTTATGAATGCTCATAATTCATTAAAAACCTCTGGGTTTACCATGAACTCTCAGGCAAGCTTAGGGGACCCATTAGGCATAGAGGACTCTCTAGAAAGCCAAGATTCAATGGAATTTTAAGTAGGGCAACCACTTATGAGTTGGTTTTTGGAATTGAGTTTCCCTCTGGGTTGCATTGAGGGCTTCTCCTAGCACCCTTTACTGCTGTGTATGGGGCTTCACCATCCAAGAGGTGGTAGGTTGGAGTAAGATGCTACAGATGCTCTCAAGTCAGGAATGGAAACTGATGAGCTGATTACTTGAGCCTTTTAGTGAGTTCCGAAAAGCAACAGGAAAAATCAGTTATCTGAAAGCTCAATAACTCAGAACAGGAGTAACTGCAGGGGACCAGAGATGAGCAAATATCTGTGTGTGTTGGGGAGCTGTCATGAAAATCAAAGCCAAGGTTGTCAAAGAACAGCCAGTGAGGCCAGGAAAGAAACTGGTCTTGTGGTTTTCATTTTTTTCCCCTTCGATTTATTATATTTTGTATTGAGATATGATAAGTGCCTTCTATTTCATTTTTGAATAATTCTTCATTTTTGTAATTTTACATATCTTGGCTTGTTCTATAAGATTCAAAAGAACTTTTTAAATTTTTCTGATAATATCTTACATTTGTACAGCATGATGACCTTTACAAAGTGCTCTCAGTGCATTTACCCATTTGTTATATTTATGCAGAAATACCTTACATCAGGACAACTTTGAGAAAATCAGTCCTTTTTTATGTTTAAATTATGTATCTATTGTAACCTTCAGAGTTTAGGAGGTCATCTGCTGTCACGGATTTTTCAATAATGAATTTAGAATACACCTGTTAGCTACAGTTAGTTATTAAATCTTCTGATAATATACGTTTACTTAGCTATCAGAAGCCAAGTATGATTCTTTATTTTTACTTTTTAATTTCAAGTAATTTAGAGTTTCCAAATTTAGAGCTTCTGCTTACAATCTTGAAGCCACAGAGGCTTGTAAAAATATATGTTAGCTTGATGTCTAAAAATATATTTCATGTCTTACTGAAACATTTTGCCAGACTTTCTCCAAATGAAACCTGAATCAATTTTTCTAAATCTAGGTTTCATAGAGTCCTCTCCTCTGCAGTGTGTTATTCTTTCTATAATGATCAGTTAACTTTCAGTGGATTCAGAATTGTGTAGCAGGATAACCTTGTATTTTTCCATCTGCTAAGTTTAGATGGAGTCCAAATGCAGTACAGCAGAAGAGTTAACATTTACACAGTGCTTTTTACCACTGTGGAATGTTTTCACACTCATTTTTCCTTACGACAATTCTGAGGAGTAGATGTTGTTATTATCTCCATTTCATGGGGGTTTAAATGATTTGCTCAAAGTTATTTAGGGGTAATAAATACTTGCCTTGGAAATTGAACATAGTCCTTTTGTCCCCAAAGCCCTTCTTCTTTCCACCACAAATTAATCACTGTGTTTATAAGGTAGTATCAGAATTTGTTTAGGATTCACAACTAATCACTATAGCACATGATCTTGGGATTACATTTTTATGGGGCAGGGGTAAGCAAGTTTTTAAGTCATTTGTGTGCTCTGGCCCTTTTGATAGAAGAAAGCAACACAAAAGCTCCAAAGGGCCCCCTAACCCTCTTGTGGCTCCAGTTATTTGGAAACTATTATCTGCATCCTAAGGAATTTGGGATTTGCCAGTTGCTGGCAATGTAGAGCAGGCATGGAATTTTATATGCTAGTGAGTCATAATGATATGTTAGTGTTAATTAGTTTTTCTTCCTTTGATTTTATTGGCCATAATTGCTACTCTTCATACACAGTATATCAAAGAGCTTGATAATTTAGTTGTCAAAAGTGCATCAGTGACATTATCTTAAATGGTATGTATTTGGTGCTTCTGCAGGGATTGAACTCAGTATCTTTCATTAAAAAATACAGCAGTTTTCCTTGCTTTTTATATGCAGAATATCAAAGTCATTTCTAATTTAGTTGTCAAAAACATATACATATTTTAACATTAGTTTTTTTGAAAACTCTTGGTTTTGTTTTTTTGGAAATGAATGGGCTACTAAGCCACCCTTTCCCTTCATCCTGCTTAATCCTTGCAGCATGTCTCTGCACTAATAAACAGCTAAATTCACATAATCATCCTATTCCCTGAAGCATGGTCATGCTGGTTTATAGATTTTTTTACCCATTTCTACTCTTTTATTCTATTGGTGGCACTGTAAATACTTTCCTGTATTAAATTATCCTTTTCTAACACTGTAGGAACTGTTTTGAATGCATGTGACTAAGAGCATGATTTATAGCGCAACCTTTCCAATAATCCCTTAATCAGATCACATTTTGATAAACCCTGGGAACATCTGGCTGCAGGAATTTCAATATGTAGAAACACTGCCTATGGTTTTTTGCCATTATTGTTGAGATTGCAATATCCTAGACCCTAGTTTTATACTAGAGTTTTATTTTTAACAATGCCTATTGCAAGTGCAATTACGTACTCCAGGGAAATTCGCCACACTGAATCGAGCATTTGTGTGTGTGTGTGTGAAGTATATACTGGGACTTCAGAAGTGCAATGTATTTTTCTCCTGTGAAACCTGATTCTACAAGTTTTCCTGCCAAGCCACTCAGGTGCATTGCAGGGACCAGTGATAATGGCTGATGAAAATTGATGATTGGTCGGTGAGGTCAAAAGGAGCCTTGGGATTAATAAACATGCATTGAGAAGCAAGAGGAGGAGAAAAAGATGTCTTTTTCTTCCAGGTGAACTGGAATTTAGTTTTGCCTCAGATTTTTTTCCCACAAGATATAGAAGAAGATAAAGATTTTTTTGATTGAGAGTGTGGGTCTTGCATTACATCAAACAGAGTTCAAATTCCACACAGATAAGAGGCAGGATATATAAGCGCCAGTGGTAGTTGGGAGGAATAAACCATTATTTGGATGCAGGTGGTTTTTGATTGCAGATATGTGTGTGTCTTCAGTGATTGTATGACAGATGATGTATTCTTTTGATGTTTAAAGATTTTAAGTAACAGTAGATACATTGTACCCATTTTACATTTTCTTATTTTAACTACGGTAATCTACATAAATATACCTCAGAAATCATTTTTGGTGATTATTTTTTGTTTTGTAGAATTGCACTTCAGTTTATTTTCTTACAAATAACCTTACATTTTGTTTAATGGCTTCCAAGAGCCTTTTTTTTTTTTTCTATTTCAGAGAAAATTCAGGTACCAGGATGCAATGGATTTATTTGATGCAGGGGACCTGTATTTCCATGTCAAATGTTTTCAAATAAAATGAAATATAAGTTTCAATACTTTTTATATTTTAATATTTCCATTCATTAATATTATGGTTATTGTCAGCAATTTTATGTTTGAATATTTGAAATAAAAGTTTAAGATTTGAAAATGGTATGTATTATAATTTCTATTCAAATATTAATAATAATATTGAGTGCAGCATTTAAAAATTAACATCTTTTACTTTGAGAGAAATACAGAATAAATTTGGTGGTCTTTGGATTAAAGGACAATAGAATAATGATTATGTGTAAAATTTATCCTAATGTAGGATGAGACAGTTTTTTCCCCCAGATACATAGAATAAACAGTAAATCTTTTTGTTTGTTTTTTCACTTTTTTGAGACCGGTGAAAATACAGACTTATTCTCCAGAAAATTCACATACTTATTATATTAGGCCATTCTTTTTCTTTGTTTTTGTTTTCTTTTTTCTTTTTTGAGATGGAGTCTCGCTTTGTCGCCCAGGCTGGAGTGCAGAAGTGCGATCTCGGCTCATTGCAAACTCCACCTCCTGGGTTCAGGCCATTCTCCTGCCTCAGCCTCCCAAGTAGCTGGTACTACAGGCGCCCGCCACCATGCCCGGCTAATTGTTTGTATTTTTTAGTAGAGATGGGGTTTCACCGTGTTAGCCAGGATGGTCTCGATCTCCTGACCTCATGATCCACCCGCCTCAGCCTCCCAAAGTGCTGGGATTACAGGCCTGAGCCACCACACCCAGCTTATGTTAGGCCATTCTTGCATTACTATAAATAAATACATCAGACTGGGTAATTTATAAAGAAAAGAGATTTAATTGGTTCACAGTTCTTCAGTAAGTATGGCACTAGCATCTAATTCACCTTCTGGTATGGCCTCAGAAAGCTACAATCATGGCATAAAGGGAAAGGAGAGCAGCAGCATCACACGGCGAGAATGGGAACATGGGTGAGGAGGTGCCACACAATTTTACACAACCAGATCTCATGTAAACTTGCTGAGCAAAAACTTGCTCATTATCATGAGAATAGTACCAAGCCATCCATAAGGGATCTGCCACCATAATCCAGTCACCTCCCATCAGTCCTGACCTCCAACATTGAGGTTACATTTCAACATGGGTATTGGAGGGGACAAATATCCAAAGCATAGCATTCTGCCCCTGGCCTTCCAAATCTCATGTTCTCCTCATATTGCAAAATACAATCATCCCTTCCCAACAGTCCCCCAAAGTCTTTACTCATTCGAAGTATCAACTTAAAAGTCCCAAAGTCCTAAGTCTAGAGTCTCATCATTGGAGACCCAAGGCAAATTTCTTCCTGACCCTGTAAAATAAAAAACAAGTTATTGACTTCCAAGATACAATGGTGGTACAGGGATGGATTGATACTCTTATTCCAAAAGGTAGAAATTGGCCAAAAGAAAGGGGTAATAGGCCCCACACAAAACCCAGAAGGGCATACATTAAACCTTAAAGCTCCAAAATAGTGTCTGTTGACACCATGTCCCACATCCAAGGCATGTTTCTGCAAGCGGTGGACTTCCAATGCCTTGGGCAGCTCCACCCCTATGGCTGCACAAGGTGCAGCCCCGACAGCTGCTCTCAAGGGTTGGAGTCGAGTGACTGCAGCTTTTCCCTGCTGAGGTTGCAAGTTGCAGGTAGCCATACCACTCTCGGGGCTAGAGGGTTGCGGTCCCATCCCATAGCTCCACCAGGCAATAACCTGGTAGGGACTTTGTATGGGGCCTCCAACCCCACATTTCCCCTCTGCATTTTCCTAGCAGAGGCTCTCTGCAAGTGCTCACCCATAGAGTAGGCTTTTGCTTTAGCACCCAGGTTTTCTCATACATCCTCTGAAATCCAGGGTGAAGCTGCCAAGCCTTCTTCTCTTCTGCATTCTGAGCACCTGCAGGCTTAAAACCATGTGGAAGCTGCCAAGGCTTATGGCTGTGCCCTCTGGAGCTGCAGCCTGAACTGTATCTGGGGCCCTTTGAGCCAAAGCTGGAGTTGAATGGCCTGAATGCAGAGAGCAGTGTCTAAAGGCTGTGCAAGTTAGCAGGGCCCTGGGGCTGGCCCCTGAAACCATTCTTTCCTCCTAGGCCTCTGGGCCTGTGATGGGAGGGGTTGCCTCAAAGATCTCTGAAATGCCTTCAAGACCTTCCCATTGTCTTGGATAATAGCACTTGCCTCCCTTTTAGTCATGCTAATCTCTTTAGCCAGTGGTTGCTCTGTAGCTGCTTGAATTCCTCCTCTATCACAAAGCCAAGTTGCAAATTTTCCAAACTTTCACATTCTGCTATCATTTTAAATATAAATTCCAAATTTAAGTCATTCCTTTGCTCCTGTATTTGATCTTAGGCTGTTATAAGCAGCCAGGCTACATCTTAAATACTTTGCTGCATAGAAATTTCTTCTACTAGATACCCTAAGTCATCACTCTTAAGTTCAACCTTCACAGATCCCTAGGATGTGGACACAATGCAGCCAAGCTCTTTGCTAAGGAATAACACAGGTGACCTTTACTCCAGTTCCTAGTAACTTCTTCATTTCCATCTGAGACCTCATTAGCCCTGGCCTTCACTGTCCATATCTCTATCAGTATTTTGATCATAACCATTTAACCAGTCTCTAATATGTTACAAACTTTTCCTCATTTTACTGTCTTCCTCTGAGCCCTCCGTACTCTTCCAATTTTAACCTCTGCCCGTTACCCAGTTCCAAAGCCACTTCCACATTTTCAGGTATCTTTATAGCAATGTCCCACCCCTTGGTACCAATTTTCTGTATGTGGCCATTCTTGCATTGCTATAAAGAAATATCTGAGACTTGATAACTTATACAGAAAAGAGGTTTATTTGGCTTACAGTTCTACAGGTTGTAAAGAAAGCATGACACTGGTGTCACATACTGAAAGTGGGAGCAAGGGGTGGGAGTAAGGTGCTCCACACTTTAAACAACCAGATCTTGCATGAACTTTTAGAGCAAGAACTTGCTCATTATCATGAGGACAGCACCAAGCCATTCATAAGGGATCTGTCCCTGTGATCCAATCACCTTTCACCAGGTTCCACTTCCAACACTTGGGGATTACATTTCAAGGTGAGATTTGGAGGAACAAACATCTGAACAATATTGCTTATACACTCAAAATTTTGGTCAGAGTTGTTGACTTTTCCAGGATCACTCAGAAAATGGCAGAACTGGCTACAGTCCAAGTGCTTTTAGTCAGTGCTTTTAATAATAATAATAAATAATAGTAATAATAGCTACCATTTTCCAAACTTTTTTTTGCTAAACACTTTGCATACATTTTCTTATTTGATCCTTTTGAAGTGGATACTCCTGTTATCTCCATGTTACGCTGGAAATAACTGAAGCTTATCTCAGCTAGAAAATGGCAGAGCCACATCCACACATTTTTAAGTACCATAGACCCATTTTAGCTGGAGGCTTCCCAGCTCCCTTCCAGTCAGGGCTGAGATTCAGTCTGGCTGTCTCTCTACAGCTATACCATTTTTAAAAAAATATTGAAACATGTTTGTATTTGTAGGTAAATAGCCTGTGGCCCAAGACCCAAGTGCCCTTATGCTACTCTCGCAGCCCTACTCCATCTTTCAGGAACTGTGGATCACTCCACAATCCAGCAAGTAACTCGCAGCACTGCTGGAGGCCTCTGGACCTGGGTTTTTAAATATTTGAATATTTGAGTGCTATCTCTACCTTTCAGAATGTAGCACCTTTTTACCTTTTAAGACCCAGGTAAGGTCTGCATCCTTCTCACCCTTTCTAGTTACTTCAGGCTATATATTAAATACATATTTGTAAGATGCCTTCTGTGGGCAGTGTGGGCTTGGCACAGGAGATACAGTGGTGAAGAACATAGTTTCTGCTCACAAACAGCTAGGGAGAGACAGACTTCAAATCAACAGTAGGACTCTAAATGCATAGCCACACACTCTAGTAGGTGTTATGAAGGAAAAACACTACATGTGATCAGAGCACAATAGGTGCAGTATGAAGTATGATAGGACAATAGAATTTAACCTGCGGTATCAGAGAAAGCATCTAGGAAGAAGGAACTTTTCAGTGGAGACTGGGAGAATGAGTGGGTGAGGTCAGGTAGGTTACCTGGAGTGAGAGACCTGGAGTAAACTTAGTCTGTGGAAAGACTCTGTGAGGAGAGAGCAATTGTCAGTGTTTAGGAACTGAAGGAAGGTAAGTGCATAGGAGCAGCCTGAGGGAGGTGCTGCACTGGAGAACCAGGCAGAGGTTTTATCATGCAGGACCCAATGGACTTGAGTCCCACCAGAAGTGCAAAGGGAAAAACCACTGAAGAGTTTGGGGCAGGCCATGAGTCAATCCATACCACACCAGCAGTGGGGTACAAGTGAAATGCTTTTGGAAGCTATAAAGTGTGAGGGAATTGATCCAAGTTTAAGAAGGGTTATGCATATAAATCTAAATGATGGAGTAGCAATTTCAAGCATTTTTTTTCTTTTCAATGATACACTGCCTCCTAATTCACATGTCTCGCTTCTTTAGATGACTGCGCCCAACTCGAGGCAGGAGGAGATGAAGGAAGGTTCTGCAGTCCTTGATAGCCTCATTTTTAAAAATGAAGTCAGCGTTTCTTTCTCTGGCTTTTTTCCTTGTTTCTTTGGAAATTTTCTTTTTTCCCCCTTTTGGCCTTTATATAATCTTTTTCTTCTTTTTGATGATGACAACATATTTGTGCCATTGCAAAATACATACCAACTTACTTGGAGGCCAAGACCTGCAAATTATTTTTATACTAAGGTCTGATCAAGGTTTAAATAAATACCTAATCTCACATAGATTTTTTTCATCTTTTTCCTCAAGAAACTAATACATTTTCATAATAGAAAATTGATGATTATCCATCTTTTGCACACACACAAACCCTACCTCTTTTGCATTATCACTGTACATTTTGCATAGCATTTCAAATAGTCTTTTCTACATTTCCAGTTACCTTGGTCACAACATCTCTTCAGTAGGGCAAAAGAAAACAAAGGAAACTTAGAAATATTTTAGCCCAATTTCTTAATTTTCCCAGTATATCCCAAGTTAAAGGAAAAATGAACTGTTATTGCTCAGACAGCCTGGACTACACAGTTTCAAATTTGTCACCCATTGCTATGAGTTTATTATTTTATTGTCCACAACTCTCTTGTCCTACCCCTTTTCCCCATTCTATAATGAGAGTATTGGTTCACTAAAGGTGAGTCTTATGTTTTATATTTCTTTTGCAGGTCTCATAATATTTAATGTGAATCTTGGATTTTCAATAAATGCTTACTGATGGATACCCTGAATGAGCCTACTGGTAGAGGAATTGAGCCATGGATTCAGGGGATTTTTATCCTTAACCAGCCTCTTAAAAGGACTGGTATTGATAACTTTTCTTTTCTATTCTCACAAATTGTGATTTAAGTGAATACACACATTTTTTGGATTGATATCTGGAGACAGGATGAAGAATTGCTTTTCTTAGAAATAAGTGTGCAATGTTAGATGTTTCTTGACAGAATTAGGTTTGAAAAATGTGCTATCATCTATGGTAAAGTCCAAGTCAAAAAGCAGTATTCTATGCTAGAGTGGAGTTTTGTGGCATGTAAGTAATTTGGAATTCTTGTCACTGTGTATTACTACGGCTGTCTATTCTATTAAAATTTACCATGATATCTATTTTAATCCTGTGTGAACTCTTTTCACCAGAAAGGAGAATAAATATAACCTAAGAGCTCATCTCCTTCTGTGAATTTTGCTGTACTTTTGATTTCCAAGTTCTGTGAGATATTTTAATTGATCAAGATATTTGGAACACATAATTTATTTCCACAGCTCCTCCTTCATGTATTAAAGAATCAGAAAGATAGTAAGACAATAGCTGCAGAAGTGAATAAATTTCAGTCCCTATAGAGTGAACTTAATTCAATTCAATGAACATTCATTGAGCAACTATAATGTATGAGAAGCTATGCCTTCTGTTAAGAACATGCAACTGAGAAAGAAACTTTCCTTTCTTTTAAGGAGCCCATTGTCAAATAGCTTCTCTATTTGAAGATCAGGCATATACATAAATGTTTATAAGTTGACAGGTGCTATAAAAAGAGATGGTTTGGATAGAGAGGTGAGCATTCCACACTTTTTAAACGAAAGGCTTTACAGAGAAGAACTAAATCTTGAAAGATGATAGTTATTAACCAGGGAGAAGGACTTTCCAGGTGGAGGATTTCCAGCATTGATAGAGAATAAGTACTAGGGGTGTGTGTGTAGAGGGAAGGATGGGCCTACAGAATCATATTTTGCCTTAGTGAGATATTTGGATTTTTTTTTCTCGTGGAAGATGAGAAAGCACTGAAGAGTTTTCATCAGTGAAACATCAGATTTTTATTTTTGAATGTTCATTGTGGTCTCAGCACAGTTAGAGGATTGGAAGGAGACAAGGTGAAGGCAGTTAGGAGATTGTTTAAATAGTAAAGGCAAAAGGTAATAAAAGCAGTGGCAATGAATATACACAGTGTGTGTATTAGTCCATTTTGACACTGCTGATAAAGACATACCTGAGACTGGATAATTTATACAGGAAAAAGAATTTAATGGACTTACAGTTCCACGTGGCTGGGGAGGCCTCACAATCAAGGCGAAAGGCAAGCAGGAGCAATTCATGTCTTACATGGACGGCAGCAGCAAAGAGAGAGCCTGTACAAGGAAACTCCACCTTATAGAGCCATCAGATCTCATGAGACTTATTCACTATCATGAGAAAAGCAAGGGAAAGACCTGGTCCTGTGATTCAGTTACCTCCCACCAGTTCCTCCTATAACATATGGGGATTCAAGATGAGATTTGGGTGCAGACACAGCCAAACCATATCACACAGCATGTACTTTTCTTTTAGCTTACAAGAGCTATTCTGGTACCTTTCATTACTATTTCAGGGTAAATGGGGCTATTGCAGTTGGGATGTTTAAAATATATACTGTGTCAGATGCTGGCTAAATGCTTGCCATTTACAGTTCCCTTTTATAGACACATAGTTAAACTACATTTCCCAGCCTCCTTGCATCTAGGTGGGGCCATGTGACTAGCTTTTGCCAATGAAAGTCAGAGAAAATGATTTTATCATTTGCAGGCTGAAACATTTACAAGTGAGTGTGCCTTCCCCACATTTTCTCTTTCTCTTTCTTTCTTTTTTTCTTTTGTATCTGAAGTCTTGGGGGACACATGATGGAGATAAAGATGGTAGAGTTGCCAAACAGAAAAAGCCTGGATCCCTGAGACAAACCTTGGAGGAGAGTCACTCAGGTGAATAACCTGATAAGAACACCTGCACTGGATTTTCCATGAACAACAAATAAACTTTAAATGACTTACTGAAGTGTTTCAGAGTTTTTGTTACAGTAGCTAGTGTTAATTACCCTAATACATATTTTCCTATTCTTGCCTTTGCCGTCAGCCAGAAATTTGTTGGTTTCATTTAAGCTCATATCCCTTGCTTCTTTAGTTGCTTTAAGCTTTTACTCTCTCTCTCTCTCTCTCTCTCTCTGTGTATATATATATATATATGTGTGTGTGTGTGTGTGTGTGTATACATATCTATGCAATATCTATATAAACACATGTATATTTAGCACTAGGCACTCTGCTGGATGCTGGAGATTCAATAATAATAAACAATTAAGATATCTGTCGTGATGGAATTAAGAGATAAGAGGAGGAAAAGAGAAGTTATAAGTAATTATAACAAATGTAACAAAGTATAATTAGTGTTCTGCTAGATAAAGGATACGTCACTTTGGTTACTCACAATAAAAGGCAGATGCAACTCAGTAATGTATTTAATTCAATTCAGCTTAACAACACTTTGCCTAAGGTATATCAGGCATTATATTAAGTACTTGACATAAAAATTATAAAAAACATTGTTCTAGTCCTCATGAAATGCATAGTTGGTTAGAAGAGTCAGACACTTAGAATACTTACCAAGTAGTACTTTTTTACTCATTTAGGTGTAACAACAGAAATAATTACAAGGTGTTGAAGCAGTACCAGGGAGGATGTGATGGACCCTGTGTTGTATAATACTGTGAGATAGTACTTGACTAGTTTTCCTCCTAGATCTTTTTATTCAAGATTTGAGTGTGAAAAGTCTACGCTTTGGGAGCTGGTGCATTGGCTTATTCCCATAACCCTAGTACTTTGGGAGTCTGAGACAGGAAGATTGCTTGAGGCCACGAGTTCAAGATTAGCCTAGGGAAGAGATGGAGACCCCATCTCTGCAAAAAATAAAACTATTAGCTGGGTGTGGTGGTATGCACCTGAAGCTCTAGCTACTCGGGAGCTGAGGTAGGAGGATTTCTTGAGCCCAGGAGTTAGAGGTTGCAGAAAGCCATGATGGTGCCACTGAACTCTAGCCTTGTGTGACAGAGTGATACTCCATCTCTAAAAAAAAAGAAATCTAAAAAAAAGAAAGAAACAGAAAAAAAAGAAAAAGAAAAAATAGTCTATGCTTCATGGGGAAATGGAAAAAATGGAAAATATTAGCATTATGTTTTGAAGAGTATCTGATGAGTAAAAGCTATTCTGTCATGCCCTCAGTCATTCAGTATTCATTCTTTCATGCAATAAACATGCATTTGGTAAGCATGATGACAAGAAACTGTTTCCATACCTAGATAAAGATTTTTGAGAAGTGAATTTGAGACAAAGATGGAGTGAGTAGACAATGTGGGTCCCAGGGAAAAGAACTCTTTGTACAATATACCTTGGGCTGAGCTGTGGAGTTGGGGAGAGCAATAGGAATCCCAGATTAGTTTCTGGGAGTCGGGAGCAGTGAGGATGTGCATCTTACTTCCGTGATAGGGCCCAGGAAACCAGTAACATCCAGAGGTGAAATGGTAGTGATGTGTGTTTAGCCAGTGATAGTTCGGACGAGAATCTGTGGTCCAGCAAGCTGCAAGAGTAGTAAGATGTGCCCAAGAAAGGTACAGAAATAGACAATTTCCTAGATGGTCCCAAAGAGACCATTTGTCCATGCTGGGAAAGGAAGAGGCCGAATGATCTCCTTGTCATCATGTGAGCCCACCAGAGACCCAGAAAGCAGTCTAGAGAGGGCTAGACATAAGGACGACTTGCAGTGAAGACTGGGCTGCAATTCAGGATCATCCTCCAAGTCTGATAATGGCGATGGATGTTGTAGCTGAAGTTAATGAGGAGGAATGATGACCCTAAGGACCAGATACTTCACCCTTCCTCACTCCTCTCCTGACAACTCAGCATTATATTCCTCCCTGTAACTTGGATGAAAAGTTGGGTGAAAATAGGTAGAACTCTAAAATTGTTGAAATTGTATTTCCAGTGTACAGTCAAAGAGATGCATAATACAATGTAAGCTGAGTTAGAGAAAAATGCAGCCAGGTTTATTTCTTGCACCCCGAGTATGTAAGCTGTAAAAGATAGTGGGTTCAGAGAACGCTTCTAGAGGGAGGAGGTATCTAAACTAGGATGTAAAGAGTGAATAGAACTGGGCCAGATGGACCAGGGCATTAGCAGGAGCTGCAAAGTGCAAGAGGGAAAGTATTCTCTGCAGAAGGAACAGCTTGCTCAAAGGCCTTGGGGTTTAAAACAACCAGGGGTACTCACTAGGAGTGTTATCAGTTTGGCATTTTGGAAATTGGTCATAAAGTGTGAAGTGAGTAGTGGGGCTAAGAAATAAGCCAGGAGGGAACAGGTCAATGGACCATTCATACTATGCTAAATGAGTGATTTATCTCTTTACCAAACTTCATGTTCTTCGTTTTATCAATTTCTGGTCTACCAAAAAGAGTATTATTTCTGACAAATCTGATCTTATAATTTGACTTTCAATGCAAGATGAGATCACATACCATCAATTATATCTTCTAATCTGGATTGTTTTATTAATCCTCTTATTAACCATAATTCAAGACCATTAGTCTTCCTCCCTTCAGGCTACCTAAAATATTTTTATGTAGTCCTTGATGATGTGTCGTCTAGATTTTGTATTTGTCAGTTGGAATGTGTATTATGTATGTTTATTATGGTAAAATCTCTGGCAAATACCCTCTTAAATAATTTTTACTCAGAGTGTCTGGATTTATTTCACAATGATAGAGAATAATGAAACTATGTTTTTGAACACAAATATAACAAGAGTATACGTTATTTTTCAGTTTATAATAATGTTCTTGGCCCTTATAACTGCTTACTATATGGGCAGAGCAGAATATGATTTTATTTTACTGATGAAAAATTGGATCCCTGGCCCCTGCCTGCCTCTCTGGGCTCATGCCATTCCACCCCTACTTGTTTACTGTGTTGTAACCAGGCTGACCTTTCAGTTCTTCAAATGTAACAAGCTTCATCTCTCCCCAGAGCCTTTGGAATAACAATTTCTTTTTCTTTACACTTTCCCTTTCCCCTAACACATTGAACTCACCTGTACTTACAGATGTGTATAGCCCCCTAAAATGATTACCTTGGGAAGCCATATACTTATTTCTTGATACTACTCCTGTAGTCTTGTGCAAACAATTTTGAGACTTTCCTTTAAAACCCATTCATAAGCCATATCAGAAAATCCATTTTGTTAGCTTGTATTCACACTTTGTTTTTGACCTAAAGTGGTAGTGTAATACTGAAAATCTCACTCTGCTAGATTTCAAATGACACTTGTCTGTTTCCAGAAATTAAATCCATCTTTAATGAAGAAAGAGGTACAGCTGTTGAACATCTTCAAGGGAATGAATCATGGATTCTGAAGGTGATTGATTGAAATGTGAGTCCCTGAAACATTTTAGGCAAAGGCAATATTGTTGAAAAAGGTGTCTGCTCTTCTAACATGGCTCATTTGAACGTTTGCATTAGCTTATTAGAAAAGCAGTGACCATTATCTTAAAGTCACATCGAATAAACTGATTGCTGAGATGACATAAAAAAGACTTAATTGTACTCAAATATATAATCTGTATAACCAATCTGCACACTCTTGAAACACACACACACACACACACACACACACACACACACCCTCCCCCAAAAGCAGCTATACTGGTGAGATCTGAGTTTGACTATGAAACTCAGTGAGTTCACAACTGAATCACTTAGATTACCATATCTGGATTTCACTGGCTACAAAATAAATATGTGGTAATAATTCTTTAGCCACCAAATCACTGCAGACAAATCAAGAAGAGAGAATATACCTACTCCTTGGGGAAATTTCACTTTTGGACTCTGTAAAGTATATTTTCGCTCCAACTTGTGCCATTTTCTACTAACAAATAGAAAAAAAAATCAAAGTGGAGTGATCCTGAAAAAATTAGTTTAATTTTGCCGTTATTTAGGTAACATATCTTAATAATTACAGTAAATCAATATAAACAGAAGATTTTTATATTTTACTATTTTTATATAGGTGATGGAAACAACAAAAGATCAAATCAATGTGCAACAATTGTTCAACAGGAATATTCAGCAAGCAATATTATTGAAACAGAGTGAACATGATTCAGTTTATCAAAGTTAACTTCAGTATCTGGGGACATGGAACTTTCAGCAGAAGAACTTGTGCTCCAGCGTTTCATCTCTTGTATAATTCATGTTTCCCATAAATTTGCTAGTTGTACCTTACACACTGTAGACTTTCAGTGAAGAGTAAGAGTCTTCACTGTAACTGTGGCTGAAGCTCTTAAGATAAGGTTTTTCCAGAAATTTTTTTTTTCCGGAAAATATTTCAGGAGGAAAGACACTTGTTTCTAAGGTCATCTAGTTATCAACCGATGTCTTGAACCCTTAAAATTAATAGTCATTTTAACTAGTTTCATCCTAGCGAGTGTCTAATTAAACCTTGGCAAGATCACTGATTTTATAATATTCACTGGCAGCAATCTCCACATGTTAACTACACACACACACACACACGCACACAAATACATTTCTTTTCCTCCATTTAAATCTTCTGCCTGTAAATGTCATGACATTCTCTAAACTTACATTATTTTGGGAAATAATATTATTCTTCTCCATGAGATTTGTTTGGTGGTCCTTTCTTATTGTATTCTTACTCACTTCCTTTTTCCAGAATAGTAAGTAGCAATGGGCTCTAGTTTTCCATGAAAACTCTCACAAATAATTAGTTCAAATGACTGACTTTGGCACATCATTCATGCATCATATAATGGGGAGGGGAAATCCTTAAAGAAAATGCATACAAATAATTCAGGAAAACATGTCAAACTTGATGTAGATTATTTATTTCTTCTTTCGTGTCAGTGGAGAACATTATCTATATGTATACGTATATTTATATTTATATCTACATCTGTAAAGCTATGAGAAACTAACTTGTTCATGGGCATAATCCAAGGGATTGCTTGAAGGTATATAAAGAACACTAATGTGGGATGTAGTAGATCTTGCTTTTAAGTTTTGGCCAACTGCTGAATTGTTATGTTGCACAAAATAATCAATTTAATTCTTTTGGGTGTTAATTTCTTTATTGGCTAAATTTGTCATAACCACTCTATAGGTTATTTGTTACCTAGACTCATATAATAAATATAAACATACCTTGATGATGATTACTGCTTCTGGATGTTTAAGGTTTGTTGAATAAAAAATCAGATCAGAAATTCTCAGTGAAAAATAAATTAGTAAATTGACTATTTGGGTAAAATATTTTCAAAATGTATAGGTTCTAGAACAACTTTATTTATCATTGCATTATAAACATATTTTTCTGGCCCTTAATTCATGTAACTAAAAGAAAACATAGGCATTTTAAATAAACAAAAACATATTTTTAAAATCAATGTTATGATTTTAAAAATAGGTTCAAAAATTCCATACACCTGAATCTGAAAGGCTTTTGCAAAACTAATCAAACAACCTTCTAAGAAAGGATTTCTTGGCAGGAGTCGAGATTTTTCCAGAACCTTTTTTACGGAGGGATTTCATTGGAGGCTTTTTTAAGGGTAGGACTCTTTGGGGAGTGTGTAGAGCTCTTGCTATCTCCACATGCTCATTGCAGTAATACTTGTTGCTTCCTGCTGACAGATGGATGAGTGTGCGTTCTGCTAGATCCATGCACTGAGCATGGACCCAGTGCCCATCCCCATGAGAGCAGTAGATCATGGCGGGTTTGTTGAGCTCAGTTGAATAGAATGGTACCCAAGTGTTGATATCCACATCACAAGTAGGGCAGCATGTAATCCAGTAGCCTGTCTCAGACTCATCTTCTTCATCATCTTCATTATAGGTGTCAAATTCATCATCACCATCAAAACTATTTGCTTCTGCACTGAAACAAAATTCTTCGGAGTCTTCAAAGGGAGTGGAATCCCCTGGATCTTCCGTTGATGTTTGACTGTTTGTAAATGTTGTCTGCTCTTCATTCGTATCATCTTCAGCACATTTCAACGTATAGAAATAGAATGCTTCTGAAACAACTTGTTTACTGTCTCCTGGTATGCCAAGAAAAACAGTTCCATTTCCCATGTTGCTTCCAAACCATATCTTGCTGTGCTTAATGTCTGGGGTCCAATCTGGGGTCTCCATCTCACGAATTTCTATCTTGTTGTCCTCTAAAGAAATGATGTTGCAGATCATTCTTTTTTGATTTTCAAGCTGATAGCCACCAACAATAACAAATTCATCATTGTTAGTTTGAGTCAGGATTGCACTGGAGACAGAGATTCCTCCTGGCAAGACTGTGCAATTCACAGCTGGGCTACCCAGGGGAAGATCAACCCTTATTCTGTACAGGTTGGCAGGCCGGATATTATTGGCAAGTGAATGTCCTCCTAAAATATAGATGGTGTCATTTTTGGCAATAGAGACATGAAAAGATAGCCCATCCTGAAGTTCTGGAAGAATGTATGATGTAGCACATCCAAATTCAAAATCCACCAGGAAAACATGGGGCAGGCAGTCAGCTACACTATTCCATTTTTCTGTGGTTCTGTGGGTAGAAGGCATGTATGAGCGTCCTCCAAAGAGAACACCCATACTTTTCCCTCGGCTATACACCACATTAATGGAATGACCATATCTGGCTTCAGGAACATCTCCTACCAAGTCTTTCTCTGTGCAGCGAAAAGTAACCTTTTTGTTGCTCTTGCAAACAACAGACATGATGTAAATCTTATCTGAAACCTCATTGTTTGGTGTTTTCCCTCCATGGATGATGTATTGATGCTTTTCAGACTCCAAGCTGCCTTTGAATGTGCAAGTGGCTGGGTAGCGAAGAGGAGGGAGGTAGCAGGAATCCTTAGAGAAAATTGTAGGCTTCAGTTTGACATGGTTATGATTTACATCCAAATGGAAAACTCCAGTGGGGCAGGATCTTTTGGGCCAGCCTTTCTGGCCAAAGAAGAAAACTTGTCCATCAAAATTCATCAGCGAGAAGCCTGGTTGAATTAAGGCTATGTTATTACTGACTGTTACCATCTGCAGAGACATATTTTCTTATGGCACGTAGATTTTTGTCTGAAAGAATTATAAAATAAAATGACTTAGAGATCGCTTCATATAATCACCATATTTAGATTCCTTCACATGTGAATGGCATTTTTTTAAGTCCTCCCGCACGCTTGCAGTGGGACTGAATGAGGAAAATCCAAGGAGTTAGGTCAGTAAAGAGCCACAGAACCTTTACTGCCATTCCATCCAAGGAGCTGGGACATGTTTTAGCCACGGACTATGCTCCTTAGGATTTCTGGGAATTGTAGTCCTTTTCCTTAAAGAGTCACCACGCGTCAGCTGAAAGAACCACATTTCCCAAGAATCCGTTCTGACTGGGATGTGTCGCTTTGGAAATCTGTCGTTGTTGCTCTGGGAGAGGGGACTCCTGGAATGTGTCTCTGAATAAAGACTAGCCGAAGGTGCGAAGTGACTAGATGGGAGCAAAGGAGGAAAACTAGGGAATGGGAGGTGAGAGTGGCTGACACCGACCCAACGTCCGGGTTGCCGGAAGGCTGCAGCGCCCGGAGCGGTGTCGGGCAAACCGCTACCCTGGTATTGCTGGAGCCTCTCCTGGGGACTTTTGAACAGGTGACCCGGTAGGAAGCACAACTGCTTCTGTTGGAGTGCGGTTACCTGGAGACCGCAGTCTGAAGGGACTCCTGGCAGAGATGTCGTTACGGTGTCCTGCCTGTCTGGATGCTTAGGAGCGCGACTCAAAATTACACCCCTGACGACCCTGGAGGTGCTTGGGGCGGGAGGTTGAAGGGGGGCACCGAGGTTACAAAAGCCGTGACTGTCTTACAGAACCGAAAGATGGATCTTTGAATCCCTAGAGTGCAGGGGAGACATTGCCTGTTAATGATTTTTACCACTTCTACGTTTAGTAATAGAAATACAGTTATTAGGTTTTAACGAGTGCACTTTAAAGGCCCTTTGTTTTCTTCACTGTTTTTACTACTGTTTTTAGGGTTCTTTTAGGGAAGCAGAGAAGGTTCCTAAACACATCTCCTTTTCACCTTCATTCTAGGAAAATAGAGTTAGTGGCTTTTTCACATCTTTCCAGTCCAAGAACTTTTAGGTAATTCTTTAATAATTCTGTAGTAAGTAAGCAGGGACTAAGCATAGAAGAGTTTGAATTATTCAGGATTTCATACTTCTGTTACAACAAAAAGAATATTTACTAGATGAAGGAAGCTTGATAAATTTCTATTTTATTATTGTTTACCTTAGAGAGTTGTGGAATACACTCCGTGTTTGCAGTGTGAAGTCCTGTGCACCAAATGTTAAAGGAAACAAAATATAGCACAGATTCCTTGACTTTTAAGAGTTAATTCTTAATATGCTTCAAAAGCAGTATAAACAATGGCTAAGAGTATGGACTCTGAATGCTTACTGGCTGGATTCAAATCCTGGCTCTGCCACTAACTACATGACTTTGGGCAAGTTATTTAACCCCTGTGTGCCTCAGTTTCCTCATCTGAAAACTGAGATAATAATTTTACCAACCTCATATATTGATGTCAGTTATGATTAATAGTTGAATATACGTAAAGTACTTAGAACAGGGATTTGCATATAGTAGATGATAATTATGATTATTTTAAAATTTACCAAAAATAAGGTCTAGTGCATACACACCTGCCAGTAATGGCAGTTGATAAGGTTGGAGAGGATGAGAAGGGGCTTTAGGATATGGGAATCAGGTCAGTGGTTATAGATAGATAAACATTTGAACTAAAAGAATTGGATAAACATATATGATGAGGATGCTGGTAGTAGTTAATTTATTAACAGAGGATAGTTAGTATTTTATTTTTCTTGTCACCCTTTGTCTAACTGGGAATAATCTTGGTATCTATTCACTGGGCTGTTTTGAGAAATAAATGGGATAGCACGTGTAAATCACATAGAACAGTGCCTGGCACATAAACACTCAATAAATGTTAGTTGATACTATAATTTATCTAATTTATCTTTATTCCTCCTGCAAAGATTCCTTGGACTATTTAGAATCTCTGGTCACTCTAATGAGATGGTAGTTTTTTTTTTTTTTTTTTTTTTTTTTTTGCTTTAAAGAACTTCTGTAGATCAGCTGTAATTTACTGCTAAATAATCTCTTGTTATTATTTTTAGTCTACTTGGGAGACTCGTAAGGGGGTGATCTTTCAACAATTATCTGGTGGGTTATTAAAGCAGGTGAGGAAATGGTGTCTGAGAAGGATTATTATCAAAGTTATGAAAACAAGCCTGTCTCCCTGAGTTGTACATTCAGCAACCTGCCCTGCTTATAAAATAATCTGGGCAGTGTTTTATTTATATCATGGCCTACCCAAGCCTACATGAGAGAAGGCATCTGAGCAACTATGAAAAATGCTATTCATAGAAACTAAAAGGAGACATTATTGACCCTCACTTCAGAAAACTGTAGGTGATTACACTCAGCCTGAGTGATTATGATCAGAGAGTTGTCCCATTTTGGGTGGGGGGAACACCAAAGCCAAGGCCTGCTTGTTTCAAACACCTGTGATGACTGTTATTGAGATACAAGGCAAGCCATACAGTGGTAATGGATTCCAGATCCAAAGGGATTTTTCAAGAACACTTGTTTTAAAACAAGTTTTCATTGTCACCCCTGGGTTTCATTTTAAGGTTGCTTTAGGAATTTTGGCTTCTCGTAAGTGAAAACATGATTATTGTAGATTACACAGAAACATTTTCTTGGGCAAGACGTAAGGAGGATTGTCCATTTTTGTAGCTTAGTCTAGGCCCCTAGAGATTTTTGAAACAGGGCTTTTGACCTGTTTTCCCTTTGATGCTCTGCCTTTGGCTCATTTCATAATTTCAAGGCCCTAAAAACAATGGTAAAGTTTCTTATTGCTAAGATGAATTACCTCCTCTTGTAACACAGTTCAAGTGTGAGTAATTAATTTTTAGATTACTCACTTTAACCAGATGATGTATGCATTTAAAGAATAAACAGGAACATTGAAAGTGTTTTCACATTATTTTGCCACATTTAGTTTTTGAAATTTTGCTTTATTGACTTGAATATATTTTTCACTGGAGTAGACTATTGTATCTCTTCCATAGTTTCAATATGACTGTATTAGTCACACCTTGGTTTTTAAAAAGAGTTTTTAAATGATTATACTATATCTAAAATAACCTACTGAAGTCTTTTCCTTTTAATAGGCTACGTAAAAACAGGCAGATTTAAAAGAATAAGATCCTGTTCTTCAGCTGAGGGAGGCTTCAAGGTCAACACATTAAAGATTCTTTGTAAAGGACAGAAATATAGGACCAATAAATATATACAATTTTCCCAACCCCATGCTAACATTCTTCAGCAGGAAGATTTTCATTTATTCTCTCTGATGCTAGGGCATAGTTGAGTATAATAAAAGGACTCATAGTATGAGGTCTGGGTTTATAGTTCCCAATATCTGAACTGACTTTTTCTTTTCCAAAGAAAGATACTGTACTCTGAAACATTAAATCTTGCTGATCCGTGCTGGTCATGTTTTCCTGATTGCTCCAGAGTAGCAAGTAACCTCATGTAAGTAACTTCAGGCATTTAATGTGTGAATAACACTATCTTGCACTGTTAATCAGGTTTGAGGCATATATTATTTTATTATTTATTATTTTATTTCTGCTGGCAGTAAAACCGGGATTAGGTCTTCCTTCCTATACTTAGGCCAGAGAACGATTTATGTACGAATATTAATAATAGTGCTCTAAAGGCCTAATAGTTAAATCCCTGAAGCAGCCAGAGAACAGAAAACCCCACATTTTCCAAATTCTACTCATCCCTTCCCTATCTAGACACCAAATCCACTTGTAACTAACACACTGCCGAAGTGTGGCATCTTCATTCCCTTAAAGTTTACTAACATAGGCTCCCATTTTTTTAGCTTTGGTAGAAATGAAGGTATCAGACCTACCTGAAGGCCAGAGGGGCTGCTCACGCCTCTCTGAATCTTTGCCGCTAAACCAGGTATTAATTGTCAGCACTTGGGGAAGATTCACTGACTGCCCACCGTGAGTGTGGCAAGCAGAAGGCTGACTATAAAGAGAGTGTGTATGTGTGCCTACAGATGTTCTTATGAACACTGATCTAATGGGAGTAACTGACTGTGACCTTTTTTTTTTCTTTCTTTCTTTAGATGGTTGAGGGAGATACCCACCAGGGTGTACCCTCAGGATTTAACTCTTTCACTACTAGCAACAATGGCAACACAATTCACTATTTGTAAAGATAAAAAGAAATCTGGTCAAAACTTGATTTTTAAAAATTAAGAACATTTTAGAAAAACACAGAAGAAATACATATAGTTTCTATGGTTTAAATAAACACTATTTTGAATCAAATGAGAAAGTATTTGTCATAAAGCAGAGACCACTAATACCAATGCCATTCGTTTTAACTTTGAGGTGCTCTTTTGTGGTCTCATTTTCTTTAATGCAAGGCTCAGAAGGAAGGAGTTGTAATTATTCGAGGCCCTCTACCAACTTTATATCAGGCAGCTGCTGAGTAATAATACAGTGTAATGATTAAGCAAATGGGCTTTTGGGGTCAGGCTCACCTGGTTTTCTTTGCCAGCTCTGCCATTTTTTTGGTAGTAGAGTCATCTTAATCCTTAAGCCTCTGTTTCTCTGTCTCTGAAATGAGGATAATAGAAATATTTACTTCAAAAAGTTGTTGGGAAAAGATTAAATGAGATAATGTATGTAAAGTGTTCAGCCAAGGAAGAGTTTAATATTCCATAGTGATCTTGATAGCAAAAACTACCTTTATAATTTCTTTTCTTTTCTTTTTTTTGAGATGGAGTCCTGCTCTGTCTCCCAGGCTGGAGTGCAGTGGTACGATCTTAGCTCACTGCAACCTCTGCTACCCAGGTTCAAGCGATTCTCCTACCTCAGCCTCCCGAATAGCTGGGATTACAGGCACACGCCACCACACCCAGCTAATTTTTGTATTTTTAGTAGAGATCGGGTTTTGCCATGTTGGCCAGGCTGGTCTCAAACTCCTGACCTTGGGTGACCCATCTGCCTTGGCCTCCCAAAGTGCTGGGATTACAGGAGTGAGCCACCTCGCCCAGCCTGTAATTTCTAATAGTAGCATAATTTCTAAATGCAACCTAATTTACCTAACCTTCCACTATTGTTGGTCATTTGATCAGTTTCCATATGGCTTAGATGATAAAATGTAATGATCAGAGCTAGGCAAATATGGGTTTGAGTTTCAGTTCTGTGACCTTTTTGAGTGTCAGTTTTCTTATCTCTAAAATGGGAATAATAACTACCTATTGTAAGAATTAACGGATTAAAATGTCTATAGAATGTACATATAGTAAATCTTAACTAATGAAGAAGATGCTGTAAATATATTTGCATAAGTGACTAATTTTTTGCAAAATTTTAGTGTATATTTTCAGGGTCTTTTTTCTTTTTTTTAAACAGATGTGTGTAGCTCAATTCATTGGTTGATTCCCATCATTTGAAATGTCGATCCATCCTTTAAAAAGCATCATCATCTCTTCTAGTTCCTTCCGTGATGATTTTTTTAATCTGCAAAAGGATATTGGGTTATTTCCCTAACCTATTGATGTGTTATATAAACTGCTGTATAATGATTAAGATACTTGAAATTATAGCAACTATAAGGACAACTGTCATAAAGTTGATATATTGGATGTCTTCACTGTAAATACAAAATAAGAAATGCAAAAATAGAAACCATGGATAGATTCCCTTTGGATTTTACTAACATCAAAAAACAGGCAATTTTTAGCATAACAATTAGTTGCTGAATGGGTTAGTTGTCTCTTGACAAGACTAGAAATTAGTAGCACATTTGAAAATAGGTTCTAAGACTCCAAGTCCTTGCTATACCATTAGGAGAGCGTTAGACTTACAGTGATGTCATACAAGGTTCCTGATCTCCAAAAGTCCTCAGCATTGAAACTAAATATAAAATAGTAAACTATATTTATTGAGCATCTACTATGTACAAAGCCATGTGGAGAATTAGAAAAAAAATCAGACACAAAAAAATCAGACACAAAAAAAACCCCTTAAAGCAGGGGTTGCCAATCCCTGGGCCATGGACAGGTACAGTCAGCAGTCTGTTAGGAACAGGGCTTCACAGCAGGAGGTGAGCCACAGGCCAGCAAGCCTTACTGCCTGAACTCCGCCTCCTGTCAGATCTGCTATGTGGCATTAGATTCACAGGAGCGTGAACCCTGTTGTAAGCTGCGCATGCGAGGGAGCTAGGTTGTGCGTTCCTTATGAGAATCTAATGCCTGATGATCTGAGGTGGAACAGTTTCATCCTGAAACGGTCCCCCTCACTCTGGTCCATGGAAAAATTATCTTCCATGAAACTAGTCTCTGGTGCGAAAACGGTTGGGAACTACTGCCTTAAAGAACATATACAATAGTAGAATGAAGCAACTTTTGGTTGCAGATGAACATGCCTTACATTCTTCCCACATTCAGCTTTTCTTAAAAGTTCTTAGAAGTTCATTAAGAAATCACAATTATAAGTTCCTCAGCCCATTTTTAAGCCTTGAGGCAAAATCAAATTCAAACTCCTACAAGGACATATTGATTTATCCTTCCTTACATTTCAAAAAAAAAAAAAAAAAAAAAACAGTACACCATCAAAGTATACAGGTCAGTGAAATTACAGAGTAAAACAACCTTTATCTTATGGGAAAAATAAAAACTTAGTAATGAGATATCCTGGCCTAGTAATTGGACAAAAAAGGAAACATAATTGGAAAAAAAAGATGGAAGCCAACCTCAAGCCCAATCCCTTTATTTTTACATTCAAACTACTCAGGATCAGAAAAGTTTACATAACTTGACAAAGGTAACACAGCTGCAGTGGTCTGTGGATATGGTGGGTTGGAGGGAGGCAGAGGAGAAACACTGTTCTGTGAACTCATGACAGTGCATTTCAAGAAATGTAGTACATCTCTCAAGCGTTTCCATCCCCATTTTATAAATGGAGAAACAGCTTAAACTTCATTGTCTCTCAGTGAGTTAACAAGTGTTTGGAATAAGGTCAGTGGCAGCTTTTCATAGCTTTAGGATAAGCCTAGACAATGATTAGTGTTTTACTAAGTGGGAGATTTTTGAGGAAATAAGATAAATTGTGTTGGAAAGGGAGATGTTTGGCTTGTTGAATGAATTCCACAATAGGAGCCACAACTGAAACTGACAAAGAAAAGAGGAAGGAAGAGGAAATGTATAGAAGGAAGCAATTTACAGTTACTATGATGGGTTGTCAAGAGAAGAACATGACAAGTGACTTGACATTTTTTATTTAAAGCAATTAGTTAGATATGGCCACCTGACCAGAATGACTGGTATCGTCTTAAAAAATTTCATGATCTCTGATTTAAGGTGGATTCTTTTCTTGAGAACAAAATAGAGAAAACATTTCAGAGGAGTTTTGCTAGAAAAATTTTCTTGCTAGAAAATATTTACCGAAATACTTTATTTTTAGAGAAGGAAAGGAGTTAGGAGTTTGTGATTCTTTTTATTTTATTTATTTATTGACTTTTTTGGAGACAGGGTGTTGCTCTGTTGCCCAGGCTGGAGTGCAGTGGCATAATCTTGGCTCAACTCAGCCACCACCTTCTGGGCTCAAGTGATCCTCCCATCTCAGTCTCTCAGGTAGCTGGGACCACAGGTGGACACCATCATGCTCAGCTAATTATTTAATTTTTTGTAGAGATGAGGTCTCACTATACTGGCCAGGTGGTCCTGAACTGCTGGGCTAAAGTGATCCCCCTATGTTGTCCTTCCCAAGTGCTGGGGTTACAGGCAAGAGCTATGCACCTGGCCTGATTCTTAATTTCTGTCTTTAAGTATAGAAACCATATTGGCAAAAAGAAATTATTTATATATGTATGTGCATGTGTGTGTTAAGTTTTGTACCTTGAGGCAAAATTGCAAATAAAGTATTGAGTGAAATTGGAAACTGGGGAAGCATTGTATTACCTCTTACAGCCCATTTATTATTCCACAGTCTTAGGAATTTATAATTCAAAATAGCTGGGAAACAAATCTAAAATCTTACTTCTTTTAAGAGAATGCCAAGTGAAATAAAGTTTGATTTTATTTGTAAGATCTGGTATTTTGAAACACTTAGAAATGAACTCTTAGGTGATTTAGTTCAGTTAGTCTACACCTGCTCCTAACCAGATGTGTGGGTTTTGCTTTAGAGTAGGCTTCTTGGTATTGTTTAAAGTCCTGTGCACTGTGCAGGTGGCTAACAGGCTCAGGAAGTTGGAGAGAAGGGGACAATTTTAATTAAGAGTGGATGCCTTTGTGTCATAGTATGCAGTATAGATAAAGTAACCATTAGTGGGACATTGTATCTTATGTGAGGGTGGGATTAGGTTTGAGCTAATAAATCTTTTATGATTGAAATATTGTGTGATTATAGAGCTATAAAGTTGACTCAGAAACCCTACTGCTTTATGGATTCACAGTTTTATCAGGAGTCTTGAAAAAAGTGTTCACTGAATTACTTGCCGTTACTACCCATAACTCATTGATATAGTTGATAGCATTTCTGAGGCTAGGAGATCAGTTTTGGACATGGTTGAAATATGTGTATGGCAAATTTTTGTTGATGAATGTCTAGAAGTCAGTTAGTGTGCTTATAGGAGTTTTGTTAGGGGGTGAAGGTAGGGTGTTTACTTGTAATTCCACATAACTCTAAATGATTAAAAAAAAAAAACCAAAGAAACAAAAATGGTACTGAAAAGGCATTCTTTTTGATTTCAAAAACAATGGATTTCCTGAGATTTGTCTTATGAGTATATCCTACAGATTCCATGTACACAGTTAATCTGTTTTTAAAAAATGATAGGGAGTGAGTGGGGAGAGTTCAAATGCTTAATTGGTTTGCATTTTTCTTTGTTTAATAGAATTAATAACTGTGTAATTGAAAACAATCTAATACTTAGTTGACCTGCCTCAGTGAGTCAATGCAGACATTTCTAGATTGACTTAAACAGCTAGGAGGAAGAGTATACTTGGGGAAATAAAATGGGTATTATAAGAAGGGCCTAATGAATGATAGCCTCAAGAAACCTCATTAAAGTAGCTTGGGTGAATGAATAGGAAAAGGAAGCAAATTTTTCAAGAGGAAAGTTTCTGTTTATGCATGTAATTTTATAGATTAGTATTAGTCTCTCTCCCAGAGCTTTCTGTAGGGGGAAAACAACACACCTGGTTCCAACATTCTTGGTAAACTTTTAGTGATAATTTTCTTTTCCTAAATACCTTTTGTTTTAATTGACTTATCCTTCTTTTCTGTTTCTGTCCCCCATTTTTAAGCTAAAAAAAATTGTAGATTCACAAGATGAATTCCCAGGAGGTTCCAAAGAGGTATATAGGGAGGTCCCATGCAGCCTTGGTCCAGGCTTCTTCAATGTTAACATCATGCATAAGTTTAGCATAACATAAAAATCTGAGTTATTGCTATTACAAAAATGGAGTATTGTATAGAATATGTAAATTACAGCCAGGCACAGTGGCTTATGCCTGTAATCCCAGCACTTTGGGAGGCCGAGGTGGGCAGATCACTTGAGGTTAGGTGTTTGAGACCAGCCTGGCCAACATGGTGAAATCCCGTCTCTACTCAGAATACAAAAATTAGTCAGGCGTGGTGGTGTGTGCCTGTAATCCTGGCTACTCAGGAGTCTGAGGTAGGAGAATCACTTGAACCCAGGAGGTAGAGGCTGCAGTGAGTAGAGATTGTGCCACTGCACTCAAGCCTGGGTGACAAGAGCAAAACTCAGTCTCAAAAAAAAAAAAAAAAAAAGTCAATATGTAAATTATAAGTCTCTTTAGGGAAGGACCTAGATCTGTTTTTGTTAAGGCATCCTTTTTGCTATCTTTGTTTATAATCTGAACCCACATTTTAAAAATTATATGCAGTTTTTAGGATGGATGTGCTCTCTTTTCCTTTAGGTGAGAATTTGTCAAGGAGAAATGTATAGCTATTAAGACATACTTCTATTACTGCTGCATGGAATGCAATTTATCTCTCTCTTGAAGCTTTGTAGTCAACAATAATCCCCAAACCTTTCCTACCTCCTTCCAAATACTTCCTTTAATATTCACAGCAAAGGGCTATACCTAGGGGAATTTAATAATATATGGAAGTCTAGATGCTTATACTATCAACTTTTTTGGTGATAATGAAGAGTTCTATGCCTTTTACATGTTAGAAAAGGCTGTTGATAAAAGCTCATAACTTGAAGTGCAGTGTATACTTTGATGCTAGAATTGTATGTTTTTTATTTCATCCTGATGAAAAACAATAAAGGAGTGTAGGTTCTTTTCTGTTTTGTAAGAGATGTTTTGTTTTATATTCTGCTTTCCCTTTATTCCTTTTGTTTCTTCTTTTGTTTTCTCATTTGTATTGGTAGGTCTCTAATATATAATGATGTAACATGTGCTCAGCCTGTGGCCTTTTGAATGTCATTGGGGTATGGAGCATAAATGGAGGCATGAATATACGTGCCAGGGTGAGATTGCTGCTTTGTGCTTAATTTCCTGACGGCTTCAGATATACCTTAAAGTTCATAATCATGAGCATCCCATGACTATTTATGATGAGAGAACCACCCATTACTGCTCATCAATAGAGTCATTAGTTGACAGAAACCCCATATGAAGTTTCTTTCCCATACTCATTTATTCTCTATGATTGGACTAGTTAACCTTCAGGTTTCTCTCAAGTCACAGAATCTGAATTTCCCACTGGATGTTTTTCTTTCTTCTTGATATTATCTGAAAGACAAAAAAATTAGAGGATGCAAAATTGTTGTAGTTCAGTCAAGGAGGAAGAAATCAGTTCATATTAGGTCGGTTCTAATCACATCTGTGCAGCCTTATTAAATCTCTGCAGTTAGAGTGCAGTTTGGTCTTTTGGAGATTTGACCATTTACACAAATATAAAAGGACACACACCTTGTGCAATTGTTGAAGTACAAATGTTGATGGTTTTATTTCCTTAGGCGAAGACATAATATTTTGATAATATCCCATCTTACCTTTCAGTATAGCAGTAGATTCTTACTGAGCAGAAGAATACAATTTTGACTAAGTGGGCTTTGATAGACCTGCACAACTCTCAGAGTTTTTAACCACCTCCCCCCCGCCCTTTTTTTTTTTTTTTTTTTTTTTTTGCAGACATATAACCCTAGTGCTGTTAAAAAGTACGCTGTGCACTTTCAGAGAAGCAAGCTTGTGGTGATTTGCTTTTTTAGGTCTACTACTCTTGTGTCTGAAAGTTGCATTTTGTTTGAGTAAGTTCATTAAGCAGGGATCTGAAGGTAAACATCAAAGGTGTGCTGAATCAGTGGTGACAATTTCATGTACCATATTTCATAATAATGTTCTTTCAGAGAGCACATAACATTAACTAGCTTAGGTGGTTGTTAGCTTCATTATTTGATAGCAGAAAACAAGACTTTAGGGAGGTTATATGATTTTTCTATCTCTCAGTGACTTGGTAAAAAGTGAACCCTATTCCTAACCAGGCCTGTGGTCTTCAAGTGAAGTGTAGTAGTCCAAGGAGCAGTGCATGCTCCCTGTATTTCCTTCTGGGGGCCGTGATTGTGAAAGTGTTGCTTGTGATTTGCCAGCAGATATTTATACACATTTACTTATCACAAGACGTTTTGAGTCTTTCATGTGGAGCTCAAAGCCTTAAAACATAAAAACCAAACCAAAACAAAGAATTCTGTTACCCAGGCAAGTGTCTCTCTCTCTCTCCCCCTCTTTTTCTTTTAGAAAAATACTTCATGATAAAAACACAAAAGTATGTGAATGGTAATTGAAAAAGCATTGCTTCCTTTTAGAAACCCAGTAGGATTTGCATAAACCACTTGGCTGTCTGATAAGTCATTATCTGTTCTGTCAGTCCCTGGGGACTTTTAATATTAGGTTTATATTTTTATAGAAAAGGCAAGTTCTAAATTTGAAGATGGGTATTGTTAAACTCTTCAAATAATGACAGTTTGTGAAACTGCATGTTCCAAAAGTCCTTTAAAAAGTCAATAAGGCCAGGCGCAGTGGTGCACGCCTGTAATCCCAGGACTTTGGGAGGCCAAGGCAGGCGGATCACCTGAGGTCAGGAGTTTGAGACCAGTCTGTCCAACATGGCGAAACCATGTCTCTACTAAAAATACAAAAAAAATTAGCCAGGCATAGTGGCAGGTGCCTGTAATCCCAGCTACTCGGGAGGCTGAGGCAGGAGAATTGCTTGAACCCGGGAGGCAGAGGTTGCAGTGAGCCGAGATCACATCAACAGCGATACTCTGTCTCTAAATAAATAAATAAATAGGCAATAAAAACATGTCATCTCTATATTGGGATAACCACACAAATAAAATTAAAGGCCTAGAAGGATTTTGAATTTGTGCTGGCACAATCTGTTAATTGTTTGCTTTCAGTACTACTGAGATGTGTTGGATAATGCTCAAAATATGCCAGTTTCAGAAGTGGAAAAGAAGTTTAAAGGAATTTCTATTAATACTCTTAAAGCACTATGAGAAGACATTTACAGGAATGGAAACCACAACCTGGCTGCATCTGTTTGGTATTTGTTTGCTGAAGTAACTTACCAAAGATGATTTTAAAGAAGAGATTGATAAAATAAACTGTTGAAATTTTTCTAGGCTCCAATTCTGGAAAAGCAGATTGACGCTGAAATTCTTGTAATAAAGTATACATCCTACTGTAGTGAAATAATAGCCACCTTTGAGTTTACTTATCATTATTTACTGTCTAGCTACTGCAAACACAGTTTATTCAGCTTTGCATTGCTAAAGCCTGGCGGTGTTACAAGTAAATGTGCATAAGCCATAACCGATGCTTTTTCATGTATCTAATTTTTTGAGGTACAAATAGCTTGAAACAGTTTCTTTTGTTTTGAGTTGGTATCCGGCTACACTTTTAATTTTCACTCAGTCCTCTACAACTCCACGCTTTATCTGGGGTTGTAATACATGAGGAATTATCTTGATTTACCTTTAGGTAACATTGCTGCCTTCAAAGTTGAGTGGGCACAGTTGTAACATGTCTTTGTGTAGGCAAAGGACAGAATAGCAAGACTGATCCATCATCATCATCATCATGGCTAACATTTTTTGAGATGCCATGCGTACTCATTTAATTTTCATAGTAATCTTGTGAGGCATGTGTAGTTTCACGATTATTTAAACTCTCAGGGTCAGATGTGCTTGAGAATTCAGAACTTTTTGGAGTTTAGAAAGGTAATCAGTGCATGTGCCATATATTATACAAAATCTCTAGGCTGGTTCTGGGAAAGCACCTTATATGCAAGCACATTGGTATTTCTACAGGAAAATATATGAATAGTAACGCTGAGTAGAATAAAAGGCATAAGTACTCTCATGTTAATTCAATCAGGTCTTGTCCCCAAATGCATTTGGGCATTATCTTATGAAATTTTTTTTTTTCCTGAGCTTTTTGGTATTTTGGAATTGAGGTTAAGGAAATACAGACCTGTACAGTTGTAATCCCCCCCTTTTCTTTTTATTTTTTTTGAGACAGAGTTTTGCTCTTGTTGCCTAGGATGGAGGGCAATGGTGTGATCTGGGCTCATCGCAACCTCTGCCTCCCAGGTTCAAGTGATTCTTCTGCCTCAGCCTCCCAAGTAGCTGGGATTACAGGCATGTGCCACCATGCCTGGCTAATTTTGTATTTTTAGTGGAGACGGGGTTTCTCCATGTTATTCAAGCTGGTCTCAAACTTCCAACCTCAGGTGATCCACCTGCCTTGGCCTCCCAAAGTGCTGGGATGTAATCCCTTTTTATAGATATGGGGAAACAGAGACACAGAGAGGTCAAGTAACTTGCCCAGTGCTACACAGTGAGTGGCAGAGCTGGGCTGTGACTATACAGCTGGGCTGTGACAGAATAGGCTAGATCTGCATATACTAAAGTGGTGATATGTCTATGATAACTTATTAAATTAAAGCTGTAAAGAATAACATATAATATGGTTCCATTTTTAGAAAAATATCTATTATTCTCTATAAACATTATAGGAAAAGATTTAGAAGTACATTCTTTAGACTCTTGACAGCATTTACCTCTGATGGTTGGGAACTGGAAGAGTCAGGAGATACTTAAAGGTTTTTATAATTTTATATAATACACATGCTATTTGTATTTTTAAAATGATAAATGTATAAAGGAAAAGTGGGAGAAAAAGTTAACAGATGTTTACTCTTTTTTCAGATAGAAGGAAGCTTGGTGCTCTCCCTTCCTTACATTATTGGAGAAACCCCTACTTTTTATGGTCCCCCATGTAGTATACTGGCTACTTAGGCAGTAATTACATGTCTGCTTTCTGTAGATAATTTTATCAAAGCTATGTAAGAAGAATACTTTATACAGAATGAATGGAGTTTAACAAGGTGAAATATCATAAGTGAAAATGAAGTCCAAACTGTGCTTGGATTGAGGCATTGTGTCTTAGCTGACAGGTGTTCAGTTAGCACTGTGCTAAATGAATGACAATGTGGAATGGCCACTACCAGTGTGAATGTGAGCTCTAGCTGTATAGCATGAGTGGAATATTGAGAATGTGAGTTAGTCTAATCTCATCGTTTCTGGAGTCTTGTGTTCAGTTGTGGATGGTATATATAAAGGGATGCAGTCAATGTGAAATTTTTTCCAGATAGATTGATCAAGAGGATTTAAGGACTTGAAACCATGTCATATAGGGCACAGGTGAAATAATTGAGCAAGTATAGTTTAGTGTTTTGCCAGCTTCTAGCAATACTTGACTGTTGTACTTGCTCAAATGAGTAATGTTAGCTTAGTATTGATTGACTGCCAGCTCTATGCCACATCCTGAGCTATCAAGCATTTGGGATACAAAGATGAAGAGATGTGGACTCTGCCTTTTATGTCTCGAGTCTAGTAGAGAACACAGAAATGTACACAACTGTTTCCAATACAGCATGATAAATTTAACAGTAGATCCTAGTACAGAAGCAGCACAGATAAATTAAGATTAACTCTTCCTGCAGTAGTGGGAGATGGGAGGATAAAGTCTTCAGAGAGAAATGGAATTCTGAGCTGGGTTTTGAAAAATAAATTTGTTTCAGTGAATGAAATGAGAAGATTGACAAAGGATGGCATAACCTTGTTCAAATATTTGAAAAGATGTCATGTATAAGAAAGACTGAAATTTTTCAGTACAACCTTAGGGGCTCAGAAACCAGTTGGGGTAGAGTACAGGAAGACAGATTTAGGCTTAATTTTAAAAGTTTTTAACAGAGCTGTCCAAAGGCTTTTTTGGAATGCTCAGTTACCAGTCCCTGGATGTGTTGATGCAAAGGCAAGTCAACTGTTTGTCAGTAATAGTAGGGAAGGGGGGGCGGGGTCACCCGATGAATAGAGTGACAGATAGTGAAGTGTTTAAAGGCATGGTTTCTAGGATCAGACTTCTTGAGCTGGCCTTTCTCCATACTGACTCTGTGACCTTATCTAGGACTGTTATGATAACTAACAAAAGAATTGCTCAGAACAGCACCTGGTACACTGTAACTGCTAAATAAGTCACTAAGCTATTGTCATTGGATGGGTCGTTAGTCGAGTACTCTTTAAAGTTCCTCCTACCTTGAAAGACTTTGAGTTTCTAATTGTGTAATTGGATGACAATATTCATATGAATATATGACAATATTCTTATGAATTAAGAAGATAGTAATGAGCAGACTGAAGCAAAAAATAAAATTGTGATAGTTAATAATTCAGCAGCAAAGATATGAATAAAACTCTAGTCTCTTGAACTAGAGGTCATTGCTCTAGTAACTATCTTGATCTTTGTTTTGGAGCCTTGGAATTTTTCAACCTACCCATCCAGAATATTTTCAAATGGGCTGATATTGCCTGATTCTCTCTAGCTGGTATTTTTCTGTCTTGCAGATACTGTGGCCTCATGAATAGGAATGTCTGCCCATATGTCAGGATTGGAAATAATGGATGAAGATCAATTAATCAAAGAAGTCTTGGATAAATTCCTTAATTGTCATGAGCAAACATGTGATGAAGAATTTCTGAACACTTTTACTCATCTTTCACAAGGTAAAATGGAGAAGTAAACTTTCTGCAGCAATGGAGATAAATAATTTTATTATAAGTGTATGTTTTTGCTTCCTCTTAAGAAAGACTATTTAGTGAACATTCATTCCATTCGTTTATCAGGTAATTCTTACTAGGGCACTCGTGACTGATGCCCTAATGTTACTGATGATATAAATACCAGTCTTCATACATCCAAGAGTTGTGTGATGGTGTCAGAGCCACAGAATTTGATAACTAAAAATGACTTGAGAAATCATTTAATATAATCCTTTTATTTTTTAAGAAAGCCAAATGCAAAGAGTAGAGATTGTTAAAAGCCTACTTTAAAAAATTTCAAAGAGAAATAGTATAGTATAGACTATGGGATTACACTGCACACTTGTGGATCCTGGGATCACAACTTACTGGCCATGTGATCATGGGCGGGGGTAGTTTTTGAGTAAAAGAGGAATAATAATTGTACTTCTCTCAAACGTTGAGAAAGGTTAATTGAGATAATCCATGTGAAACTCTTAGTGTAGTGACTAATACATAGTAAGTACTTACTGAATGTTAGGTATTGGTATTGCTGTTGTGATGCTGCTGCTGCTGCTGTTGTGGTTTCTGTAGAATGGAAACAACCCTTTAGACTGGATGTGATGAGGCCAAACCCATGTTGTGTTTTTCATTATTCGTTTTGTTTCCCTCATCTAGTGTTATTGCTTATTAATTGAGCCAACATTTGAAAGTTGGGTAATTTTACACGAAAATCTTGATTTGTGTTTTTTTTTGGGGGGGATCCAGTGAGAAGATCTGTTACTTCCTCATGGCAATATCAGCTAGAGCCCTGGAGCCCCTGCCCAGTGAGCTCCTTAGTTTGTCATGCTCTCTGGCACTCACACAGTCTAAAAATGTGAGCTTACATTGTCTGCTTCATTCATTCAAGTGGTCCCCTAGGCATTTGAGTTGTTATCTTCCTTCTGGGTTCTGCTTCAGATTGCCATCAGCTTGTTCTCAATCTTGATCCTTTCTGGGTCATTGATCCACACTTTTGAGACCATTGGTTCTCTACCTAGCTATACATTAGACTCACCTGACTTGCTTTTAGAATGTATTGACATCAGAGCCCACTCTAAAACTCAGCTAGGATCAAGGGATTCGTATTTTATAAAAAAAAAACCTCTTCTGGTGCTTCTAATATGTACTCAAGGGTGAGAACAGGGAGTTCCATAATCTCTGAGGTCATGACACTCTTAAGATACCTGACTTCATGATTTGAGTAATGATTCATGTGTCCCAAAGAAATGTAAAACAAGAGTAGTAGTTATAAGGAAATTATAGTTATAATGTATAAATGTAAAAGAAGAGTAGTAGTTATAATGAAAAGAAAATGTGATTCTAACCTGTTTCTTTTATCAGGCAAGATATAATATAGTTGATATCTGTTTTGTTTACACTTAAACAAAAAACAGATGTGGTGGTTTTTGTTTATACTTAATGGAAATGAAAAATTTAGGAACTAGCTAGTTAACTTTGGGGCTGACTGTGAATGATCTGTTTGGACATAACATGTAGATCAAATTAATCTTGATAATGACCAAATTATCTTTTAGTCTGTGAACCTGGGTTTAGGAAGATACCTGCTTTGTTCGAGACTAATGATTTAGTTTGTGTTTTCTGGACCCAAACAGCAGTATGAATGGCTGTGGTGGGGTGGTGGAGACAAGGGTAAAATTGGAAGAATTAATGAATTTTGGTATGCTAATGACATTTTGATAATTCATATTATTTTGGAAATAATTTGTAAGACTGACTTTATTTTTGTACCCTAGAAGAATAAAAACTTTTTGCAAGGACTTTGATATATTTAAGGGGTTATAATACATTTACTTTTGTGAAAAGGAGTCTTATTCTGTTTTCAAATTCCCGTATGATCATTGCATGCTGAGAAAGAAACTGTTGCAGATGTGATAACTTCATTTTGGGTTCAGTTTTGGACTCCAAATTGATCTGAAATAAATGATGATGCAAGTCACATAAACTGCATCTTCAAGCACACTAATTGTTTTTTTTTTCTTCAAAATATCCCTAGGCACCAGTGCACATTATAAACTAATGACCTGAAAAAATTCCTCTTAAAGCACAAAGAGTTATGAGTGTAAAAATGTGTCTTAAATCAGTAAGTGTCCTTTTTTCCCTTGAAACATTTAAATACCTTCTGAGAAACCAGGACTTAGGGACAGGCCTAAGAGTTGAGTGATAGCCAGCAGAATTGATCAAGGTAAATGTGGTTAGTTCTGTTTAAGAAAGGCATTGAAGCTGTATTTCCAAAATTCCTATTTTCCCTGTTTCTTTCCAGGCCCTTCATTTGTCTCAATGTGTTTAGTTGTTTTGTTGATACACACTGAGCCTTTTCTCTGTTAAAGTGGTTATCACCATGCATACTTATGTACATTTCTTTAGTAAGTTTAGTTTGTCAAGTCCATTACCATTTCCACTGATTGACTGTTCTATTTATTTTTATAATAGTTATACACCAGAATGCTTATGGGATTCATTTTCTTTCTAAGAGTGTTAAAAGGGTCAGTAATCCTCTGGAAAAAATTAAATTATAGCCTTGTTGAAAGAAATTCTCATTACTGCCTCAGACTCTTGGAAAACATTTGGAAACTGTTAATATTATAGCATAATTCTCACTACAGTACATTTATGTTGATTACTTTTTGTGGTTTTTTCTTTTTTAGAGCAGCTAAGTTTTTAAACCATGGTACATGTTTGATAGTAAAGACAATGTTCTATCAAAATGTTTAGAGACATTAATTGTTAGTTTTAAATGGCCAATTATAAGTGAATTCTCAATAGCATCTTCAGTTCAGGAGGGTAAATCAAATTCTAAGATATGTATTAGAAAATTAGCATGCAGATTTTTTAAATAATTGGTAAAGACATCGTTATGTTGTTGACATTGTGGACAAAGATAAGCAGCTAAGTTTCAATCTTTTGTATCTCAGTTTCTCTGTGAATGTAACTAATTTATAGGACTTTCTAGAATATCTGTTTAAAAGGAAAAAAAGGCTTCTTTCTTCTTGCCTGTCATATTGCTATCATGTTTTCTAGGTTATAGAAACACTGATGTGAATACTTATATTTGATTTTTTATTTAATTAATTCATTAATTAATTCTGTGAGTGTCTTGTTATGGTCCAGATATCATTTTAGGTGCTGAAGATTAAAAAGTAAATAAAATATAGTTTGTGTTCTCAAGCACTCATAATCCAGTGGTAGAGATAAATAAGCAAGCAGGAAATTAGACTAATGCATGATAAGTATCACAGTGGAGACTGAGAGCTTATAGGAAGGCCACCCAACCTGTGGTTGGAGGGAGGGCAATAAAGTCTAGTCATCAGAGGGGCCGCTTGAGATGAGTCTAGGATAACTACTGAACCCAAACTTGCCTTGGGCTTCAAGACATTAAGTAGAACCAGGAAAGTTTGACAGAAAAGAGCTGAAACTGAAAGATGTTAAAATGTCTCCGTTGGTGATGGTTGTTTGGGTCACGGTTGCATTGATTTTAGTATTGATATATCTCTATCTCCTTTAAAAAATATGTCTTCAAAGCGAATATGTAGCCTTGTTTTAGTAAAGTTTAGAGTTACTTCTAAACTGCTGAAAGAAAAAGGCAATTTCTTTTAATTGCCTTCCACACCAGGATTACCACATGATCCCATTTTGGAAGCATTTGCTCCCACCTTTTAGAGTGGTAATTACTGCTCGTGTTGCTGTCACACAGAAATTGTATACTTAAGAAGCCAATGACTTAGAAATTGACATTAAATCTTTTCAACTCCATTTTGTCACATATGGTAACTGTCGGGAGTTACAGTAGTTATTTCCAAATCTCTCTTTCTCTCCCTTACATGCCTAGGATCCAGCTTTCCAAGTGATTCTAGAGTTTTTATATTGCCACATAATAACAGCTTTCTATTCACTGCCATAGTTGTCTATTTTAACCTGTTTTCTTCTGTGTAGATCAAAGATTTTATTTCAGATTTTGATGTGTAATTTCGTTCCTAGTTTTCTTTATGCTATTCTCATTTCACTTGCAATACTTTGTGCTTTTAGCATTTTATTGTTCTTTTAACATATCTTTGAAAAAAATTCCTGTCAACTCAACCTCCCTTTTTCTCTTCATACTTGTAAATATTTGAATTGATTTTCCTATTAGGTAGAACATTGTGTGTCTGAATGTTCAGGACAAATGGCTATGCCTGTGGCTTTATAAATTGGTGGAGGGCTGGCCTTTGATAGTTCCAAACTCTTGGAGTTTCAACACCATTGAATAGGTTTCAGTTTTTCTCAGATTTTAATAATATTGTATAATCATGAGATTAATCTATATTTACTTAATTCACATTGAGTTATTTAAGGAGCGATGCCAGTACTTTTCCAGCATTACAAATTTCATGAATGGTGTAGTAACTGTATGATTTGTGATCATACAGGCCTGCACTGTCCAACACAGTAGCTACTAGCAACATGCAACTATTGAGTATTGAAACATGGCTAGTGCTACCCAGGAACAGAGTTTGAAATTTTAATTACTTTAAATTAATTTAAATTTAAATAAAAAACTGATATTCAATTCATTTATTAGAAAACTTTAAAAGGTGTTTGGGACAACTTAGGTAGGTGAATCTGTTTTTTTAAAATGTAAATTTTATGAAATCTAAATCAAGTATTTCTGATGAAAATTTACTATCTGAATTGAGACATGCCATAAGCATAAAACATACACTGGATTTTGGAGACTTGTATAAAAATAGAATGTAAAATATCTCAATATTTTTATATTGACTATATTTGAAATGATAATATTTTAGAAAATTGATTTAAATAAAATATATTATTAAAAATGACATTACTTTTTATTTGTATATATATTTATTTGTATATATATTTATTTGTATATTTATTTTTTTGTATATTTATTTGTATATTTATTTTTAACATGTCTACTTGAAAACTTAAAACCACATATGTAAGCAGCTCTACTATAGACAAGTAGTTCTCAAACTTGGCTGAATATCAGGAAGACTTTTGTGATGGCAGACTTTTATAAAAGTATAGGTTTCCAGGCTTTTGGCTTATTAAATGAAACTATAAACTTTTATATAAACTTTGTAAACTTTTGGCTTATTAAATGAAACTATAGCAAGGGGTCTAAAATTTTTATATTCTCAAGGCTCTCTAGGTGATTCTGATGTACCACTAGTTTTGAGAACCACTGATTTAGGCTACAGATTCTCATAAGGCAGTCTGTTAAAAAGCAGAGCTGTCTGTACTGCTTTAAAATACCAGATGATTGCTTAAAGTGTGTTTCTGTTTAAATTGTAGAATTGGCAGAGACTGTCTAGTGCTCTTTATTTTAGATTCATTTATGGATACATTACTAAGTATTTGTCTCAAGTAACTTATTTAATTGCCACAATGATGCAAAGAATTAGCTATTATTCTTCCTTTTTATAGCTCAGGGAACTGAAAGTCATTGTAGATTAAATAATTTGCCTGAGGTCAGATCAAGGATTCAAACTCCAGACATCTGACCCTCCTCTGTACAATTATACCTCTCTCATGGAAACATCTGGGAGTGAGAGATTGTTAAAAAACAAGTCTAATATTACTACTGATAGAAGCTGACATTTATTAAGTTCTAGGGATTAGTGCTTAGCTCTTCACATGTATCATCTCAATTAATCATTATAATGACCTAGTGAGTTTTTCTTACATTTTAATTTTTATCATTTTATTATTTTTAACTTACAGATGAGGAAACCAAGGCATAAAGTTAGGTAACTTGCTATTATGGACTGAATTGTGTGCCTCCCAAATTTACATGTTGGAGCCCTAACCCCCAACGTGGACTATATTTGGAGATAAGGCCTTTAAAGAGATAATTAGGGTTAAATGAGGTCATAAGGGTGGGCCCTAACCCAGTATGACTGGTGTCCTCATAAGAAGAGATGGAGTTAGACTATAGTCCTAGTCAGATTTCAAAGCCCACACCCTGAACCACTTTGTTCTCTGCCTTCGTAGGGCATCGGGCAGTTCTCAAGACCTGGGGTCACTGGTGTGTAGATAATATATGCCAACAGGAATGGATGTGCTACCTCAAAATACACTTACCCTGTCTTCTCTAGAGCATCAGCTCCATGCAGCTGATGTCTTGTGGGTTTTCCCCACTATTACACTAGTGTCTAAAGCAGTGCCTGGTGAGGCAGAATGTGTAGATGCTTAAATATTGGTTGAATAAATGCAGTGAAAAGAAGAGAATACAGAATGACAGGCTGGCAGACAGAAGGGCCTTAGGTACAAGCCTGAGGAACACTCACATTTAGTGGATGGCACAGAAGGGAGAGCCTGAGAAGGAGGCTGCGTAATGATGCTCAAGTTTGGATTTTGATATACTATGTAATTGGGAACCATAGTAGAATTTTAAAACAAACAAACAAAACCCAATAATACACATTGCTTGTGATTTTGAAAGATAGAGCAAAGAAGAAGTAGAGAAACATCAGGAGTCAGGGAGACTAGCTGGGGGCTAAGCAGAAGTACATCGCTGGAGGTCTGGACTAGGGTAGTGGGGGAGAAAATGGAAAGCAAAAGGGCCTAGGAGATGCTGCCAGTGAAAGAATGACTGACAGCACTTAGTAACAGGGTACTGGCAGAGGATTAAGGAGAAGAAAGAGTCAAGGAAGAGTCACAAGTATTTTGCCTGGGAGATACTGAGGCCCACAGAGGCCAAGTGACTTCTTCAAAGTTACACAGTTCTCATTTCAGGAGTCGTTTAATTTTTTTTTTTTCTTTATTGAGCGCTGGTTCTGTCAAGAGCTTAGAATCTTGGGTTGGGATTTGGTTTACACTTCTGGACTGATAAATTTTGAGTTGTCATTTCAGCCAAAAGAATATCACTACTCATACTTGACAGCTTCTAAAAAATATAATTAAAAATGAAACCGGTGACAGCACATAAAACAACACATTTCCGAAGTTGACATATCATCTTGGTCCCCAAAGCTATTTTGAATTTGAACATTAGCAATGCATCTTTAAACTTCCATGAGGGTACAAAGAGAGGCTTTTCCCAATCTGAAGAATGAATTTAAAATCTGCTGTAAAAAAATACCACAGAGAAAAATATAGAAAGCAGCTGGCCCTCTTACCAATTTCAGAGCAGGAAAGGAATTTCAGTAGAGCATAAAAACAGCTTTCTCTCATAAAAGAAAATGCAACAAGAAAAATAATCCTTGCTGTGTAGCCTTTTGCAGTTATTTTCTGTCGTGTGTTAGATAGAGACCAGAGGGCTTAACGTTGTTTTGATACCCTTGCATCTGGCAGATTGCCTGTCAGAGGAAGTTGGAAACGAACTGACCAGCTTTATGCTTCCAGGTGGCACTGAAGCCACATTTTCAGTGCCGTTGTTATCAGTCATTTAATTCCCTACTGAATATTGAGTGGTGTTTTTAGTTCACAGGCCATTTGCAGTGCCTTTCTGTTTCCTTTTTAACGTTAGCCACATTAAGAAAAAAAAAAAGGCAACTCGGGAAGCGCTTTTGCAAATGTGAATTTAACAGTAAAGAGAAGATAATTGAAAATATCATGGCAAATAGCAATAAACTTACTTTAACTGAAGACATAGGCCACGGGACGTAGGCCATGGGGATAGTGTTACCTCCAGAGAAATTTGCATAAGACGTCATATAAGGATTGGCTGATAAAAGTAACTAGGCAATTAAAAAAATTAATTAATCTTGCATCCCAAGGGAGCGAGTAAGGAAGCGGTGTTATTTGAAAGCTTTTTATTGATGTGTTTTTTAGTATTGCCAAAAAGAATAAAAGGATAAGAAAAAATGTTGATAGTTTTATATTGATCATAAATTCAGTAACTATGTGTATGTAATCTCTTTATCACAACATAACATCAAACATTACATAGAACACTGAAGGAAAAAAATATTGAATGAAGTGAACTAATTTATAGCAGAGTCCTGTGGAGGAAACAGCATCAGCAGCATTAACCTGTTTTTTCTCTTTCGGGGAACATCTGCAAGCTGTAATTAAGCAATTTTCATTTGTTTCCCTATTTCTTTTGTCATCACTAAATCACTACACTTAGGGAACAAATTGACAAATTATGAAACACACAAAAATTGCTGGTTCAGTTGCAGAAGGAAATTTCCCGTTTCAAATTATGACAGATTTTGAGCTGATCAAGCCATTTTGTTTTAGATATATTAGCATAAACCTTCAGCTGAAGTTGTTATAATTCATATTCATTTCAACATGAATATTTGGTTCATAGATAATCATTTGTTTTTTGTGACTGCTGTAGTTTACATGTAATTGGATAAGGAAAGAAAATGTATTTAAATGTGCATGACATTTTGAATTATAATCATTAAATTTATTTTTGGCAGTGTTTTTAATGCATAGTATTTTGTTCCAATAAATACTTTTTCTAATATGCTTTCTCAGTGAAGACATGGGAATTAAAAATATTTATTTTTCATACATATAAAAGAATCATTTTCTTTGATTCTTTGAAAAGAATAAAATTGTTTGATTTACTTGAAAAGATACACATCTTTTCAATTTATTTATATTTGATATATTTTATGTGTACATATAAATTAGAGAGTTGAACTTTTGTAGACAAATGGGATTTTAAACTTTTACAGAATGAAGGAGAACTACTAATAGCTAAATAAACTTTTAAGGTGGTCATTATCAATCTTTAGCCAATTTGAACAATATTTAAGTGGGTGCATATTTGTTTTATATGCATTTCTCTTTAACTTGAGACATTATTTTTATTCGTTGCTAAGTGTATCATTACTTGCAGGGAAAGGGTAAATTGTTCCACTCGAAACTGAGGTGGTCATAAGACTGTGTCCTTTGATTCAATTGAATGGGCATGTTTCAGATCTGAATGGTTTTAGCAAAATGTTCTTTTAGCTGTGAAACAATAATATTTTCTTTGAAATGGTCAGCTAAACACAAAGGGATACAAACAGGAAACTTTATTTTAACCAAACCCTTATATGAAAATCAAACCACAATCTGTCTAGTATGTGATTTTTAGTGTCTTTTTTTTCCCTTAATTTGGATTCATTCCAGAGGAGGTAGATTTAAGTGATGCCCATCAGCTCACTCTTCTTGCAGTTCATTGCATCCTTAGCACAGAGAGGAATCATTATACCATTTTCATGTGTTTTCCAGACTTAACTTGCCTTTTGCATTCGATTTTGTTGTATATGAACTACTGTTTAGAAGATGTGGGTTGTAGGGAGTCATCTAATTCTGAGTGTTGAGTTTAGTCCGTAATTATAGTGTCAATCCAGGTCTTCTTGCTAATGTTGAGGTCATTTTAGTATTGACGGTTCCTTCTGTGTTTTAAGCATTGAGCTAGAATCTGGGAATACTCAGATGAACAAAACAGGATCCCTACCCTAGAAGAGTTCATCAGCTGATATGTCATTCCTATTGCAATCTGCTTATACGGGATGGTGTGATTCCCAAATGCTCTAAATGTGTGAAGGCAGAATAGCAATCTATATGTTTGTAGATTGTATAGTTAGAGGTTGATTTGGTAAGGCAATATTAACTATTTTCATAGTATTGATTAACATCATATCCAGAATATTGCCATTGGTTTTGGGGTCTCAGTTTTAGATTGAATAAACAGTCTATGAGTTAATAAAATAACAATAAGAATGATTAGAACAGTGGATTTTCAGACTTTTTCCTTCTTATTTTACTTTAAGCTCTTATTCTATTTTTTTTGTGTGTGTGCGTGAAGGCTGTCCTGGAATTTCCTGAAAAAATGAGAGAATGTGAAAGACATGTATAATTTAAGTCTCCTCTTGAACTGCTCTAATGCAACATGCCAATGTTTGAGTCCTATATTATTGCAAATGTGTTCAGCAGATGTTATTCTACTTTAGAAAGTTTGAAAACTTCTTCTAAGAAGTGTTTACTTTTTAAAAAAGAGAGAAAAATTACTCCTCCTAACTTTCTCCAATGTAGGTGAGTTAAAGAAGTTGCCTTAAGTAAATGCAACTTTGTGCGGGTAGGCAATAGGACATGATCTTAGGGTAAAGGAAAATCTTTTAGGTTGCAGATATTTAGTTTTATGAATAATTTACTATATTGCTTTTATATTTCTCATTTTGTTACTGGCAGGGCCAGTGTAATGGGAAGGGACACTTCTTGGATTCAGAAGACCTGGGTACTAGTCTAGGCATATATGAATTTCTTAAGACCACAGACCTGTCACTTACTCTCTGAATCTGTAAATCAGGGCTAATTCTGCCTGTTTGGTATGTCTCAAATGGCTGTGGTGAGAATCAGATGAAATACACATGAAAGTATTTGGTAAATTTTAAAGACTTACTCATGTATAAAGTTTTATGATTGGGGTTCTATTTCTCTAATATGAAAGAGAAAAACATCAAGGTTAAATATGAAAGGAATCTTGAATGTAAATATAAAAAATGTAAAATATTGTCTACAGTGTTAGTTGTTTATACCCCATTTCTTGAAGTAGTTAAAACCAACTATGTATAGTACATATTGTATTGTGTACATGTACATAGTATATTGTATGGTGTAAGAGTACAATTCAGGGAATGATCCTACACTGGCCTCTGGTGGATGGATGCAATACTGTGTCTACACATAATCATCAGGCAAATGTATTTACGTGCTTTGACCAAAGATAAAGTATCAGATTCTTCTTTTTAATTATCATTGTTAGATTTTACTTCATGGAATCTTTACTTGGGAATTTTACCTTATGTACGAATCACCTGGAAGGTACTTATTGAAAAGCAGATTCCTAGGGATCTTGCCCCAAGATTCAGTAGTTCTACTAGTGTGCAGATCAGAAACTTTGACTTTCAGACCAGCTTTGAGAAAATACTCTAAATGAAATCAGGGAGGAGTTTAGGGAGATAAATGAATTTTTCAACACTTTCTGTCCATTTTTGTATGTATTATATTTTTTCTATGAATAAGGTCTGTAGCTTTCATGAAATTGTGACACTGCCCCCCCCACTCAAAGCATAAGAACAATTATTTTACTTTAAATATGACATTTTTGTTGAATGTCACCATTGGATATTATTTAAAAGGCATTTTGACAGTGGAAAAGGATGATGGGTTATAGGAATAATTTTACTGTGATCTTGCTGATCGCTAATACAGAGGCTAGGATATTATAGCTTACAGAATTTTAGGGTGGGCTTTAGTTTGGCACACGTTCTGTCCCAAGTCTGAAGGATTATAGTGCATGTGTCTGTAGGTCAAAGCTACTCCATCACAGGGAAATGTCCTTGCTACTTTTGTCTATTGCTGCCAGAACTGTGATCTTTGTGAGTGTTTTGCCTTTAGCAAGTTCACAGACAAGAGACTAGGGAGACCACACAGGCTGTGGAGGCATCTCATTGCCTGTACTTTTAGGAAATGCCCCTCCAATCATTTTGCTGTTTCTGGTAACTTTTCTGTTGTATATTTCATACACGAAGGTCCTTGGTAGTTTTAAAGACGTACACAAGAGTAGAATTTTATGATTAGGGTAATTATTTGTGATTTAAAAGAGGGACATCAAAGTTAAATATTAAGAGAATCTTGACCTACAATAGAAAAAAATGTAAAATTATATATATGTGTGTATATATATGTGTGTATATATATATATTTTTTCCTCCTTCTTCATTATTTCCAGGAAAACCATTTTAAGAAGGAAGAAGATGCATGTAGGTATTCTCCCTAGATTGAGGATTAGAAACTTCGTTGGAAGAAATGCTTTTTTGCCTCTACAAATAAAAGTATAGTTTTTAGTTTTTTTATTCGTAGTAGAAAAATTAGAAAATACTCAGAGGCACCAACACCCACACACCCATGCACACACTCGTACCCACACAGACACAGTAAAACAATAAACATACTCTTTCTATAGCAGTAGAATTTTTATCTACTGTATGGCCAGCCAAAATAAAGATTACATCCTAGTCTTCCTTGAAGCTGGGTATAGTCATTTGACTAAGTTTGTGTCAATGAGATGTGAAGGGCACTGGTATATGCAACTTCTGGGTCATATCCTTAAGACACGTGCCGCTATTTCTTTTTATCCTTTTCCTCCTGGCTGGAAATTGGGAATCATTACAACAACTCCTTTAGACCCAGACATGGAGGCCATGTGCTTAGGATGACAGAAAACTCCAGCAGCCTGAATCCCTGGGTCATTTCATGGAACAAAGCCTACCCACGTTTCCTAAACTGTTACATGAGAGAGAAATCAAATTCTTGTTTCAGCTGCTCCATTTTTTGTGCTTCCTTGATATGGTAGCTGAAATAAGCCTTAGCTAATTACAGAGAAGTGAGGTGTGTGCTTTCTTTTTCCTTTTCTTCATCCTCTTGCTTGGAACAAGGGTGTGGGGGGTTGTCATCCTGGACCATGTGGAGAAGGTTGGTGCTGTAGTCATGGCAGAGTAGAAAGATAGAAGCCTGGGTCAGATGACTTTGTGGAGCAGAACAATCATATTATCCTCGGATTATCTGTATCTCTTACTGTTGCATGAGCAAGAAATAAACTTCCATTTTGTTTAAGCTGTTGTTACTTTAGGTGTCTTTTTATGTAGGCAAACTTATATGCAGTTAACTAATAAAGTCATAGTCTATTGTCCTGTAGATAAACCATTGTTGTATGCATCCTTTCTGAAATTTTTTATGTTTATTAATATGTATATATGTATTCAGTTATTAGTTAAGAACATGGAAGTTGGAGACAACTGAGATTTGAATCTAAACTCTGTTACTTTCTAACTAGGTGGTCTTGGGAAACTTACTTAACATTTCTGAGCTTCAGTTTTATCATGTGTAAAATAGATATAATAACTTCTACCTCATTAAGTTGTTATTAGGATTAAATAAAAAATATATAAAATGCACGTAAATGTGTTTATATTTATAGTACCTGAATTATTGTAAAGGCTCAACCTAATATTTTCATTCATTTATATATTCAGCAAATTTATTATAATTATTTTATAAAAGTGGGCTACTGCTACACATAGTTTTTGTAAATCGCTTTTTTCCCCTCACCACTCTACAGATAAGAAGTAACTTGCTTTTTCATGTAACATTATGTTATGAACACCTCATAGCAATAAATATTATTTACCAGTGTTTTGATGACTTCCTGGTATTCAGTTGTATGGATATTTGTTTAGCCATTCTCTTTTTGCTGGACATTTGAATTATTTCTAATTTTTGGCTATTACAAATGATGCTACATTGCATGCCCTCATTCATTTGGTAAATGTTTGTTGAATATCTACTGTGTGCTAAATGTTACTCACAGAAGTGAACAAAAGACACAAAGATCATCGCCTTCAGAGAAATTGTATTCTAGAAGGGAGAAACTGAAATTTGTATTCTAGAAAGGGGGAAAACAACCAGAGCACGGTATAGGGAATCATGAGCGCTGGCAGGAGGATTTAGGGTTGCAATTTTATATAGTATGATCTGGGAAGGTAAAATTTGAATAAAGTTGGAATGAGGTGAGTCTGAAGATACTTGAGGCCCAGGGAACAGTGAGTGCAAAGGCCAGGTCATAGCAGCACCTGCCCAGCTGAGGACCAGCAAGGAGGCCAGTGTGGCTGGAGTTGCATGAGCAAAGGTGAAAGGAGTGGAAGCTGAGGTTAGAGGGCATGGAGGTAGGGAAAGATCGGGCATGGATAGCTTTGTAGGTCCTTGCGAAGGTTCTGGCCTTTGTTTATTTGTTGATTGATTTTAGTACCAGCGTCTTTGCACCCTTCTTATTTATGGCATTTGGATACATTTTCACCCATGGAAATGCTGGTTCAAAGATCTGCAAAAATATATGTCCTCGATTAAATACAAATGTTCAAGGGAATAGATCAGACATTTTTGGCTTTGCAGTGAAATCTTCACCCATGTACTTAATCATTTCTGTTGGATACATTCTTAAACATGGAAATGTGAGCTGAAAGATATGTAAAATGTTATGTCTTTGAGTGAGTAAAAATTTTAAGGGACTAGATTATATGTTTCTTATAAGCAGAGACCATGTCATATAATTTTCTTAACTCTTCTTCCAGCGTAGCAGAGTGTTAAGCACATAGTGAACTCTCAGTGTAGAACTTCCTGGTTGAAGGGCTGAATATAAATCTATGTTTCAATCTTAATTGTTACCCATCTTTTAGAGTGGAGAATGAATATTTTACTTTACAGGAACTGTGAGTAAGTTCCTGACAGTGAGATCCCTGCTCTCCTTAGGGATACATTTTAGTGGGAATAGACAAGCAATGAACAATTTAGGAAGGTAATTTCAGATTGTTTCATATAAATTTGAAGAAAACAGGCCATGTGATAGAGTGACCTGATCCTAGGACTCTGATGGTACAGTGGAGATAAGGTGATTAGAGAATTATAGCCTCAATGAGCATCAGCATTTCTACCATTGGGTGTGGAGGGAAGTTAAACTGCATAGTTACCCTGTAGTTTTATTTCGTCATGTGGGGCAGCATGGAATTGGATTAGTGATGACAGTCCTTAGGTCAAACTCAGTATCATAATTAAGGGGGTACAGAATGTGGAAATACTCCAAATGTTTATCAACTGGTGAATGGAAAAATAAAATGTGGTACTATTCATACAATAGACTATTATTTGACAATAAGAAGGGAAGTGCGTACTCCAACAGACAAACTTCAATAAGGTTATGCTAAGGGAAAGAAGTCAGGCTCAAAAGACCACATATCATATGATTCCACTGGTATGGAATATCTAGAAGAGACAAATACATAGCAACAAAAAATAGATTAGTGGTTGCCTGTGGTTGGGAGTAGGAACAGGGAGTGACTGCAAATGGGCTCCAGGCACCTTTTTGGGGTGATGGAATGACCTAAAAATGGAATCGTGGTGATGGTGGTACAACTTTGTATACTTCCTAAAAATCATTGAATTGTACACTTAAAATGAGTGAGCTTTGTCATGTGTAAATTACACCTCAGTAAAGCTGTGGGGAAGTGGAGGTATTGTTCATGGATACTTAGATCCTCCCTGGGTTCTTCACCAGATAAGCATGTGTCCTTGTGATCCTGGGTTTGGCTCAAGAACTAGGAGGATCCTGCTTGTCTGTAAATATTACCTATTAAGAAAATAAATCAATTGTGCATAGACTTGTAAGTTTAACGTAGAAAAGGGCTGTGGTGCAAAAAAGAAACAAACTTGGATGTAACAGATTCTACCTTGTGTTGACATTGTCACCAGCAGCTGTTTCTCTGTTAGGAATTCTGGAGCCGTAGGAGGCTATGCTCAAATATGCTGCATCTGTTCCCAGTGTGGGCTACCTCTTTTGTGGTCTTGACTAATTCATTTGGGAAGGTAAGCTCATTTTATGGGATAGGTATGTGTGGCCTGTTAGCACCAAACTGTTATCTACTTGACAGGTTGCTATCATGCTGTATTTGCACCCACCATCACAGAGATTGTTTAAAAAAAAGTTATCTAGGGCATGCCAAATTATATGTAAAAGTGTAGTACAGATTGCAGTGGAAAGATAACGTGATGATTCTGTGATATCTGGAGAGGAAACATAACCAGTTGGAGATAGTGCCTTCATTTTTGTTTTAAAAACAAAAGAGAACTCACTTGCTAACTCTTTTTTTTTTTTTTCTAAATCTCTTCAGGCCACCATAGCTGAAGCTGCCCTTACTTCTCACCTGGGTTACTATGGTAGCTCCACACTTTCTTGTCTCTAGTACCTGAACCACTTTGATCCATTCTATCCATTTGTCTTCTTAGAGCACAGCTCTAATTGTGACTCCCCAGGATGTAGGTCAAGTACAGAGTTTTTGTCAGGCCCTCCAAATATACCCCGTCCATGTGTCCCCAAATCTTCCTGGAATAATCGGCGATTCTTACTCAGGCCTTGTGTGTTCCCACCTTGAGGGCTTTGCTCATGGAATTTTCCCTTTGTAAAATGACCTCTTCACAGTGCTCACCTGTTGAAATTGTAGCTATCTTTCAAAGCCCAGCTCAGATGCCTTAGTCCTATGTGAAGCCTTTTGTGATTCTCCCAAACCAATTATGATTTTACCATTCTTTGTCTTTGTATCTCTCTTATATCATCTGCCATCGGTGCCTTCTGTTTTGATGGTTTGCATATATGGCTTAACTTCCTAGTTTGTAAACTCTGTAAGGACAACAAGGACTGAGTCTTAACCGTCTTTGTCACCTTGCACATAGTTGATGACCAGAATATAACTTTTGGATTGAATGAGCTCCGTAACTCAGCCACCACACAGAATTTTTTTCTGTCTGAAAATAAGCTTTCAGAAACATTACACTCTCTTCATATTTTTCTCTCTGTAAGTGCCTAACACTGGACATTTCAAAAGTTTCAACTTACTGCTATTGTGTCCCTCATCTGGGGCTTTTCACACACATTTTTCCGGGCCAGGGTTGTGCATTTGTGCCTTGGCATGTTGATGGCTATGACTGTGAATAATGAGTCAATTATCATCCAGCTTCAGGGAAAGCACAGTTATTCCTGACTGGCCAGACTGAGGTAATCCTCTCCTCCCTGTGCCCTTTCAAATGAGGAACATAAAACAGTTGGAATTCAGAGCACTGCAAAGGGAATTTAGACAAAGCATTTGTCTGCCAAATTTAGCTTCTTTGGATTTATTTTGATTTATGATTGATTGGTTTTTAAATTGCTTATTTAGTTCGAATGACTATCGCTCCAGGGGAGGCCAGATACCAAGGAGCATGTGATCAAGAAGCAGTGGAGTGAAGTAGTTTGGCTAGACAAATCAAGAGCAAATATTATTGTCCAGAGAAACATTGCTCTAGGCAAGGAGTATAATGCAAAAATCACGCCCTGACTTTCAGAGTACCCAACCTTGTTATAAGCATGATTGCTTATCCCCTGTTCTCTTTGCAGAAGGATTTTTGCAATTGCCTAGTGTTGCACAGAATTGTCCCCCTATGAATTTTTCCTTCTAGCAATATATTCAATATCTCCTCTCAACTGAGAACATGCTCTTGATTTATATTGCTGTTGACCAGAGTATGGAAGAACAGACACTCTGAGGTTGCTGGCAGATTTGGTTGTGAATTCTAATGTTGGTTGTGCTGATCTGTGAAAATTCTCCTGCAAGTGTGATAATGCTTCTCATTGCATGGGCACTAGTCTGGCTTTTGTACAGATTAATTTGAATTTTTAAACAAGTTTCTTTCAAAATTGAGTTCTTTAAAAATAATCACTTTTATCTGGAAGATGTATAATCAATATGTGGTTAGTGTTTAATTTATCAAGACATCAAAAGTTTCAACCTTTTCAAGGTGTGTAACCTTTTTCTTTGGTCTGAAATTAGACCCTATAGGTGTAGTGGGGGCCTTGTAAGGGTGATCTGTTGGAAGCTTGTCTGTTTGGTATCAAAAGGAAATTGAAATTCCATTGCTTCAGAATAATGAAACCTCGAAAAACCTTTAGAAAAAAACTTTCGTCTCATCTGTATTGAAGTTTTGACTCAGAAATGCCCAAAGAAACGCTTTTTCAGGTCTCAGTAACCTACTTGTTCTCTGAAATATTGCTGTTAGATTTCTAAACCGTATTATGTCTGACACTTATTTCAAAGCAAGAAACATTAGGGATAAGATGAAAGGGTGGAAGAGGACCCTGATGAAAAACAGAAACAGAAGAAGATGAGACGAACACTTGGGTGGCACATTTGGATTTCACCAGGATTACTATAGGAAGCAGCATCTGGCTCTCTAATCAGGCTTTCAGCCACTTCAGATTCTGGGCTGTGCCAGCATCTGCCATTTTGACATTATCATATTGAAAAATAACTTTTTTCCCTATCTCATTGTGCCAAGATATTTATTATTTGCTGGATTTTAAAAACAACGATAAAAGCCTTTAGAAGGAGCACTTCTGGGTCTTAGGAGGGATATAGCATATATTCTTGTGAAACCAATTCTGAAGTTTAGAAAGGAGCCTTAAACTGTAGCTTCTGTCAGAGAGTGAACAAGTTCTTTTCTACATCATCCAGTCTGTCTTTTAAAATGAAAACTTTGTGTTTATAAAAGGAGAATTTTAAAAAGAGTGGATGAGAATTTTTGTTAGATCTGAGATCCCAACAACAGTTCAACATCAGGATCAGAAGCTGAGGCTTCATTATATTTTGCTCTTTATTTCAAAGGAGTTTCGTCTGGTTACCTGTCACATAACCTGGGTGTTTTATTGGAAATAGTAGAGAGTACACTGAGTGATTGTGAGAACAAATAGAACTCCTCCTTGTAGAACATCTTTGATTTTCAGACATTGCTGTGCTTTTCAACTATTTAAGTCAATAGATTATTACAATAGTGTTGTGCTGGGTACATAGTATTTTCTTAGTAATTACTAGGTTTAGGTTATACTTCATTTAAAGGATGAGCAGGAAAAACTGAAACTGTTTCACCTTTTATTAGAATAGAGCACTGAGGCATGGCAGTAGCCACAGGAAGTCTGCTTTCCTTTGAACATTGATGAAGTTTGAGGAACCCTTTCATCCTTCAGTTAACTCCTATTTCCAAGTGTCTCCATGCCTATCTTGTTCTACTCTGCTACCGATGCTTTTTGCCCTAGGACTGATTCAGGACATCTCTGTGGCTGTAAAAGTGGAAGAAATCAGGGAGACTAAGTCCTAAGACCATTTCTTCCTCATTTATCTCATCTTGTATAGGGCTGGCTACTCTAGCATATTCTTAGCAACCCTCCTCACACTTTGCCCAGCACCCTCCAGCCCTCCACCCACAGAAGCCAAGGTTGGGTGCTTTGCACCAGAATTTCCAAGGATTTATTGAGGCAAAAGGCAACGGCCACCTCTCCCACTAGTAGCTAGTTAGAAGTCACTGGTGCTGGTGCAGTAGGCAGTAGTAGAGAGCTGGCCTGAGCTGGTGTTATTTATGGATATGACGTTTTTAAAGAGAACGTGATGCATTTCATACTTGTGTTTTCCCTCTCTGGCTTATTAATGATGTATTATAGATTAGGTCACCTTATTTCTGTTTCCCATCAGTGTATCTGTGTTATGTCCTAAAGATACCCTCACAAGTCTTAATTTCTACCAATGATAGGGTATTCAGAAGCAAACAAATGATGTTAACTGGATTTGTACCAGGCTGTGATCATTACAACAACATGAATCTCACTGATTTTGATGCCATGTACTGACAGGTCAAGAGAAACAAACATGGGCACTGTGCTGGGTTAGGCTATCTGTAACCCCTTCAGTTAGGGATGTTCCTAAGGAACTCACAGATAAAACAATTGCTGAGTCTCTGGAACATTTTTATAGTAGAGGCTAGTAAGGGGAGACTCCAGTAGGATTCTCCAACCCAACAATGGCTTGATTTCTGCCACTTGACTTTTTTTGAATTCCTTTATCACTCTTTTAGTGATCATTGATGTAGGTTCCTCTATTTGCTGTTGTCAGAAGAAGCAAGTTTTAGTTTTGGAATGTACCCTGCACCCTTAGTTCTTCTTTGACTATTGTAAGCCATTCTTCTTTGTCTCCTTTCTGGCTCCCCGCCCCCACCTTTCTGCTTCTTTTTTCTTCTATTCTCTAAAGACCTTTTCTTTTCATTTACTGCATTAATGCAGGAAGCAAGGCACAGTGGTTAGGAGGATAGGTTCTAGAGTCAGAAGGCAGTGTTCAGATCCCCACTCTGCTACTTAACCATCTGTATAGCCTTGAGCAAGTTGCTTTCTCTCTCTGTAGGCCTTGGTTCTCTAATCTGTAAAGTAAGGATAGTAACAGTGTCTACTTTTAGTGGTATTCTGAGGATTAAATGAAATGATTCATGAGATGCTCACAAAAGAGTGCCACTCAATGAATGTTAACCCTGATTATTAATTTTAATATTACTACTAATATTAAAAATAATGTTATGGCTTAAACTATTACCTCAGTGTAATTGATGAACACAGATATTTACCTCCTGTGAAATCTCTCCCAGATTTTAACCTACATTTGCAGCTGCCTTTGGGTCATTTCCACTACAATTTCAACTGGCACTTCAAATGCAATATGGCCAAAGCTAGATTCATTATCTTTTATCAAAATTATTTCATTTTATTTCCCCCACATTTCTTTTAATAGCATCATGATATAATTGTCTTAGTCTCTTAATTTAGGATTACTCTTAGATGCTTTCCTCAGCTTAAGTAGATAATCATGAATGTACATGGATTTAGTACAAAGATATTCATTGTTTATAATTTTAAAGTCAAGAATAAGGAATTGGTTAAATAAACTATCTTACATTTATATAAAGGAGTTCTTGATAACTATTAAAATTACGTGGAATATTCAATAACCTGAAAAGAGATACTGCTGGCAAGTTGAGTTATGTACAGTATGATTCCATTTGGATTTTTAGAAGTGCATGGATACATAAAACATATTAGATAGCCACTGAAAAACTTTGTTGTGGCCTTTCTGGCTTGTAGGATTATGAGTGATTTTCATATTTTACTTTTTCCCCTCATAAGTTTTCTAAAATCATCCATACATTGCTTTCATATAAAGAAAAAATCCCTCAAATTTAGAAAAAGATGGGATAGGTCATGTCTAAGAGTCTCACAAATACTGTATTTTATTAACTTTTTAACAGCGACCAAGAACAGTGCTGGATATGTAATAGGCACTCAATAAATATATGTTGAGTGACATAATGTTATCTTTCTATCCAATTTTAAAAATCACTTTTAACAGTTCAGAGTGCTTAATGCCTCAAGGGTTTGGTTTGTAGAGTTCTTTGAAAAGTATTCTTTTTCGTTGGAAGAAACTTTCTCAATATACACAAAATAAACCAGACTTGGTGTTGTGGATGTTTTCTAATAGTTCATAACTTCTTATTTCAGAGGATCATGTGTCCAAAAGGGAAGTGTTTGGAACTGATTCTTCAGAAAACATTTTTACCTCAGCAAAAGTTACTCATAAAAATGAAGCAAATGACTACCATCTTAGAAATAAAACCATCTTTCTTCGTACTTCATCACAATGTTTGGAAGAACAGGTAATACCAACATAGTACATGTATAGAAACAATCTGAGAAGAAAAGAATTCTTCATGAATCAAAAAAAGGGAGATCCTACTAAACACTAGACAGTTATTACATCTGTAATTCCTAATTCTAGAAGGAGTGCCATTGGGGCACTTTATTGAAAGTCATCATTACATGTATTTCATAATGTTGACAGCTATTGTTTATGATGATAACTGGTTATTCCCAATTTTTGTTCAAAAGTTCTTAAGGATCTACCATCTATAAATTATTGAAATTATTTCTTTTAGCTTGTCTTCTATTTGGGACAAAAGAGTTCCTTTCTGTAATTATCTGTGTAAAATGGGACTTTCTTTCAACTGTCCTAGATTCATCTCTTTCAAACTCAAGGTGGAATCGGTTATCTTGTTTTTCTCTAAGATTTGGTCAATAAATGTTAGATACTCTTTTTCTAATCTTGAAGACTTTATAGACTCTCACATTCTCCTCAGCTATGGTTTTTAATTATCAAGGAATTATAGTGGAAACTGTTCTGCTTTTTAAGTCATTTAAGTTTCTAATTTCTGCTTCATCATGTCTTCTTGCAATATTATTGTCGACAGAATTGTACATTGTGTTTTTTTTTAACAAGGGAACAAAAATCTCTGTGTTAGAAATATGTTTATATACAGCAGATGCCTATAATTCTTTATTTCCTGAACTTGCTTCCAGAGAGATAATTGTGGGATATGAACTTTTTTCACTCTTTACTGGCGATGACTGACCATTGGGATTATATTACATAGAGAGTCTTTAACCAGCATTTGAGAAACAAAGAATGGTTGAATGACATTGTTTTCTAATAACTTGAAAATGTTGTGTTAGCATTCTCTGATTTGTTCATCAGAGGTTCATTGGGATGGGATAGGAGTGGGCAGTATTCCTATTTTACTCATGAGAAGACCGAGGTTAAGTAGTCTATTATAGGTTACACTGTGGATGAGTCTACAGGACAGAAGTAGAATCAGAGCTCCTGAAACCTATTCCCTGACCTCCGCTATGGCTTACTGAATTTGGTCTGTTATGCTCAGCTAATTAACAAAAACGGGAAGGGGAGTTTTGTCATGTGAAGGGCTACAAGATCAGCTTCTTTATTTTCAGTTGTTTCATTTTTCCATCAATATGTGATGGATGAAGGCCAAAAAGTATTTTTTCAGATAATGATGGATGAAGGCCAAAAAATTTGCAGTTCTTTTCAAGGTGATCTGAATTGGGCAGAAAAGGTGAAGGTAAGGCATGTTTCAATTTTCTTGGCAAAAACCAAAAACACAACAAACAAACTAAAAACACAGGACTCATTTACTGTCCCTTATACAAAGTTGGAGAATTCAGCAGATTTTGTCCTTACAATTTTTTTTTATTAATTGATGTTTGAATATCTTAAACTATTCTTGGTCAGCTGGGTTCTGGATCTTTTTTCCTTAGAGCTTAATAAATGAAAGGGGTGCTTTGATAGAGAAACATGACTCTAGTCCCCCTTAGCATACACCACTAAGTAAATAACAATATAATATGAGAGAATTTCAAAATTTAGTAGTGAAACCATTATGTGGAAGATAAATTTTTGCCTTCACTTGGATGCCAGATAATAACTGCAGGTATGTACTTAAAAGCAATGGCAGTACCATTTAAAATTCCTATGTAATAGCTATGGTCTTGCAAGTGGAGCTGGGGGAAGAAAGACCCAGCCTGTCTTTTGAATTCCAATTATGAAATGTAAATTTGTAATTTTATGGTATTTTGTTATGCACATGTTTGGGTCATGAGCACAAAAGGAATTGCAACCTTATTCCTTTACTAGGTCTTATTTGTGCCAGTGGTGAGATCATTTTCTTATTTACACTCTTTGATATTCACTTGAGATGAATTAGTTCATGTCTAAATGTTACCATTTTGTTAATCTAAAATGCCTCATTGTCAGCTTGCAGTGGAAAGCAGTATTCCATGTGGAATAGTTTTTCATTGAAATGCTGCTCTTGTGTCTGTAAAGGTCGTTTGCCCTGCTTTTTACCTTTGAAGTAATTTTCAGTTTTATTTGCTTGAAAGAGAGAACATTTGAGTTTTTGCCCTGCTCACCTCTCTTGTGATTTTGTTTTGAATGAACTTTTCTCTCCTGCTTTCTTTGGTTTCTTCTCTCTGGCTCCTCAGAGTGCTATAAGAAAGCACGGTGTTATGACAGTAGCCAGAGCCACCGCCACCATTTGCTTGACAGGCAAAAGCAATAAAATGAAAACAAAACCCAGAAACACTGTTTTCAACTGTCATGGTGGTGGTATATATTCTGGGATAGAATCTGGAACAAAGTCCCTTTTAAAAAACTCTCAGACTGCTTTTTTTCCTTTCAGTGCAGAGGCCTGACTATGGTGCCTACAAAATCCAGGCCAGCTTTCAAATTTACTGCTTCTTTCAGATGTCTCTTGGGAAAGCACAGTGACTACAAAAGCCTTGAGCTGGGACTCAAGAGTTAATGAGAAAAGTGGATTCAGCTGCTCAGTTAGGTGTTGTGGAAGTGGATTCATTGACTTTTCACTGCAGTTTTTCTTTAGGTCTATTCTGCTTAAAAATTATGTTAATTCTTTTTTTCTAGGTAGATAATTTCCTAGATTTAGAAGATTTGGACATGGATGAAGAGATTAAACCCCAAATGAGTGAGGGTATGCTATTTCCTTTCCATACTACCTGACCTCTTTCTAGAAACTACAAATAAGGCTTTAGACAGCTTTCCTGTTTTTGGCAATTCTTACCTCTGTCTCTCCTAAGATAGGAAAAACTAAAGTTGTGAGCTATTTTTTTCAGTAACAAAAATTTCACCTGAAAGGTCAAAGCTTTTTGAAGATTGTGAAACCTTTGGTCTTAAATGAAATAAAGGTGTGCTCTCCCCCTTAACAATTCATCACAGGATTGATTCTTAAGTAATTGCCTCGAGTGGAGCCATTGTAAGTCAACCCTTTGTTTCCTAGAGCTACAGTCTTGTAAACTGAGATTATTTTTGAGGGACACATAAAATACCTATTAATCATAAAAATCATAAAAATATCAGAATTGATCACAAAAATAAGGCTGTCTTGCCTGGTATTAAAGGTTACTGAGGCTGAACCAAGTTTCAGTGGACTTGAGTGAACTAATGTCAAGACCGTCCCACATGTAGAATAACATGCAAAGCCTAGGCTGAAAATCTACGCAGGCTACAGTGAGCTAAAGAAAATAAAAGAAAATCCATTTTTTTGCTTTTAAAAATATTTATTATGTAAATTAAACCCTTAATACTAAAGATATATTGTAAATGTTTCTTCTGAGGCATTTTTCCACATGGGCTGGATTGAAAAAGGCTTCATGCTAGTCTGTTGATGTTTGTTTAGAGGAAAACTTTTTTCTTTCTAGTTAACATCTCTGGATAGGCATGGGTATTCTTTGTTTCTCGAAGGATGTTTGAAATATGTTCAAAATCAGGAGGTTTTTTTTTTTTTTTTTTTAAACACTCATTCCTGATTTAACATGCAAGAATATATCAAAGTCAATGCCTAGTTTTACAGAAGGGGCAGTTTCTACGGAGGTTTGGTTGTTGATGTTTAACTATTGTTTACTGTCTTTAGGTAGTCATAAACATGTTTTATGGTCATTAGTGTTGGGGGAGGATGGCTTATTTATAATCAGACAGAAGTTAAAGTGACTAGGTAAAGTTGGTTTAGGGATGGTGACTGTCTGTACATTGGTTGTATAAACCTCTACTCTAGCTTCTTCAGCTGCTTGAATTTGAGAGGCTTTGGTAATTGGAAGAAATGAACATTTTTATTCTGCTTTCAAACATCACACTACTCCATGAAGGGATTGCTTCTCGAGCACACTATTAACCAGTAGATGTTGCAGATTCTTTAATTACTTATTTGGTTTAAGTGAGATCAGAGGTCTAGAGGGATCACATCCTCCAGGGAGAGGTTCTCTAACTTTAATACCCTGAGTGGCTCTGAATTTCTATAATGAGAGCAACATAGGGACTCCAGTTGGATTAGAAGGGAGAGCTAAGGACTTGTCAGGAAGCTACATTTGTAGATGAAGCACACTGTTTTGGGTTTTGGGTGATTTGGGGGAGGGAACCTTGTTAAAAATGCAGATTTCTGGATCTCCCTCCCAATAGAGAATCTAATTCAGAAGGTCTTTGATGGCATCTGGTGATCTGCATTTTAACCAACACCCCAGACGATTCTAATATAATTAATTTGAGGATAACACGTGGAGACAAATGGTTCTAGTCTGCATGTAATACATAAGCAATATAAAATAAATTTCATAAGAGGGCACAAAAGTACATGTTTTGGGTGCTTTTGTGATGGTTTAAATTTTTCACTTCTTGTCAGTATGAGAACTCTGTATATTGACATAAACCAACATAGCCAACAGTTCTGATTTTTGTTATGTCAATCTTTTTTTTTTTTTGAGATGGAGTCTCACTCTGTTGCCCAGGCTGGAGTGCATAGCACGATCTCAGCTCACTGCAGCCTCTGCCTCTCAGGCTCAAGCAATTCTCCTGCCTCAGCCTCCCAAGTAGCTGGGATTACAGGTGCATACTGCCACGCCTGGCTAATTTTTTTTGTATTTTAGTAGAGACAGGGTTTCACTGTGTTGCCCAGGCTGGTCTCGAACTCCTGAGCTCAAGCAATCCACCTGCCTCGGCCACACCACGCCCCACCCCCCGCCTGAGTGCTAGGATTACAGGTGTGAGCCCCCTCACCCAGCCCATCAATTTTTTTTAAATTTAATTTTATTATTATTATACTTTAAGTTTTAGGGTACATATGCACAATGTGCAGGTTAGTTACATATGTATACATGTGCCATGCTGGTGTGCTGCACCCATTAACTCATAATTTAGCATTAGGTGTATCTCCTAATGCTATCCCTCCCCCCTCCCCCCACCCCACAACAGTCTCCAGAGTGGGATGTTCCCCTTCCTGTGTCCATGTGTTGTCACTGTTCAATTCCCACCTATGAGTGAGAACATGCGGTGTTTGGTTTTTTGTCCTTGTGATAGTTTACTGAGAATGATGATTTCCAATTTCATCCATGTCCCTACAAAGGACAGGAACTCATCATTTTTTATGGCTGCATAGTATTCCATGGTGTATATGTGCCACATTTTCTTAATCCAGTCTATCATTGTTGGACATTTGGGTTGGTTCCAAGTCTTTGCTATTGTGAATAGTGCCGCAATAAACATACGTGTGCATGTGTCTTTATAGCAGCATGATTTATAGTCCTTTGGGTATATACCCAGAAATGGGATGGCTGGGTCAAATGGTATTTCTAGTTCTAGATCCCTGAGGAATCGCCACACTGACTTCCATCAATTTTTAAAATTGCCTTTTTACCTTCTCCGGTATTTTCACATTGTTTCCTTCAAATATGTTTTTCAAGTTACATTTTTCAATTACCAGATTTATTTTAAAATATTGATAAAAAAATCTTACTAGTATGATTTTTCCAGAAATCAGATAACAAGCCTTCTTGTATTTGTGTATAAAAGATTACTGAGGCTGAACCAAGACTTGAATGAACTAGTCAAGACCTTCCCACACATAGGATGATGTGCGAAGCCTATGCTGAAAATCAACCTAGGCTTCAGCAATCTATTCTAATTACTGAAAAGGCCACCAGGGCTTTACAATTTTCATAATGCACAATCTGGGTCATTTAAATGAAAAAGAAATTAAATAGTTTGTGCCAAGGTGAATTTTAGTTTGGGTCTAATTTGTTTTACACTTCAGAAATGTGAGCAGAAGGCAAATATTTATATCAGATGGGAAATGTGACATTTTAAATAGTAAAGTTGCTTATATAATTTTGGCAGCTGGGAGGTTTACTGATTAGATTCTGTTGTTATTGTTTAAGCAACAGATTTGCCTGGGGCAACAAGGAAGTGGCTTGCATATTGTTTTTCTACCATTGACTTTATTTGTTCACCCCATTCACTCTCATAAATATTCTCCAAGATTTAGGAGCATGATTCTTTTCTAATATTTGTTTTATCATTTGGCAGCCCAGGTGGAAAGATTGGAGATGGTTTTTCAGTGGAGCCAATTTTATTAAGCAATGGTATTAAGCATTTTTCTGAGGGTAGCCTCTGCCACAGAGTTTGGTGCACTGTGTTTATTTGACATCAAGTTAACCTATTCTTCCTTTTTTGAATTTGAGATAAGGTAGTTAACCTGGTGACTGTCATGCCTCAGACAAACTGGCCCAAACTTTTACTCAGCACAATTATTGTTTGTATCAGTTATTAGTTATTGTACTGAGGCCATTAGAATAGGAAGATTTTCTGTTCATCTTTATTTTTATGCTTCCTCGGTGGGCCCAGCCCAACCTCTCTTCTGGTCTAGTGCAAGTAGCTCAAGAAACTTTTTTTTTTTTTTTTTAAATCTACTTCTGAGATTCATCCTGTCTTACACACATCTCTCGGTCAGCGGGTGTACTTATGCTGTGGCTGATTGTATTGACTGAGAATGGGTACTGATTCCTGCTCAAAGGTTGGCAGCCTTGTTTGATTTTCATTTTCAGGTTCTCCAGTACTGTACTTCTGCCTTAGTCCATTTATGTTGCTGTAAAATAATACCTGAGGCTGGGTAAAGAAAAGAGGTTTATTTGGCTCGTGGTTCTGCAGGCTGTGCAAGAAGCATGGAGCCAGCGTGTGCTTCTGGGGAAGCCAAAGGGGAACCACACGTGCAGAAACTGCATGATGAGAGAGGAACCGAGAGAGAGGGAAAGAGGTGCCAGGCTCTTTTCAACAATCAGTTATTTTGGGAACTAAGAGTGAGAACTCAGCGAAAACTCACTCACTGTGGAGAGAATGGCACCAAGCCATTCCTGAGGGATCCACTCTCAAACCAAGCACCTCCCTCCAGTCCCTACCTCCAACACTGGGGATCAAATTTCAACATAAGACTTGCTGAGGCCAAACAAACCATATCCTAACCATAGCAATGTCCAGTCATTTTTAGTCCGTTAATGAGCAAGTGCATACAAATGATGACATCGGTTACCTCTTTTTTGAAAAAAAGTTCTTCCCTAATTTGCACTTTTAAGCAGCTTTAGGCCACCCCTGAACAACTAGGGACTCTTATTCAACAAATGTTTAAGAACTGTGGCTGAAATCCTGGTTCCTCAAGTCTTAGGCTACCCTGGTAGTTCTCCAACACCTTTAAATAGTTGATTTTTGTAATTTATCTAGCTTTTCTAGTTGTTGATGGTGGGAGGGTTGGACTGACATTAGCTAGACCAGCAGACTCCTGAAGATGTGGTCTAGGAACCCCTCAGAAACCCTGAGGTTGGCAGGTCATGTGTTGATGTTTGCAGTGAAGTTGGAAAAGCAATGCTGGGTGAAGATGCTGGCACCTTAGTATGAATCAAGTTTGTGGCACCAAATTATACTAGCAGTTGTCATCTTCACTGTCATAAATTTATAATCAAAAACAAATGCCAGTTTCCACTGAAAATTTCTTGAAGTAGTAAAAATTATTAATTTTATTACATCTTGATTCTTAAGTATACCTCTTTTTAATGATTTTTGTGTCAAAATAGTAAGTGTTCATAAGGCACTTGTATTACATACTGAAATACAGTGGTTGTGGAAAAACACTTGGGTGATTGAGTGGTGTGCTGAACTGGTTTATTTTTCTCTCTCATGAATCACCATTTTTATTTGAAAGAGTGACTGACAGACTATATTTCTCAAGAATGAATAAAGTGAGCCTGTCTCTTCAAGGCTAATAACTAATAGTATTCGTTGCCAATGATAAAATTGGCAATTGATCAAGCGAAAATTAGATTTTTAGAGAACTCGTATCTAGTACTGTGAGCTTGACAGCTTCTCAATATTTAAAGGCTTTTCTGGCAAAATTGGTGATATTAACTAATGTGATTTTTATACTGCATAATGAAATATGTTAACATTTGGAAGATTTACATAACACAGTGAACCAATATTTTCCAAATGACCAATTAATAATGTGTACAAAATTATACATAGGGGAAAGATCCATTCAGTGTGCAAGATAGACCAATGGATTTTAATGTAGCAGTACAAAAAGTTCACTGACAAGTTTTCAGAATGCTCATGGAAAATAACCTTTAAAAACTTTATCATTTTTCAGATCGTAGTGTAGTATCAAAGAAAAATATCCACAACTATATAAAAAGACTATTAAAATACTCTTCCCCTTTCCAACTACCTATCTGTATGAGTCTGGATTTTCTTTACTTCAACTAAAACAGCGTATTTCAAAAATTGAATGCAGAAACAAATAGGGAATCCAACTTTCTTCTGTTCAGCCAGATATTACAACAGATTCAAAAAAATGTAAAATAATGCTTCTCAATATTTTCTGTTTTTAGAAAATAGATTTTTAATAAAAATACTTATTTTAATATGTAATTTGATTATTTGTAATGATTCCAATATACAAATATTGGAACACTTGTCAGTTTTAATTCCTGATATGGTGAGTGTTGATAGACATAACCCATATAAACAAAAGCTCTTTGAGATCTTCAATCATTTTTAAGAATCAGAACTACTGAACAAGACTATCATAGCTGGAAGCTCTATTTAGAAGTCGCCTGTTCTCATTGGTTTGAAAGAACATCTTTATTTCTGCCTTCATTTCATTAACTACCCAGTAGTCATTCAGGAGCAGGTTGTTCAGTTTCCATGTAGTTGAGCGGTTTTGAGTGAGTTTCTTAATTCTGAGTTGTAGTTTGATTGCACTGTGGTCAGAGAGACAGTTTGTTATAATTTCTGTTCTTTTACATTTGCTGAGGAGTGCTTTACTTCCAACTATGTGGTCAATTTTGGAATAGGTGTGGTGTGGTGCTGAGAAGAATGTATGCTCTGTTGATTTGGGGTGGAGAGTTCTGTAGATGTCTATTAGGTCCGCTTGGTGCAGAGCTGAGTTCAATTCCTGGATGTCTTTTTTAACTTCCTGTCTCATTGATCTGTCTATTGTCGACAGTGGAGTGTTAAAGTCTCCCACTGTTATTGTGTGGGAGTCTAAGTCTCTTTGTAGGTCTCTAAGGACTTGCTTTATGAATCTGGGTGCTCCTGTATTGGGTGCATATATATTTAAGATAGTTAGCTCTTGTTGTTGAATTGATCCCTTTACCATTATATAATGGCCTTCTTTGTCTCTTTTGATCTTGTTGGTTTAAAGTCTGTTTTATCAGAGACTAGGATAAAATTGATAGACCGCTAGCAAGACTAATAAAGAAGAAAAGAGAGATGAATCAAATAGATGCAATAAAAAATGATAAAGGGGATATCACCACCAATCCCACAGAAATACAAACTACCATCAGAGAATACTATAAACACCTCTACGTAAATAAACTAGAAAATCTAGAAGAAATGGATAAATTCCTGGACACATACACCCTCCCGAGACTAAACCAGGAAGAAGTTGAATCCCTGAATAGACCAATAACAGGCTCTGAAATTGAGGCAATAATTAATAGCCTACCAACCAAAAAAAGCCCAAGACCAGACGGATTCACAGCCGAATTCTACCAGAGGTACAAGGAGGAGCTGGTACCATTCCTTCTGAAACTATTCCAATCAACAGAAAAAAAGGGAATCCTCCCTAACTCATTTTATGAGACCAGCATCATCCTGATACCAAAGCCTGGCAGAGACACAACAAAAAAAGAGAATTTTAGACCAATATCCCTGATGAACATCGATGCAAAAATCCTCAATAAAATACTGGCAAACCAAATCCAGCAGCACATCAAAAAGCTTATCCACCATGATCAAGTGGGCTTCATCCCTGGGATGCAAGGCTGGTTCAACATATGCAAATCAATAAACAAAATCCAGCATATGAACAGAACCAAAGACAAAAACCACATGGTTATCTCAATAGATGCAGAAAAGGCCTTTGGCAAAATTCAACAGCCATTCGTGCTAAAAACTCTCAATAAATTAGGTATTGATGGGACATATCTCAAAATAATAAGAGCTATTTATGACAAACCCACAGCCAATATCATACTGAATGGGCAAAAACTGGAAGCATTCCCTTTGAAAACTGGCACAAGACAAGGATGCCCTTTCTCACCACTCCTATTCAACATAGTGTTGGAAGTTCTGGCCAGGACAATCAGGCAGGAGGAAGAAATAAAGAGTATTCAATTAGGAAAAGAGGAAGTCAAATTGTCCCTGTTTGCAGATGATATGATTGTATATTTAGAAAACCCCATCATCTCAGCCCAAAATCTCCTTAAGCTGATAGGCAACTACAGCAAAGTCTCAGGATACAAAATCAATGTGCAAAAATCACAAGCATTCTTATACACCAATAACTGACAAACTGAGAGCCAAATCAAGAGTGAACTTCCATTCACAATTGCTTCAAAGAGAATAAAATACCTAGGAATCCAACTTACAAGGGATGTGAAGGACCTCTTCAAGGAGAACTACAAACCAACTGCTCACTGAAATAAAAGAGGACACAAACAAATGGAAGAACATTCCATGCTCACAGATAGGAAGAATCAGTATCATGAAAATGGCCATACTGCTCAAGGTAATTTATAGATTCAATGCCATCCCCATCAAGCTACCAATAACTTTCTTCATATAATTGGAAAAACTACTTTAAAGTTCATATGGAACCAAAAAAGAGCCCGCATTGCCAAGACAATCCTAAGCCAAAAGAACAAAGCTGGAGGCATCATGCTACCTGACTTCAAACTATACTACAAGGCTACAGTAACCAAAACAGCATGGTACTGGTACCAAAACAGAGATATAGACCGATGGAAAAGAACAGAGCCCTCAGAAATAATACCACACATCTACAACCATCTGATCTTTGACAAACTTAACTAAAACAAGAGATGGGGAAAGGATTCCCTATTTAATAAATGGTGCTGGGAAAACTGGCTAGCTATAGGTAGAAAGCTGAAACTGGATCCCTTCCTTACACCTTATACAAAAATTAATTCAAGATGGATTAAAGACTTAAATATTAGACCTAAAACCATAAAAACCCTAGAAGAAAACCTAGGCAATACCATTCAGAACATAGGCATGGGCAAGGACTTCATGTCTAAAACACCAAAAGCAATGGCAACAAAGCCAAAATTGACAAATGGGATCTAATTAAACTAAAGAGCTTCTGCACAGCAAAAGAAACTACCATCAGAGTGAACAGGCAACCTACAGAATGAGAGAAAATTTTTGCAATCTACTCATCTGACAAAGGGCTAATATCCACAATCTACAAAGAACTCAAACAAATTTACAAGAAAAAAACAAACAACCCCATCAAAAAGTGAGCAAAGGATATGAACAGACACTTCTGAAAAGAAGACATTTATGCAGCCAATGGACACATGAAAAAATGCCCATCCTCACTGGCCACCAGAGAAATGCAAATCAAAACCACAATGAGATACCATCTCACACCAGTTAGAATGGTGATCATTAAAAAGTCAGGAAACAACAGGTGCTGGAGAGGATGTGGAGAAATAGGAGCGCTTTTACACTGCTGGTGGGACTGTAAACTAGTTCAGTCATTGCGGAAGACAGTGTGGCGATTCCTCAAGGATCTAGAACTAGAAATACCATTTGACCCAGCCATCCTATTACATGGGTATATACCCAAAGGATTATAAATCATGCTGCTATAAAGACACATGCACATGTATGTTCATTGTGGCACTATTCACAATAGCAAAGACTTGGAGCCAACCCAAATGTCCAACAATGATAGACTGGATTAAGAAAATGTGGCACATATACACCATGGAATACTATGCAGCCATAAAAAAAGATGAGTTCATGTCCTTTGTAGGGACATGGATGAAGCTGGAAACCATCATTCTCAGCAAACTATCCTAAGGACAAAAAACCAAACACTGCATGTTCTCACTCATAGGTGGGAATTGAACAATGAGAACACTTGGACACAGGAAGGGGAACATCACACACCGGGATCTGTCGTGGGGTCGGGGGAGGGGGAGGGATAGCATTAGGAGACATACCTAATGTAAATGACAAGTTAATGGGTGCAGCACAACAACATGGCACATGTATACATATGTAACAAACCTGCACATTGTGCACATGTACCCTAGAATTTAAAGTATAATAATAATAATAATAATAATAAAGAAGTGGCCTGGATGGCTGAAGTGTTTTTTATCTATATCCCTTTTGTATTAGGATGCCCAAACTTTGAGGAAATGTTGGCCATTTTATGTGGTAACAAATGAACAGACTGGTTAATTTCATAAATATGCCAGGTAGATTAAATATTATTGTATATAAATTTTCAGATGTCAAGTAGATTGCTCACTTTGTAACACTGTATTAGATTACATGGCTGTAGTCTTTGACTTGCTGATCATTGACAAAATACAGAGACAAATGGCATGAATAGCTACTTTTTAAATAATAGAATTTCTAAACATGTGGTTGAGAAAGAAGAGATTAAAATACTTCAACCAGTCTTGCCGTCCAACCTCAAGATTCATTCTTGAAAGTGGCCCTGACTCTATAATGCCAAGATGGTCGCATTTTATTAAGATGAAAACAAAGCCTTTGATTGTTTTAGAAACAACACCTACATGATCAGATTAAGTCTCTTAAAGCATTTCTGTTTCAGAAAGTTATACAGAGAACTTCAGAAATTTCATTTCCTACCATGAGTGAATACAGTACTTTTTTTCTCCTGAGAGAATATGAGTATATATAACCCACCCACATTTGTAAAATGGCTAAATGATTGCAGTAGTTTTCTTTATAATATATGCCTTGCCAGGCTCTTCTCATTCATACTGTTTTTGCCCTTTTATAAATCTGTCATCTTTAGAGTTAGAGCCATTCAACTTTTTCTTGATTATTCTTTGATTGATTTTATATATGAAAGTCTTATTCCTGTAACGTTTAGTTTTTGAGGGTAAGGGCTATAGTTATTTTACATAATCCGCAACATCTTATTGGCAGGCAGACTCTTGATACTTGCTGTTGAGTTTAAAAGTTGAGATGTACAAAATTCATTTTCTATCTCCAAGTATTTGTTGAGAATTCACTATGTATAAGGTGCTATGTTAGGCACTAATAGATATGCATTGGTGCATTTCACTTTTACTCTGAAGAAACAAATGACAAGAATTTAAGATGTGGAGAATACTGAGTCTTGTTATTTTGAAAGACTTGTTCCCATGGCAGTAGAATTATTATGAAAGAAACCATTTTTGTTGAAAATCCTACCTTCTTGGCAAGTAGATTAGAGAAGTGAAGTTTCAGTAAAGAAATTGCAGAGTTATCCTCCTCACTGCACAATACTGTCAGCCAGAACGATGATTTTAAATAGCCCTGAAAGCAGAATTGATTTTGATTTCACATTTGAACTGACGTTTGCGCTGTCGGCCAATGGGTCAGGTAGATAACAGTTTTCATGTCGAAAGGCCCAAGCCTGTCTCTTGCTGCTTTCCTTGTTGGTGGGTCCCTCACCAGATTTATACCAGTCCTAGGCTGTTACACAAGGACGCTCAGTGAGGGAGTTTGGCTTTGAACTCATAAATAGGTGCATTAGAAAACCAGTCTTCCCACCAACCTCATTGAATTTTAAAATGTTGTTTCTCTGGGTATGAAATGTTTGGGAAATGTACTTAATGTTGCCTAACCATGCTAATGTGTTATAGTAGTGACATTTGTTGGTTCTAAGTTTGAGTGTTTAATTTGATCCAGTAAAATAAAATATGTAACAAAATGCTTATTTAAAGAAAGTTCGTAATGTGACATTGTAGGATAAGAGCATGGGCTCTGCAGATAGACTGCCCAGCTCTGCCCTTTTTAGCTGTGGGATATTGAGTGAGGCTACTGTCTGTTAGCTCATTGTCTGTAAAACGAGAAATAATAGAGCTTTGGGAGTATTAGCTAAGCTAAAGCATATAAAATGATGAGTATGTAAGTGTTGGCTATTATTACTGTTTTTATTTCTGCTAATTAATGAAATCATAGTCTAAGATTTCAGTAATTAGTCATAGCAGAATTACCTTCTTTGCCATTTCCCCTCCACAATTCTGTTTCCAGGCTGTCTGTGTTCTCTGTTGCTGGAGTCATAAGAATTTTGTAATTATATTTTTTTGTGAAGGGGATATCTGTACTGTTGACGGATTCATTACAAATAAGTTTCAGTTTTTGAATATCAATACCTGCTCAATTATCTCCCTTTACATACTGCCATTTGCAGCAGTCAAGTCATGCCTGTTATTAATTAATCACTTCCACTGAGAAGTTAATTAGTGCCTTAATTAGGATCATCTTTGAGAAGTAGGCAGCATCATCCAGAGTCAGTTCCAAGTTATTGGCTAGCTCTAGCAAGCCCTTCTGGTCCTATGAAAACAGACTGAGGAGGAAACCTGTTGTGCTTCTGTTTGTTTTTTTGTCCTCCTTAAAGAAAGCTGTGGAAGATCATCAGTTGTCTGATTCATCCATGTACTATCATACATGCAAAAATCAGGAGACATATCTGCTTATAATGGATCAATCAGAAAACCAAGATTAGTTATTGAATTCTTGAGATTGTGCTTAACAAGCAGGAAACACGTTGCTGTTGTTCTTTGCAAGTGTTGAAAATTAGACCATGCATTCTGAATACGACAGAGTATTTCATTTTTCTGCTGAAAGTTAAAGTACTTTCCTTCTGGCATTACTGTTTTTTAATATATATTTTTGAAATATTGCCATATTGTTACAGAATGAAATCAGTACTCCATTTTCTTTCTCTTTATCCCTCCAGGAAAATATGGGAAAATGAAGCAAAAGTAACATCTTATCACCTTATTTTCGTACAAGAGTAGAAATTGAGTTGAGGATAAAAGGGACAGTCAGGTTACTCCAAAACCAGTAATCCTCCAGACATTTTGGAGGGACTCTTACGTTTGCAAGGATAAAATAAAAATAAATGCACTAATGGCTTCTGTTATGAGGAAAGGGCAATCCCTTGAGTCCAGTTCCCAAAGGAGGACAGGCATTGTGAAATGGACCTACTTTACGTGAGCATATTTGCTTCATTTTCTTCGACTTCTGGGCATTTAAATGATTTAGGTAAATTGTGAACTTTGCGAAAGGCTCAATTGAAATGTTTCGTATCCAACAGATTTGCTGCTGCTTCCAGGAGAGGTGGAGCAGGATGTAAGCACCAGCATTCCTTCCTGTATCCCTTTTGTGGCCCAGCCTCCTACCTGTGAAGTGAAGCCAAAGCCCACTGTAAAAAGAATGGACAAACAGACGGAAGAGGTACTCCACAGGGAATTCATTCTCCACACTGCCTTGATTTTGTAATTCATCCCTTCAAAGAAATGCTGTATGCTTCTGTATTTTTCTAAGATTTGGGAAAATATAAAATTCAAGTTGCTTAATTGGTCCCTCTCACAGCCATCTATCTCAAATGCATATATTTCTTTTTAAACACATAAAGCAATTATGTTTTTATGTGGAAACCATTTTTGTTTTACAGTGTATGCCATGCTACAGATCAGTGCTACCCAAGGACTACACAATAGAAAGGATGGACAGTTTTCTTGCCCTTTTTAGTCTGAACTGGCTGTTTTTATTATTATTGATAAGGTTCTATAAACTTTTGAATTAGTTGAGGTAAGGCCAGGCTGCTATAACAGAGAATCCTAATAATAATTCAATGGTTGAAAAGAGATAGATGTTTATTTCTCTTATTTACAGCCTATATAGAGCCCTTAAAATGAGCAGGTGGCTCCTTTTTGGGGAGTCATCAGGGACCCAGGTTCCTTCTTTCTGGATGTCCATTCTATTTTAAGACATTGTCCTCACCTGTGTGTTCCAGGTCAGGTCATCATCGTACCTGGAGGGGAGGAGAGAAGAGCATGGGGGCAGCATGTTTCCCCAAGGCTTAGGACTCAGGGTCCTTAATTTCGGCTCACATTCCATTGGTGACCACTTAGCCACATGTTCATACTGGCCACAGGGGAGGCTGAGAAATGTCACCTAGCCATGAAAATGGAATCTATGCCATATACTTACTCTTGCAAATGTGCAACTTGAAAGTCATCTTTAGCTATCATTTTGCAGCTCTTCTACATATGCTTAATAAACATGCATCAATAGAGGCTGTTGCTAGCACTGGTAATGACCTTTCTCACCCTCCTTACTGGAACACAAAGCAGGATCAGGCACAAGAAGTTGTTAAGGGCTCTTTATTATTGCTTTCTAACAAAATCCTTAGGGTCTTTCTGGATTATTTAATCATGAGGTACTAGTCTTGTTACTAAAAGATATTCTGTTATAGAATTAGCCATTCAGTCAGAAATAATCCACACATTTCAGTTTTAAATTGCCACTTTCTAATAAGTACTTTTGTTCACTGACATCATGAAAGTATATCCAGGATGCGTGCAGACTTATATTAAACTCCCAAATTGATTACCGGCTAAACTGGTAGGGACAGCCACTTTTTAATATGCTTTTTGAATTATAGATTGCTTTCTCTGAGTTGTAAAAAGCTAAAATTATAAGGCTATTTCTAGAAGGACTCAATTTCTTTTTTAAGATTTGTTCATGCTGTTGACTTCACTTGTGGCCATAAAAGTTATTGGACTAGCCAGTAGACATGGCACCTAGTACTTTTATAGAAACACAATTTTATTTCAGTACTATTTGAGAATATATATAATCTAGTACAATTATAGAAATTGTTACAAAGTGGTTTTAATTAATGGACTGAAAAAACTGAATGATTTCTGGAATCTATCAAATAGCAGTATAAATCAAGTTGAGACCCCATATATGGTGGTATATTTAAGAGGAATATAAATTTCTTACCAGAAATGTGGACATTTTAAAATGTTGGAATCAAAATGATACAAGCCACAGATTAACAACTTTTGCTATTTTTTGAATATCTGAAGTAACATCTTGGTTGGGAATTTTTATTTCTAATTACTATTTTTTAGAGTAACTTTTCACAACCGTCTAGAATCACAATACAGGTTGAACTTTCCTAATGGAAAAATCCAAAATGCTCCAAAATTTGAAACTTTTTGAGGGCTGACATGATGCTCAAAGGCAATGCTCATTGGAGCATTATGGATTTCAGATTTGGGGATTAGGGGTGCTCAACTCGTATATATTCTGCAACCCTTCCAAAATCTGGAATCCAAAACACTTCATCCCAAGCATTTTGGGAAGAGATACTCAACCTGTACTGTACCAACACTGCCTTGGTTTGATAACATTATTCTTGTTTTAAAGCACCCAGTGCTAGTAAAAGAACATAATCATTAATTTATAGCAAATGGGTCCTGAAGGGCTTACTGAAAGGCCATTTTGGGATTAGAGATGATGGTTTCTTTCTGTGATTTCAATCTGAAAAGCTGAAAATGTATTCTGGATGTCCTTCCTAACTTTCTCTTAATTGCCCATTAAGAATCCATCAACTTTCTGATATGAATTGGACCAACTCAATGTTTTACCTAATTTTGTTTATTTTTAAATTAACATATAATAATTGTATATATTTATGGGGTATAGTGTGACATTTTGGTACATATATGTGTATAATCAAATCAGGGTAATTAGCATATCCATCACTTCAAACATTTAACATTTATTTGGTTCAGATTTTTTCCCTAATTTTACCACTGGTTCTTTTTTTTTTTTTTTTAAATATATATGTTTTTATTATACTTTAAGTTCTAGGGTACATGTGCACAACGTGCAGGTTTGTTACATATGTATACATGTGCCATGTTGGTGTGCTGCACCCATTAACTTGTCATTTACATTAGGTATATCTCCTAATGCTATCCCTCCCCCCTTTCCCCACCCCACAACAGGCCCCAGTGTGTGATGTTCCCCTTCCTGTGTCCAAGTGTTCTCATTGTTCAATTCCTATGTATGAGTGAAAACATGCAGTGTTTGGTTTTTTGTCCTTACGATAGTTTGCTGAGAATGATGGTTTCCAACTTCATCCATGTCCTACAAAGGACATGAACTCATCCTTTTTTATGGCTGCATAGAATTGCATGGTGTATATGTGCCTCATTTCTTAATCCAGTCTATCATTGATGGACATTTGGACTGGTTCCAACTCTTTGCTATTGTGAATAATGCCGCAATAAACATACATGTGCATGTGTCTTTATAGCAGCATGATTTATAATCCTTTGGGTATATACCCAGTAATGGGATGGCTGGGTCAAATGGTATTTCTAGTTCTAGATCACTGAGGAGTCGCCACATTGTCTTCCGCAATGGTTGAACTAGTTTACAGTCCCACCAACAGTGTAAAAGTGTTCCTATTTTTCCACATCCTCTCCAGCATCTGTTGTTTCCTGACTTCTTAATGATTGCCGTTCTAACTGGTGTAGGATGGTATCTCATTGTAGTTTTGATTTGCATTTCTCTGATGGCCAGTGATGATGAGCATTTTTTCATGTGTCTGTTGGCTGCATAAATGTCTTCTTTTCTGAAGTGTCTGTTCATATCCTTCACCCACTTGTTGATGTGGTTGTTTTTTTCTTGTAAATTTGTTTAAGTTCTTTGTAGATTGTGGATATTAGCCCTTTGTCAGATGAGTAGATCGCAAAAATTTTCTCCCATTCTATAGGTTGCCTGTTCACTCTGAGGGTAGTTTCTTTTGCTGTGCAGAAGCTCTTTAGTTTAATTAGATCCCATTTGTCAGTTTTGGCTTTTGTTGCCATTGCTTTTGGTGTTTTAGTCATGAAGTCCTTGCCCATGCCTATGTTCTGAATGGTATTGCCTAGGTTTTCTTCTGGGGTTTTTATGGTTTTAAGTCTAATATTTAAGTCTTTAATCCATCTTGACTTAATTTTTGTATAAGGTGTAAGGAAGGGATCCAGTTTCAGCTTTCTACCTATAGCTAGCCAGTTTTCCCAGCACCATTTATTAAATAGGGAATCCTTTCCCCATCTCTTGTTTTTGTCAGGTTTGTCAAAGATCAGATGGTTGTAGATGTGTGGTATTATTTCTGAGGGCTCTGTTCTTTTCCATTGGTCTATATCTCTGTTTTGGTACCAGTACCATGCTGTTTTGTTTACTGTAGCCTTGTAGTATAGTTTGAAGTCAGGTAGCGTGATGCCTCCAGATTTGTTCTTTGGCTTAGGATTGTCTTGGCAATGCGGGGTCTTTTTTGGTTCCATATGAACTTTAAAGTAGTTTCTTCCAATTATATGAAGAAAGTTATTGGTAGCTTGATGGGGATGGCATTGAATCTATAAGTTACCTTGGGCAGTATGGCCATTTTCACGATATTGATTCTTCCTATCTGTGAGCATGGAATGTTCTTCCATTTGTTTGTGTTCTCTTTTATTTCATTGAGCAGTGGTTTGTAGTTCTCCTTGAAGAGGTCCTTCACATCCCTTGTAAGTTGGATTCCTAGGTATTTTATTCTCTTTGAAGCAATTGTGAATGGGAGTTCACTCACGATTTTGCTCTCTGTTTGTCTGTTATTGGTGTATAAGAATGCTTGTGATTTTTGCACATTGATTTTGTATCCTGAGACTTTGCTGAAGTTGCTTATCAGCTTAAGGAGATTTTGGGCTGAGACGATGGGGTTTTCTAGATAGACAGTCACATCATCTGCAAACAGGGACAATTTGACTTCCTCTTTTCCTAATTGAGGACCTTTTATTTCTTTCTCCTGCCCGATTGCCCTGGCCAGAACTTCCAACACTATGTTGAATACGAGTGGTGAGAGAGGGCATCCCTATCTTGTGCCAGTTTTCAAAGGGAATGCTTCCAGTTTTTGCCCATTCAGTATGATATTGGCTATGGGTTTGTCATAAATAGCTCTTATTATTTTGAGATACGTCCCATCAATACTTAATTTATTGAGAGTTTTTAGCATGAAAGGCTGTTGAATTTTGTCAAAGGCCTTTTCTGCATCTATTGAGATAATCATGATTTTACCACTGGTTCCACACGCATACGTAATTGTGTATAGAATAATGTGTATAGAATTACCTTGCCTTAGTTACTTTATTTTGATGAACTTTGGAAGTTTGAAGCTGCTTCAAGCTACTTTGTTCTGTAGACAGAACAAAGAGAGTTGTTATTAGGAGGATGAAAAATTGTGACATCTACCGTCTCCCCGTGAAAACTGTAGAAGAGGTCATAGAAGAAACTTGTGTGGTATTTTAATAGGAGCTCTCCTGTTTTTCCAATTCATAATAGGACTCTAAAAATTTTCACCTATAAAGACAGTTTATTTACCATATTACTTTGTATAGTAGCCTACAACTAAATGCCGCCATTATTGATTTAAGCATTAGTTCTATTTTCTTTAATTTGCCTATGTGGTACTATGAATGAAAACAATCTCTCCATCAACAGTGTCTCTGTTAGAATAAGTCACATGAGCAATTTTAAGGGGACTCAAAGTTTTCCAATAGTGTACAAATTTTATTCCCTGAGAGGCTACAAAAAGATTTCAATTAGATTTGAAATTAGACACCTGAAATCCACATATTTCTTTCAGCTCCTTAGGCAAAAATAACAAATTAATAACTTAATTCATGGTTGTTTTTGTTTAGCAGCAGGGGACTTAGTGTTCCATTGCACAAAGTCTTTACTGAAATAAATCATAATTTCAGTTTGTAATCTAAAAACCTTGGCATCTTATAGCTTTGAACTCTAACACGAACTGAGCTTGAAAGAAGAGAATTTCCAAAGTATGCCACAACAGCCAATAACTGAAATATATACATAGAGATGCAACCTTTCAGTATTTGAAAAGCTGTCATTTAGAAGACTGCAGTGATATCTTCTGAATTGTGGTGTGCACCTACCTGGGCTCACTTTGAATTACTTATGTGTCTCCTGTCTTGGAAGACTAAATTCACTCATGCATGTCATCATAAGCTTACGTAATTAACATGCAAAGTCAGAACTAGTGCCGAGCTCAGTGCCATGCATATAGTAGGCATACAGTAAACATTTATTAAATGAACACATAAATAAACAATAAACCTCACCACTAAATGGGAGTGATTTTCTGGTATACAGTAATAACGTGGTTGGGGTCATTCTCTCTTTTCTATTTGTTCATTCCCATCAACATGTAAACATGTTTAAGTCTTTCCTATCCTTAACAAAATGAAACAAAACAAGGAAAACAAGCTTCCCTTCATCTTGGACCCCTCTTTGGCTACTGTCTGTTCTTATTTCTCTCTTTTCATCCAGAATTGAAAAGCTATTAGACTCTTCAATATATTGTAAAATATCCTTGGCTCCAATTGCCTGCCTGGATGTTTTCATAATGAAGGCGTCAGTTGCTTTATGATTGCCAAATCCAGCGGACACTTTCCAGTCTTCCTTTTAATGGATCTGTCTACCGTGTTTGACACCATTGACCTTCCTCTGGCACTCTTGCTTCATTGGTTCTCACTTCACTTTTCTCCTGTGATTATTTTATTTTATTTATTTTATTTTTTATTATACTTTAAGTTCTAGGGTACACGTGCACAACGTGCAGGTTTGTTACATATGTGTACATGTGCCATGTAGGTGTGCTGCACAGGAGCCCAAATGTCCATCAATGATCTCCTGTGATTCTTTATGTATTTCTCAAATTGAGTTTTCCCCGACTCCTTTGGGTTTTCTCTCCACCCATCCCTTATGAGTTGGTGTTCCTTAGCGTTCTGTGCTTAACCTATAGTTCTTCCCAGCCTACATACTTGAATCCATCTTCATCTCCAAATTGGTATCTCTAGCTTCACACCTTTTTTTTCAGTTTCAAGTTTGTATATTCAATTCATCTAGATTCCTTCGGGTACATTCAAATTGAACTGTGCTTATCTTTACCTGCTTCCCTTTCTGCATTCTTCCTTTTTATACATTTCCATATCCAGTCACTTATCGAGTGCTGCCAATTTCACTTTCTACGGATTTTTCAAATCTCTGCTACCAGTCTCCTGTTCTCATGATCTCTTACTGAACTGCTTTAGCAGGTTCCTGAGTACTCTTCTGGCTCCAGGCTTATCCCACTCAAATCTACCTTCTGTTTAACCTTCATAGTGATCTGTCTCATATAATTTCCAACAGGGCAGGGCATTTTTTTTCCTTTTTTTTTTACTCCAGCACCTGTCTCATTGTAGGTACTTAAAAATTTAATGGATGAAGGAATTCATCTGAAATGCATAGATGACCAAGTGTTTTCCCTGCCTTCAAAAAATTCTTCAGTGACTTTTCATCATCTCTAGAATGATTTGGCACCATATTTGTCTCTTGCTACTCTCCAACTTACACTTTGTGCTCTGACAATGCTCACCTACTTTCAGACTCACAAATGTGAAATTCTGCATCTTATTTCCATGGTCTGCTCATGGAAACTCCCCCTGTCAGCAAAGCTCTCCTTTGTCAACTTGTAAACTAATGTTTGCCCTTTAAGAGTCAGCTCAGATATCACCTGTTCCAAGACGCCTCCTCTGATTCCTTCCCAATCCCCTCCAACTTAGTCTGGGTCAGGTATTCCTTCTGTGTTCCCATCACCCTGTTCTTACCACATTTTACTCTAATGATTTGTTTATGTGTTTATCTCATTGTTTGTGATTTCATATAGGTCTTCATCTTTGTATCCCCAGCACCTAACACAGTGACTAGAATTTAATAGGAATGTAGAGTTTGTGGAAAGAATGTAAAATATCTGAATGACTGCAGGAGGCTATTCCTCTGACATTTTGACTCAGGGATGTACTGGCCACATTACAGTATATCCCCAAAATGGTTTAGAGTGTCCTGAATGTCATGTTTTGGCATTGCAAATGTGACATTATTACTATTCTTTATTTCTTGCTTTAATATCTCAGTATCTAACTGATTGCCTAGAAAATCTAATAGCTGCTGTTGATAACCCTTAATTTCTTAGTGAAGAAATTTTTATCTTTAATTATATTTTTATACATTGAAGGATATTATAAATGAATAATCTTTGTGTTAACATTATCTTTACTGACTTGCTGAAAACTTTATTCCATGTTATTGTTATGGTTAGTACCAAGTGACTGATGAAGAAAATCATCCTCCATGACAGAAGAATGTAAATGTATTAAAAAAAAACTTAAAGGAAAATAAGATGTTTCCATTTAAGAATAAATTTCTACATCTCTAGTACCATAAGTTTGGATATTATAGCCACAAGGTAGTTTGAGACCTCAGGGAAGGGAGAATCTTAGGAAGGCAATGGGTTGGGCCGTATCTAGAACCAACTTGGCCGTGGGAGCCCTGATCAGAGTTTAGAAGTAAGTCCGAAATGCAGGCCTTACTTTATCTGGGTTGCTGGGATGAGGTAGGTAATAAGTGAAGTGATGTGTGCGGAGGCTAGTAGGATTTTCTGGAGAGTGGCAAAACTCAATCAAGAGTAAGAGGCCAGGTGCAGTGGCTCATGCCTGTAATCCCAGCACTGTGGGAGGCTGCAGTGGGTGGATCACTTGAGGCCAGGAGTTTGAAACCAGCCTGGCCGACATGGTGAAACCCTGTCTCTACTAAAAGTACAAAAATTAGCCAGGCCTGGTGGTATGCACCAGTTGTCCCAGCTACTCAGGAGGCTGAGGCAGGAGAATTGCTTGAACCTGGGAGGCAGAGGTTGCAGTGAGCTGAGATCATGCCACTGCACTCCTGCCTGGGTGACAGAGGGAATTTCTGTCTCAAAAAAAATAGAAGAGTAAGTGAAGCCTCTGCACTTTCCTCTCTATGCTTCTGTTTCCCTTTTTTGCATTCCTCTATTGGAGAGCAAAGTACGTGATACTGAAATCATTCCTATACTTCTGTCTTCTCCTTGAAGTTATGAAACCTTGTAGACACAGATTTTGCTATAATCACTTTATGTTCCCAGAATCTGCTATATAATAAATGTTTATTGAGTGAACAGGTAAAGGGAAGGGAGGTGGGGACTGAGGTTATTTGTGTTCTGTAGAGGGAGTCGGGGGCATGGTATGGTGTCACTGAGATTTTAACACGGCAAACTGATTTGTCTAATTTGAAATTGTATTCTAACCCCTAAGTGAGAGGTGGGTGAAGACAAAGTGACTGCATCTAGTGAGGATGGCTAGTAAGGTGTAGGCAGGTTTTAGAGGCTTGAAGGTAGAATTTGAAGACCTAGTATAGGGGACACACGCAGGTATAGGCAGCTTGAAGCTTAATAGACGTGTGATGAAAGGCCTTTACCCAGGCATGAAAGGGCAGCAAAATTCCCATCAGACTGAATATATTGGTGGAAACAGGGTCTCCTCCTTATGTTTTGCCAGGATCAGCTAGAATTGGCTCCGGATGGGGTTGTGGCCAAGCCAGCAGGCCTCAGTACTTACTGCTGAGTAGAGCTGGAGACAGCAAGAACACTTAACATTCAGGAAATGAACATCTTGTGTCATTGTGTGTGTGTGTTTCTGCATTTGCCATCTAAGCAAGATTGTCCCACTGTCACTTTGGCTGTGTTGATGATAAATTTGATCTCAGAAAGTGATCAAAATGGACTGATCAGCCTTGCAGGCTGATTTGCTTTTTGTGTACAGCTGGGTTTTAAGATAGTCATGGTATTACATGTAGCCTTGAGTACAGTTTTCTAATGGTAGGCTGTGAGAATGGATCATCTTATTTAGAAAAGGTCTTCTCTCCAAAGAGCTATGACTTGGATTAGTGAAAACTTCAAGGTTGATTCTTGCTGGTGTTTCTGTTGAGCAGGTGAGGCTTTATTTGAAGCGGATTACCCTGGATCCAAATATTGCTTCTCTCCCTTACTAACTGTGTATTTTGGGCAAGTTACTTAACCTTTCAGAGCTTTATAAGGTAGGGGTAACAGTGACTACCAGCAGGGTTGTTTGAATATCACTGCTCATGCCACGTGGTTCTTAGTATCAGGGCTGACACATGGTGGAAACTCACCACGGCAAACTCACCATGGAAACTCAGTGGCAGTTTTGCCAGGAAAGCACTAAGGTCCTTTCTAATAAAGAGGCAATGAACGCATCTCCAGAAGTTGTTCTCCTGCTGATCTTACTAAGAAAGGATGATAAATGGCTGAGCGTTTGCTATTAGCACTGCACACCTAACTTCAAAACATAACTTGTGGAACAGATAGGAGATAACTACTCATTATTTCTTCTTTCACCTTTAGTAACGGCAGATAGTTTCTGAGCTAGATGCTACATTTTTACCAACATTGCATAAGCCACTCAATGAGATCATCTTCCATGCAAGAATATTTAAAGCTGATTATAGCTTTGGGACATTTTTTCATTCTTGCATAAACCGTAGTTTTCAATTATTTCAGCATCACTATGCATATTGTGGAGCTACATAGAAGTACTGGATGATTTCATTGTATCACACACCATTTGTTTTTGGAGAGGCTTTAGAGGGGGCGATACAAGAGATTTAAGGCATACTCTTGTTTTATTGGAAAATATGCTTTTTTATCTGCCTTCCTTTAGGAAGTCTTTAAAACTCACAAATTATGAATAGATGCAAAATTATTACATCTCTTTGTAACTACTTTACTTATAGATAAACTGTAATATTTTAAAATTCTTGGTAGAAAAAAAGAGATCCTGGACTTTTAAATTTAAAATATGTTTCAAGTTTTACTGTTATTAGCCAAGAGTTATAGGTATTATCTGAAGAAGTATATTCAATGTAGGGTATTTTTATCTTTAAAAAGTAAATTTTATTAATATAGATCTTTTTTAGCAAATGGTGAAAATCTATTAAAGGTTGATAAAAAATCTTAGTGTATATTTTTCTTACATTTTAATATAACTGTTGGTTTTTCTGTATGCTTCTGTAGTCCTGACACTACAAGTAGTAAAATGTATAATGAGTATATGCAAGGGAGACTTTCTGAGTCTTGCCTTGGGCAGCATTAGTTAATGATATTCATTCAGATACAGCATGGTACAAATGGAGCATATTAAGAGGCTTAAATTAGGTCAAATTGAATAATTGAATTTATTCCTTTACTTAAAAACAGCTTAATCAGCTGAGAGTGCTGAAGTCTGAAAAAAGGTTTAATTAAATATTAATAGGGAGTTAATTTTTCAACTTTATCTTCATTTACAATGATTGTGTATGTTTTTTCCTCCTTTGTTACCTTTTATAGATACTTGGAGATGAAGTTCAGCCCTTTTCACTTGATGAAGAATTTGATTATGACAATGTGACACTAACCTCCAAGTTTAGTCCTGCAGAGATAGAGACCATCAAAGAGCTATGCAAGCAGAAGAGAAAGGACACCAGCCCAGACTTAGAGGAATCCTGTGACTGATTCACAGAGGCATTCTGTGTGTGTGTGCTTATTTTAATCTTGTTCTTATTCAAGCAATATTAGAATAAAAGATAAACCTACTATAATTCCCTTTGTGGAAATTTACATGTGTGCACTTATTTATTAGAGTTACCTGTTACTAGGGATCTAGAGCAACAAGGCCAAGGAGATTGCTGCCCATACAGAATTCTCTTTCGCCATGTCATTGTTGCATCTTGTGGCTGGTTGGAGGAGATGGGAGTGGGAAATGGGAACAGGAATCAGCATCTATGGAAGGATCCATTTTGATGAAAGCATTGCACTAAGTGATGTGGGGTGCTGTATCAAAGGTCAGAAACATGATCCCACTTTCTTGAGAGTAAAGGACAATTGCAGATGAAAACACATTGTAGCACATTAGAGAAAAATTGCCAATATGAGTAGGTCTGGGTCCTAGCTGTCCAGAGATAGTGCTATGAATGTGAGTGTTGTTGAGAGATTAGGCTTCTGGAATTGATTGGGAAAGGCTTTACTTAAAAAAGTCATCTGAGAATTGATGATATGTCACATATTAAATTCTTGCATTTCATTATTACCATTAAACCATGTGTGATAACGGTTACAAAATACAAGGAATGATCTCTATCTCCAGAAGCTTAAAATACAACTTGAGAAGGCAAAACAACTAGAGAATATAAAAACACATGATGAAGTGCTAATTATGTAGCATACCCATACATGCATTAAGGCAAGGAGAAAAGAGGGAAGAAGGCCCGGAGGAAGGGGGAGTAATATGTTTCAATTAATTTTTATTATTGAAGGAATTAGTAACAAATTGAATGTACTTAAACTTAAGTGATTTTCTTTTCTCTTTCTTTTAAGTACACTTTGTTTTTCAGAGCAGTTTTATGTTCACAGAAAAATTGAGGAAGACAGCATCATTTTTATGCACCCCCTGCGTCTCCCTGACATAGACTCCCTTACTATCAATATCCCACACCAGAGTTCTCTTTTTTGTTGTTTTGTTTTTCACGATTAGTTTTCTTTGTGTGTGTGTGTATGTGTGGTAAGAACTTCACATGAGCTCTATTCTCTTAAATGTTTAAGTGTACAATACAATCTTGTTACCTATATGCCCCGTGTTGTGCAGCAGATCTCTGGAATGTATTCATGTATAACTGAAACTATACCCACTGAACAGCAACTCTCCATTTCCCCCTTCCCCTAAACCCTGGCAACCTCCATCCTACTTTCTGCTTCTAGGAGTTTGACTTTTATAGATAACTCATATAAGTGGACATGCGGTATTTGTCCTTCTGTGATTGGCTTATTTCACTTAGCATAATGCCCTTCAGGTTTGCCCATGTTGTCGAATATAGCAGGATTTCCTGCTTTTTTTAAGACTGAGTAGTATTCCATTTTATGTATATACTACACTTTCTTTATCCATCTCTCAATGAGCTTTAGGTTGTTTCCATATCTTGGGTATTGCGAATAATGCTGCAGGCCTCTGCTTGTATGCACGTACTTGTGCTTGTGTGTGTGTGAGGAATTGTGTGTGTGTGTGTTTGAGTGTGTATATGTATTCATAAAAACGCCATTTATATTTTTTACAAAAGAATGCTCTTGATTTCATGTCGCTGTAGAGTCAAGTGACTGCCACATTTATTTTCACTTATTCAACAAACTTTCATAAAGCTCCATTTGTGTGTTCAAGCTTTATGCTAGGCAGTGGGGAGGATACAGGCAAGTTAGACATGGTCCAATTAAGTAGGGAACAGAGATGTATACACAAATAATTACAATAGAGCTATATTGTCCAATATAATAGCCACTAGCTGCATTCTAGTATACTATAGTACTTGAAATATAGTGACTGAGAAAGTTTCAGCTGTTATTTAATTTTTATTTCAATTTAAAATAGAAAACTGATATTTGATTCAGTTATTAGAAAACTTTCAAGTACATTTAGAACAATTTGGGTATGTGAATCTACTTTTTCAATTACACATTTTATGAAATGTAAATGCAGATCAGTTATTTTGGAAAACAGCTTAGTGTATTAGGATTCTCTAGAGGGACAGAACTAATAAGATACATATATATATATATATATACACATATATATATATGTATATACATATATATATATACATATATATATATGAAGGGAAGCTTATTAGGAGCATTGACTCTTACGATCACAAGGTGAAGTCCCACAATAGGCCGTCTGCAAGCTGAGGAGAAAGGAAGCCAGTCAGAGTCCCAGTACCTCAAAAGTAGGGAAGCCGGCAGTACAGCCTTCAGTCTGTGGCTGAAGGCCTGAGAGCCCTTGGCAAATCACTAGTGTAAGTCCAAGAGTCCAAAAGCTGAAGAACTTGGAGTCCAGCGTTTGAGGGCAGGAAGCATCCAGCACAGGAGAAAGATGAAGGCCAGATGACTCAGCAAGTCTGCTCGTCCATCTCTTGCCTGCTTTATTCTAGCCACGCTGGCAGCTGATTAGATGGTGCCCATTTAGATTGAGGATGGGTCTGTCTCTCCCAGTTCACTGACTCAAATGTGAATCTCCTTTGGCGACACCCTCACAGACACACCCAGGAACGATACTTTGCATCCTTCAATCAAGTTGACAATATTAACCATCACAGCTTAGTGTCTGAATTTAAAATATGCTGCAAGTATAAAATATGTATTGGATTTCAAAGAATTAGTAGTGAGAAAATGTGAATTTCTTGTTATATTTTTGTATTAGTATATGTTGAAATGGTACTATTTTTGATTAAATAGTTAAAATATATTATTAAAATCCACCAATTTCTCTTTGCCTTTTTCGTGAGACTACTAGGAAATTTGAAATTACACATGTGGCATGCATATTTGTATTTGACAGCACTTTAGTCGAGGATAACCTTAGTTGTGAGACTGGTGTATACCAGAAGCTACTGGGACAAAGCACATTGGAGTTTTTAAATTATGCTTTGGAGAACTAGGGACTCCTCACAGAGAAACTGATGTTTAAGCTTGGCTGTAAAAAATTAGTAGGAGTTTTTGAGACAGAAAAGGGGGAAAAACATTACAGTCCAAGGGAATAATGCACAGAGGTGTAATGGAGTGTGACAAACTATTGCTTGGTTAAAGTAAAACCATAGTTTTCTAGTGTATGGGATAAACGGGATAACTGCAGGAGAGGAAGTTGGAAATGTAGCTTGGGGCCAGATTCTGCAGGACTTGTGTGCTGTAGACTTTATTCTCTAGTTGATAGGGAACTATTTAATGTTTTCATGCAGAGGAATAACACGATCAAAAATGTATTTCAGAAAGATAACTTCAGCATCAATGTGAGAGGTAAAATGAATATAGGTCAATCAGGGAGACAAGTTCGAAGGATAATCTGTGTGGGTAAAAGTGGAGGGCATAGATTGGATGAGATTTGGGAGCAGAAGCAGCGAGGATTTTTGACTAGTGCATTGTGGAAATGAAAGAGCAATTGTGGGGTTAAGACAAGATTTTAGTGTGCAATCTATGTACTCTTTGACTTGAGATAACCTTGTTATATAATTGTTCACAGGATTGGATACTCTTTTGGCTCTCTATATATAGCATTTTGGTAGTTTCAATAAAAAGACTTTACTTTTTTTTAAGAGACAAAAGTTCTGTCACTCAGGCTGGTGTGCCGTGGCACAATCATAGCAGCCTCGAACTCCTGACCTCAAGCAATCTTCCCACCTCAGCCTGCTGAATAGCTAGGACTACAGGTGTGAGCCATCATGTCTGGCTATTTTTTAAAATTTTTTTTTTTTTTTCATAGAGACAGGGTCTCCCTATGTTTCCCAGGCTAGTCTCTAACTCCTGGCCTCAAGTGATCCTCCTGTTTTGGCCTCCCAAAGTGCTGGGATTACAGGCTTGAACCACTGCACCCGGCCAAGACTTCATCATTTTTACAATATCTCCATTTTATGGACTTAAATAGTTTTATAATAGAAGAAATAAAACCACCTTTTTAAGTGTTTACAAAGAACTACATTTCAGTGAAGTATTTCATTACTCAACTAGGCAGAGAAGATGGCAGGTGGAACATTTCTATCTGTAGGGTTGGTATACTATATCTTGGCTTCATTCCTCTTGACAATTTTTGATCCCTGAATTATTTGAGAAGAAATTGTGTATTATGGCAAAAGTGACAGTGGAAAATGAGTCCCTTAAAGCCTTCAAATGAAATTGTTTTGTCTCCATTGTACCATTACCCTTGCCCTAACTAGCAAATACTTCTTCATGACTGCCATTCAGTCTTAGCAGTCCCTTAAATTGATGGAAATGGTATGTTTTACACTGGTTGGCAAACCCTAACCAAGTAATCCTGCACTTGTAAGGATGGAAAATGTTTACCTGGATTAGGCTGTGGCAACGAAAATAAGATTAATAAAGAGTAGAATATAAGGAGAAGCATCTGGGTGTATACACCAAAATGGGAGGGAAGAACACGAAAATTTTAAAAGTACCTTTAAATAATGTGACCATTGCAACATGAACTAAATCGAAGGAGAGTAAATATCACTTCAAGCCTGTAGCACCAGTCCTGGCTTGTTCAGCATGGTGACACACTGAGAGATCTTACTACTTTCAGGATCCATCTTGTGTGGCATAGCACAAGAAGAAGAAGAAAAATTCTGCTCCAATATTGAATTTCCTCTACTCCCTTTGTCAAGAATTCTCTTTTATTTTCCTCCAAACACATACAACTATATTCTCATTTTGTTTATTTATTTATTTAGACACAAATCTCCCTCTGTCACCCAGATTAGACTGCAGTGGCATGATTATAACTCACTGTAGCCTTGAACTTCTGGCCTCAAGCGATCCTCCCATTTCAGGCTCCTGAGTAGGTGGTACCACAGGTTCATGCCACCATATCGAGCTAATTTTTAATGTTTTTATAGAGATGGGGTCTCACTATGTTGCCCAGACTGGTCTTGAACTCCTGGGCTCAAGTGATCCTCCCACTTTGGCCCCCCCAGAGCACTGGGATTATAGGTGTAAGCTACTGCTCCTGGACAATATCCTCTTTTTTTAAAAGTTCTTTGAAGTTCTTTTTAAAAAAGAACTTTTCCCTATGTGTTAAGTTACTGTGGTTGAATTAACCTACAAAAAAATTTAAGGAAAAACAAATTTTCATTTCATTTGCTTGCTTCTTGGAAGTTGATGGTAAGTGAACACAGTAGCATGTGAAATGATGTGAAAGAGACAATCTTACTGAGAATTTTCTAGAAAAATATTTCTCCATATGTAAAAAAGCAATCCATCCTCCTCACCATGGCTTACCCAGCTTTATGTAATATGGCCCTTACATGACTCTCCAATCTCATCTAGCACCATCTTCCTCATTTTTTACTGTGTTCTGGCCAGTTCGTATTTTTTTTTGTTTTGTTTTTCAAACACTCTGCCTTTTTTCCACCTTAGGGCTTTCATTGTTGTTTTTCCTTCTCATTGGTCTTCCCTGGTCTTCATTTGGCTGGATCCTTGTTATTATTCAGGCCTTAGGTGAAATATATCTTCCCAGAATCTCTCTCCGACAGCCCTGTTTAATCTTTTTCCCACAAGCCTCCATCCCTATCACTGTGCACCCTTTTGTTTATTATCTGACTCTCCCTTTAGAACATGAGCTACAAGAAGGCATGAACCCAGCCTGCCTTTACATTGCAGCTGCCCCAACCCCTGAAAAGGCCCTGCAGTAAAGTAGGAGTTCAATAAATATTTACTAAATGAATCAAACCTAAAAATATAAGCTTAGTAGCTTGAAGAACTTGGAGGTCCATTTCACAATTCAATTTGGTTAGATGTATATTGAGCACTTTTTGTATTCAAGGCATACCTAAGTTTTTTACTTCCTAGACTGATAAAAATCTGATGGCCAATGCAAATTTGGGAAGCCTGGCCTGTTGTACAGAACTGTTCCATGTTCAACAAGTTTCTTTCTTTTATTCATCAGAATCCCATAGAGAATTGAGAGAAAGTTCGTTCTCATGGGAACTTTACCCACTCCTCAATTGCTCTTTTGAAACTTTGTTATGATGTCTTAAATTGAAAATCCTATTCAGGAGCAATTCCTGTGATGTAATACTGATATTAATGCAGGCATTATTAAGAAATTATTTTTAGGCAGCTAGAAAGGGTGAAAGTTCTCAGTGGATTTTTTTTTTTAATAAAAAGTGACCCCCAAAACATTTATTTTCTAACAAAAAGTGGCTTGAAAAACCAGACCTACAAGCATTGATATGCCAATGCCAGCAGCTGAACGCCAGGTCCACCCAATATGGCATCTCCTACCCTCTTTTCCTTGTTACCATGTGTGCCAGGTGTCATGGCAGCCTCCAGATAAAACCATGTATACTGGCATCATGGCCGCCACCAGATGGAGGCTGCATTTGTATAATAAAAGACTAGGGTGGGAAGGCCAGTCTTTTCACGGGCTATGTAAATGGCACACCTGGTCAACCCAATCCCCTGAGGCCTATGTAAATCAGTCACCGCCCCCTCAACTTTCTGTACAAACCAGTTGCGTTCTGCCACAAAGGAGGCCCTCTTCCACCTGCTTTCTCAACATGAGGAAGCATTTTCTCTCTCTTTTGTTTTTCTATTAAACTTGCCACTCCTGAACCCAATCCTCATGTGTGTCTGTGTCCTGAATTCTTTCTTGACTGAGACCAAGAGCCAGGGTATATACCCCAGACAATGAAGCTGTTTCATTTTGAGTTCTTGCCCAGGATCTGGATCAGAACAGAAGATAGACACATTGGAGTGGTGAATATGGAACGAACCTCAAATCCATCCTTTAATCTCAAGGCTCTCTTCCAGCTATCCTGTTGCTAAATTTTCCTTTCTTTTCTATCCGTGGTTGCTACATCTATTCTCTGTGTATGTGATGTGTGGAAATTTTTACAGTTCAGGGAAACAGGTCTGTTAGAAAAGATCGGCAAACGTGGCAGGCAGTAACTTAGTAAGCATCTCTCTCTACCATTTCTCTGGTGAGCACATGGTATTTCTAAGACAAAAGCTCCTCCTAGTGGAAATAGAAATCCTCTTCATGAGGCATGTTGCGGGTCCTTCTTTTGCCTTACAGTGCACCTTCCTTTTGCGCCACCAGAAATCAGGCTCTAAGCCCCCTCTGTGAACAGGAAAGTTCTGCCTTCAGCAGTTAGGAGTAAAATGTACTCCACAGCCAAATTTTAGTTCTGATGCTGTCCCAACAGCAGGAAAATGGCCATTCAGTCCCTACCTTCTTTTAAGAAACCTAGTCTGTTTCCAATTAGAACAGTACTTAATTAATAAGAGGATTTTAGGTTCAGAGGTTAACGGAACCATTTTTCTAAGAGTAAATGCTTTAGCATGGGCCATAATAGCAGAATATAGAGTTCAATCTAGCACACCCCCCATTAAAGGGGCCTTGCCCAATTACTTAGTTTTTCTTGAGATTCATTTTTTTTTAGGGAGGCACACAGGTTGCACAGGTCTAGGAAGTCAAGGGGAAATCATAGGCAGAGGACTACAGATGCTTGGAGGAGCACAACTAGGCCCAAAAGCTTAGTTCCTCTGGTGCCGTGGCTTGGAGGGTCATGCCTGCAATCATGGGTGGCACATTTATTGTGGTGCCCGGACTTGGGAACCGAAAAGAGAAAACAGTCGTGGGGATGCTCCCACCGTCTTCCCCTCCATCCTGGGTCACAAAGAAAGGAAGGAGACTAAAAGGATGCTTTTATTCTTGCTTCTCTTTCTAGATGGGTACTATCTTCAGCCTGCAATCCCCTGAAGTGCATTCTGAAGTGCTGGGGGCATCTTTCACCCTGAGACTTTAAAGAAAAAGCAGCTCATTTTCTTTTGCATAAGGGCATGGCCCTTTTACTAGACCTTTGCAAGCACTGCAGAATCAACCCAGCTCTTTTAGCAATCATATCAGGCAGGCCCAATGAGAATAATTCCCCAAAATTAGAGAAGCAAGTTCCAGGGGAACCATCTGAGGATCCCCCTTATTTGGGACCCCTTCAAGTTCCCTTCTCATTACAGGACCTAAGGCAAATAAAAGGAAACTTAGGCCAGTTTTCTGATGACCCTGTTAAGTATATAGAAACTTTCCACAATTTAACTCAGGTCTATGGTGTTTTTCCTTCTTTCACAGTTTAAAATGGATTTTTTATAGTGTTCTTCCAACCTGAGAAATGTTAATTTTCCAAACCTTAAAACACTTGGCTTAGAGTTGAGCTGGGGGGAATTGAATCCAGAAGCCTGACATACTGGAAAAAGAGTAAAAATTTACGAGTCGAGGCTGAGCACAGTGGCTCACACCCGTAATCCCAGCACTTTGGGAGGCTGAGTCTGGTGGATCACGAGGTCAGGAGTCTGAGACCAGCCTGACTAACATGGTGAAACCCCATCTCTACTAAAAATACAAAAATTAGCTGGGTGTGGTAGCAGGCACCTGTAATTCCAGCTACTCAGGAGGCTGAGGCAGGAGTATCGTTTTAATCCGGGAGGCAGAGGTTGCAGTGAGCCGAGATCGCACCATTGCACTCCAGCCTTGGCGACAGAGCGAGACTGTCTCAAAAAAAAAAAAAAAAAAAAATTTACCAGTCGAGCTTTTGGCTTCCCTCTCCTGTGCAAACTGGTAAAAAAGATCATAAAAATAATGAAAAAGGATTTGTGAGGTTGGTCTTAAGCTGTAGCCAATCTGGTGTGCTTTGTGTGTCTTTCTGTATGGTTCTGTCAAAAGAAAGGGTATCTTAGGTTAGGATGCAGGCCCAGGACCCCATAAGGCTGCTGCTGTTCATGCCAGCTCAACAAAATAGTAACTAACTTGGCTACAGGCCTCCATCTTGTTTCAAGTCCTTTGGAACATGACCTGTAACCACATAGGAATTCTTTGTTTTACCCTCTGCCATTTTAAATGGTGGCTGTCTTCTTGTGCTAAGTCAGTTCTTGGGTTAAGGCCACAAAATCCGATAAGCCACTTTATCGATTTGGGTGGTGCCAGCTCAAGGGTAGGGCTTACAAAATATCTTAAGCACTGATCTTGAGAGCAGCTGAGGGAGGATTGGAGTTTTGTAGCCTCCAGCTGCTTGGCTCCTGGGCCATGGTTTTTAATCTTGTGGCTAGTTTCTTGGTCTGGTCCCCAGGCAAGAAGGAAGTATATCTGATGAAGTGGCTGTTATCATCTTTGTTTTAGACTATAAACTGTAAGTCAGGCTCCTCCCAAAATTGGTTCAGCCCACGCCCAGGGATGGGCAAGGACGACTTAGGGGCTGGAAACAAAATGGAGTTGGTTGGGTTGAATCTCTTTCACTGTCTCAGTGACAATTTTGCAATGATGGTTTCAAAAATTGCCTATCACCCACTTTGAAAATATCTTGTACACCTGTGGTTAATCATAACCTAATTAAGGTTTGTTGGTTTCACCTGTGAGGTCACTTTTTGTAAAGTTCAAAAGCTGAAAAATCTTAACTGCTTGGCGTGGCTAAAGTAGAGTAACAAGGGATTTAAAAGGATTTTCTTAAAGAGCACTCAGCTTAATTAAAAGTGGATATTCAAGTTATAGGTATATTTAAAAGGTCTTTATGGTTTTCTCTTCTTGGATCTTGTTTTTCTGGAAAAAGGTTTTTTTCTTCTCAGTCTACTGAATTATTTTTCTCTATTTTTTGTCTTGCCACTCTTAATGCATACATGAGAGGCCCTAAGATAACTTCTAGTAGCGTGGGACTCTGTGGGAAAACAGAGGAGGTGCCACAGACATTGTTTTGGGGAAAAAAACCTCTGTTTTCCTCATGAAACCCCAGGAATTAAAAGCAGACAGTTCCCTCTCAAAATCAAAGGCTCTGTTCTGTTTTGCCATGTGTTATCTGGCCATTTTGAGTTTTGGGGGTATCAAATTACTTCACATTAGGAGAGAGCTTTGGTGTGTAATAATTAGGTAAGAAATACACACTTTAAAAGATGGCTTTAAATCCAGATCCAAAATCCAGCATAAAAAGGCATCCTTAATTTTCTGGATCTGTCTTTACCTTTAGCTGTGCTTGCTTATTAGTCCCTAAAGATGCATGCCATCCTGACCCTATTCCTCCAAGGGCTCCACCCTGAAGCCAGTAATCCAGTTATGAAAGTGTCAAATAAAAATCTTATAAGTGCTGAATCTTCTGTCTGTGTCACTGTGTATGTGTTTTGTGTGATGTCTATAAAAAGAGCTCAGATTAATTGGCTTAAAGAAAAAATAAGCACTTAAATATTTTTTAGTTCATGTGACTTTAATATTTAAGCTGGTACATAACTAAAATCACTTACTGGCTGGGCGCAGTGGCTCATGACTGTAATTCCAGCACTTGGGAGGCCTAGGGGGGGTGGATTGCTTGAGGTCAGGAGTTCGAGACCAGCCTGGCCAACGTGGTGAGGTTTCTGTCTCTACTAAAATACAAAAATTAGCTGGGCATGGTAGTGGGTGCTTGTGATCCCAGCTACTAGGGAGGCTGAGGCAGGAGAATTGCTTGAACCCAGGAGGTGGAGGTTGCAGTGAGTGGAGATCATGCCACTGTGCTCCAGCCTGGGCGACAGAGCAAGACTCTGTCTCAAGAAACACAACAACAAATAAAAACACTTACTAACCAGGTTTTTCACCAAAAATAAAAGTTGCTAAGAGTTAAGAGTGCAACATGTATTTGAGATCATTAAACAGTTTCACATTCAAGGCATATAAAAACAGTGAAATGTGTTCTTTAGTAAAAGATTATAAGAAAGCATGGAAATGCAAATTTTGCCCAGGGATAAGAGGTTATCTTACATTTAATAAGATAAAGCTAAATGTTTAAGTAAGTTGTGGAAAGATTGTAAAAATTGATCTTGCAAAAATGTGTAAACCTAACTAAATTCAAAAGCATATTACATGGTCTTTTCATAAATTGAGCATTGAAATAAAAGCACAACAAGGGTGTCTTAAGACACTAATCTGCCCTTTAGTAAAAGAGGTTATAAAGGGCTTGTGAAGATTTCACGTCATGGTCAAATTGGTTAAGATTAGATGGAATTGTCTATAAGCTTTCATTTAAAGAAATTGGGATTGATATTAATAAATTAATGCAAGGGTAAAATTTGGCTTTGAACAGGATTTTCATGTAATAGTAAAGACTAATAAAAATTTTTGCTTTTTGAGTCATCATTTTGGCAAAATAAATAATTTATGGCAATTTGGAATTCTATTTCGTAACATCAAGTGTTTTAAACCTCTAACATTTAACAGGCACCCTAAAATCAAACTTTAAGTTTCAAAATTGTCTTTCCTGATGCCTGGCTTTCTGGATGGTTCAGAGGGCCCCCGAAACATTCAGAAAAGAGGTGAACAGGATTATTTGACATGTTTTGTCACATGAAATTGCCAAAACGACGTCCAATCTTCTTTAAGTTATATTTTGATGAATAATACTAATATATGTTACAAAATTGTATGGGATTTCTAAAATTTTAATGTCTAAATATATGCTATCAATAGTAATTAAGGGTAAATTTATAAGCCATGGAGATAACTAAATTTCTTTGTCACTCATTTTTTTTTTTTTTTGAGATGGAGTCTCACACTGTCGCCCAGGCTGGAGTGCAGTGTCGCGATCTTGGCTCACTGCAAGCTCCGCCTCCCGTGTTCACGCCATTCTGCTGTCTCAGCCTCCTGAGTAGCTGAGACTACCAGCACCCACCACCGTGCCTGGCTAATTTTTTGTATTTTTGGTAGAGACGGGGTTTCATCGTGTTAGCCAGGATGGTCTCGATCTCCTCACCTCGTGATTAGCCTGCCTTGGCCTCCAAAAGTGCTGGGATTACAGGCATAAGCCACCATGCCCAGACTGTCAGTCATGTTTTTAACTGTAACTATCCTGGAAATTTTGTCATTCAAAGACCATTTTGTCTTGCTTTGTTCCTTCTTAAAAGATGGATTATAATCAAGCTATAAAACTTGAACAGGTGTTCTCAAATGTGAGTTTTTAATAGCCTTGAAGATTGTAACATTGGAATAGAGAAAGAATGTGTGGGACTCATGAAGAACTGAAATGTTCACTAATGTGAAGCAGTACCAGAGTTAACTAAATGGACTGCACTGAGAAAGTTAAAGCAACCTTTTTGACTTTTACTTGGAATATTGCTGATCCTTGTTTTGTTTTTCAGAGTTAAGAAAACTTATTTTAAACTATTTATGGCGTTTAATAATTGAGCAAAGTATACTCCTGCAAACAAAATTTGGAGCATGTTTGTTTCTGTCTGCCTGGTTCCTCTAGAAGTTGGAAACTGCCTGTGAGTACTCTTAACTTATGGAAATATGGTTGTTTGCATCAGTGCAATAAGAATCCATTTTTCTTTTTCAACGGCACACAACTGGAAAAGCTAGTTATTTTACCAAGGCTTTGACCAAAAGGGTATGCTTCCCTTTAAGAGTCTATCTTTACGTGCAGCGCCGATAAAAGCCTCTTGGGGAGAACTAGCCTCATCCCTTGTCTACACAGTCCCCGCACAGGGTTCCTAATCTGTGGTCAGTAAAGACTGTCACTTTCTAACAGGTCCAGGAGCTCCAAGTTTATCTTGGGACTCACAGGATACAAACTCATGGCTGGGCTTGGCTTTAAGAGGTCTTATCAGAGATTCCTTTTGAAACAGAGTGCCATCAAAGCCAATCCAAAAGGCTTATATAGAAATAATTATTCTTACTGTACTTTATGCAAATAATCAGGCAAAATATAAAACTAAAGTTTATTCTACAAACAACACAATACTATCATAATTTGCTTTTACCAAAAATGAGGACTAGAGAGAGAAACTATGCTCTAAAGCTTATCATTATGCTCCAAAGCTTATCATACATTTGTCATTAAATCATAGTCTCATTAATTGTTTTTCAGCTTTTTGCCTACATTTTAGACTAACCCTGCTTATTCCTGTGAATCAAGTGGTGATCTCCTGCAGCTTGGAAGAAACAAAAAGGGATAGGTAATGTGAAAATCTAGATCAATATGCTACTTCTTGGCAATTATCCTGTAAATTCTGCCAGGTAATGAGAGTGAATACGGTGCCCATAACCCAGAGGTTTCTTTGTTTAGGGAAATAGAACCAAGGAACTTCATAGATCCCCAAAGGGAAATTCTATATCTTAGCAAGTAAAATTTTAGATGGAAATTATCTACTTACACCAACCACACTTGCAGGAATTGCTCTACTCACTCTACTATTTGTAGTAGAGCTATACACGGTAGCACTGTTTTTTGTTTTGTTTTGTTTTGGTTTTTTTGAGGCTAGTTTCGCTCTTGTTGCCCAGGCTGGAGTGCAATGGTGCGATCTCGGCTCACTGCAACCTCCACCTCCCGGGTTGAAGCGATTCTCTCTTGCCACAGCCTCCCTGGTAGCTGGGATTACAGGCATGCGCCATCACACCCGACTATTTTTTTATTTTTAGTAGAGACGAGGTTTCCCCATGTTGGTCAGGCTGGTCTCAAACTCCCAACCTCAGGTGATCAGCCCACCTCAGCCTCCTAAAGTGCTGGGATTACAGGCATGAGCCACCGCACCCGGCTGGTAGCACCTTTTAATTGAAATATTGGACAGAGAGTTTCCATTGCTGTAATATTTTGCTTAATTATTATCCTTATAGCAAGGATGATAGCTGCCAATAAAAGGGAAGCATGAAAGTTTTACTATCACTGAGTTTGCTAGAACTTCTTATTGGGTTTGGTAATATGTCACATCCTGATTATGCAAAGGTTATAAAGGAAAGAGATATTCTGTGGAAGTCATGAAAGGATTGATAATTGCAGGAAAAATGTAGCCAAGGTTAACACTAAAGTTATTCTAGCCACCCAATCCAATGCCACTCTTCCTAAAAGGAATGTTGCTTTTATATGAATGTTTCTGATTATGTACAGCGACATCTAATGGAGGCAAGTCGGTATTACAATCCATTGGTGTAACTAACAGGTATCATACGACCTCCATTAACAGCGGTAATCTCAATACTCATATTCTAATCCTATATTTTAAACCTCCTTGTAAAATTTATCTCTTTTCACCTAGAAGCAATCAAACCCCAAATGGTGCTGCAGATAGAGCCACACATGGACACATCATTCTTCCAAGAACACTTAGATCAACCTCAAGAGGAGGCCCAAACACTGTCCCTCAACAAGATGCCCCTTTTTAGCAGTAAGTAGCCAGAAAGAATCATCATCCAACACCCCCTAACAGCAGTTAAGTTTATGTCTGTAGAGGGGGGAAATAATACAGGAATTATTAAGAAATTATTTCTAGAGGTTCCAAGATGGCTGAATAGGAACAGCTCCAGTCTACAGCTCCCAGCGTGAGCGACACAGAAGATGGGTGATTTCTGCATTTCCAACTCAGGTATTGGGTTCATCTCACTGGGGCTTGTCGGACAGTGGGTGCAGCCCACGGAGTGTGAGCTGAAGCAGGGTGGGACACTGCCTCACCCAGGAAGTGCAAAGGGTTGGGGAATTCCCTTTCCTAGCCAAGGGAAGCCATGACAGACAGTACCCGGACAACTGGGACACTTCCACCCTAATACTGGGCTTTTCCAATGGTCTTAGCAGATGGCACACTGGGAGATTATATCCCACGCGTGGCTCAGAGGGTCCCACGTCCATGGAGCCTCCCCCACTGCAAGCACAGGTAACTGAGATTGAACTGCAAGGCGGAAGCGAGGTGGGGGGAGGGGCATCCGCCATTGCTGAGCCTTGAGTAAGTAAACAAAGCAGCTGGGAAGCTTGAACTGGGTGGAGCCCACCACAGCTCAAGGAGGCCTGGTGTGCCTCTGTAGACTCCACCTCTGGGGGCAGGGCATAGCTGAACAAAAGGCAGCAGAAACTTCTGCAGACTTAAACGTCCCTGTCTGACAGCTTTGAAGAGAGTAGTGGTTCTCCCAGCATTGAGTTTGATATCTGAGAATGGACAGACCACCTTCTCAAGTGGTTCCCTGACCCCCCGAGTAGCCTAACTGGGAAACACCTCCCAGTAGGAGGCCAACTGACACCTCATACAGCCGAGTGCCCCTCTGAGATGAATCTTCCAGAGGAACGATCAGGCAGCAACATTTGCCGTTCTGCAATATTTACTGTTCTGCAGCCTCCACTGGTGATACCCAGGCAAAACTGGACCTCCAGAAAATTCCAACAGACCTGCAGCTGAGGGTTCTGACTGTTAGAAGGAAAACTAATAAACAGAAAGGACATCCACACCAAAACCCCATCTGTACGTCATCATCATCAAAGACCAAAGGTAGATAAAAACACAAAGATGGCGAGAAACCAGAGCAGAAAAGTGGAAAATTCTAAAAATCAGAGAGTCTCTTCTCCTCCAAAGGAATGCAGCTCCTTGCCAGCAATGGAACAAAGCTGGATAGAGAATGACTTTGACGAGTTGAGAGAAGAAGGCTTCAGATAATCGGTAATAACAGACCTCTCCAAGCTAAAGGAGGATGTTCAAACCGATTGCAAAGAAGCTAAAAACCTTGAAAAAAGGTTAGACAAATGGCTGACTAGAAGAAACAGCATACAGAAGGCCTTGAAAGACCTGATGGAGCTAAAAACCATGGCACGAGAACTACATGACACATGCACAAGCTTCAGTAGATGATTCAATCAAGTGGAAGAAAGGGTATCAGTGATTGAAGGTCAAATGAATGAAATGAAGCGAGAAGAGAAGTTTAGAGAAAAAAGAGTAAAAAGAAATGAACAAAGCCTCAAAGAAATATGGGACTACGTAAAAAGACCAAATCTACGTCTGATTGGTGTACCTGCAAGTGACGGGGAGAATGGAACCAAGCTGGAAAACACTCTTCAGGATATTATCCAGGAGAACTTCCACAGCCTAGCAAGTCAGGCCAACATTCAGATTCAGGAAATACAGAAAATGCCGCAAAGATACTCCTCGAGAAGAGTAACTCCAAGACACATAGTTGTCAGATTCACCAAAGTTGAAATGAAGGAAAAAATGTTAAGGGCAGCCAGAGAGAAAGGTCAGGTTACCCACAAAGGGAAGCCCATCAGACTAACAGTGGATCTTTCAGCAGAAACTCTACAAGCCAGAAGAGAGTGGGGGCCAATATTCAACATTCTTTAAGAAAAGAATTTTCAATCCAGGATTTCATATCCAGCCAAACTAAGCTTCATAAGTGAAGGAGAAATACAATCCTTTACAGACAAGGAAATGCTGACAGATTTTTTCACCAACAGGCCTACCTTACAAGAGCTCATGAAGGAAGCATGAAACATGGAAAGGAACAACTGGTAACAGCCACTGCAAAAACATGCCAAATTGTAAAGACCATCGATGCTAGGAAGAAACTGCATCAACTAATGAGCAAAATAACCAGCTAACATCATAATGACAGGATCAAATTCACACATAACAATATTAACCTTAAATGTAAATGGGTTAAGTGCTCCAATTAAAAGACACAGACTGGCAAATTGGAAAAAGAATCAAGACCCATCAGTGTGCTGTATTCAGGAGACCCATCTCATGTGCAGAGACACACATAGGCTCAAAATAAAGGGATGGAGGAAGATCTACCAAGCAAATGGTAAATGAAAAAGAGCAGGGGTTGCAATCCTAGTCTCTGATAAAACAGACTTTAAACCAACAAAGTTCAAAAGAGACAAAGAAGGCCATTACATAATGGTAAAGGGATCAATTCAACAAGAAGAGCTAACTATCCTAAATATATATGCACCCATTACAGGAACACCCAGATTCATAAAGCAAGTCGTTAGAGACCTACAAAGAGACTTAGACTCCCACACAATAATAATGGGAGATTTTAACACCCCCACTGTCGACATTAGACAGATCAACGAGACAGAAAGTTAACAAGGATATCCAGGACTTGAACTCAGCTCTGCACTAAGCGGACCTAATGGACATCTACAGAACTCTCCACCCCAAAACAACAGAATATATATTCTTCTCAGCACCACGTCGCACTTATTCCAAAACTGACCACATAGTTGGAAGTAAAGCACTCCTCAGCAAATGTAAAAGAACAGAAATTATAACAAACTGTCTCTCAGACCACAGTGCAATCAAACTAGAACTCAGGATTAAGAAACTCACTCAAAACCGCTCAACTACATGGAAACTGAACAACCTGCTCCTGAATGGCTACAGGGTACATAACAAAATGAAGGCAGAAATAAAGATGTTCTTTGAAACCAATGAGAACAAACACACAACATACCAGAATCGCTGGGACACATTTAAAGCAATGTGTAGAGGTAAATTTATAGCACTAAATGCCCACAAGAGAAAGCAGGAAAGATCTAAAACTGACACCCTAACATCGCAATTAAAAGAACTAGAGAAGCCAGAGCAAACACATTCAAAAGATAGCAGAAGGCAAGAAATAACTAAGATCAGAGCAGAACTGAAGGAAATAGAGACACAAAAAACCCTTCAAAAAATCAATGAATCCAGGAGCTGATTTTTTGAAAAGATGAAAAAAATTTATAGACCACTAGCAAGACTAATAAAGAAGAAAAGAGAGAAGAATCAAATAGATGCAATAAAAAATAATAAAGGGGATATAACCTCCAATCCCACAGAAATACAAACTACCATCAGAGAATACTATAAACATCTCTATGCAAATAAACTAGAAAATCTAGAAGAAATGGATAAATTCCTGGACACACACACTCTCCCAAGACTAAACCAGGAAGAAGTTGAATCCTTGAATAGACCAATAACAGGCTCTGAAATTGAGGCAATAATTAATAGCTTACCAACCAAAAAAAGTCCAGGACCAGACAGATTCACAGCCAAATTCTACCAGAGGTAGTAGGAGGAACAGGTACCATTCCTTCTGAAACTATTCCAATCAAAAGAAAAAGGGGGAATCCTCCCTAACTCATTTATGAGACCAACATCATCCTGATACCAAAGCCTGACAGAGTCACAGCAAAAAAAGATAATTTTAGACCAACATCCCTGATGAACATCGATGCAAAAATCCTCAATAAAATACTGGTAAACCAAATCCAGCAGCACATCAAAACGTTTATCCACCACGATCAAGTGGGCTTCATCCCTGGGATGCAAGGCTGGTTCAACATATGCAAATCAATAAACATAATCCATCATATAAACAGAACCAACGAGAAAAACCACATGATTATCTCAATAGATGCATAAGAGGCCTTTGACAAAATTCAACAGCCCTTCATGCTAAAATCTCTCAATAAACTAGGTATTAATGGGACGTATCTCAAAATAATAAGAGCTATTTATGACAAACCCATAGCCAATATCATACTGAATGGGCAAAAACTGGATGCATTCCCTTTGAAAACTGGCACAAGACAGGGATGCCCTCTCTCACGACTCTTATTCAACATAGTGTTGGAAGTTCTGGCCAGGGCAGTCAGGCAGGAGAAAGAAATAAACAGTATTAAATTATGAAAAGAGGTTTAGTCTTGGGAGGATGTATGTCTCCAGGAATTTATTCATTTCTTCTAGATTTTCTAGTTTATTTGCGTAGGGGTGTTTATAGTATTCTCTGATGGTAGTTCGTATTTCTGTGGGATTGGTGGTTATATCCCCTTTATCATTTTTTATTGCATCTATTTGATTCTTCTCTCTTTTCTTCATTAGTCTTGATAATAAATATTTGTTTGCAGATGACGTGATTGTATATTTAGAAAACCCCATCATCTCAGTCCCAAATCTCCTTAAGCTGATAAGCAACTTCAGCAAAGTCTCAGGATACAAAATCAATGTGCAAAAATCACAAGCATTCCTATACACCAATAACAGACAGAGAACCAAATCATGAGTGAGCTCCCATTCACAATTGCTTCAAAGAGAATAAAATACCTAGGAATCCAACTTACAAGGGACGTGAAGGACCTCTTCAAAGAGAACTACAAACCACTGCTCAATGAAATAAAAGAGGATACAAACAAATAGAAGAACATTCCATGCTCATGGGTAGGAAGAATCAATATCATGAAAATGGCCATACTGCCCAAGGTAATTTATAGATTCAATGCCATCCCCATCAAGCTACCAATGACTTTCTTCACAGAATTGGAAAAAACTACTTTAAAGTTCATCTGGAACTGAAAAAGAGCTCTCATTGCCAAGACAATCCTAAGCCAAAGAACAAAGCTGGAGGCATCATGCTACCTGACTTCAAACTATACTACAAGGCTACAGTAATCAAAACAGCATGGTACTGGTACCAAAACAGAGATATAGACCAATGGAACAGAACAGAGCCCTCAGAAATAATACCACACATCTACAACCATCTGATCTCTGACAAACCTGACAAAAACAAGTAATGGGGAAAGGACCCCCTATTTAATAAATGGTGCTGGGAAAACTGGCTAGCCATATGTAGAAAGCTGAAACTGGATCCCTTCCTTATACCTTATACAAAAATTAATTCAAGATGGATTAAAGACTTAAATATTAGACCTAAAACCATAAAAACCCTAGAAGAAAACCTAGGCAATACCATTGAAGACATAGGCATGGGCAAGGACTTCATGACTAAAACATCCAAAGCAATGGCAACAAAAGCCAAAATTGACAAATGGGATCTAATTAAACTAAAGAGCTTCTGCACAGCAAAAGAAACTACCCTCAGAGTGAACAGGCAACCTACAAAATGGGAGAAAATTTTTACAATCTACCCATCTGACAAAGGGCTAATATCCAGAATCTACAAAGAACTTAAACAAATTTACAAGAAAAAAATAAAACAACCCCATCAAAAATGAGGCAAAGGATATGAACAGACAGTTCTCAAAAGAAGATATTTATGCAGCCAACAGACACATGAGAAAATGCTTATCATCACTGGCCACCAGAGAAATGCAAATCAAAACCACAATGAGATACCATCTCACACCAGTTAGAATGGCAATCATTAAAAAGTCAGGAAACAACAGGTGCCGGAGAGGATGTGGAGAAATAGGAACACTTTTACACTGTTGGTGGGACTGTAAACTAGTTCAATTATTGTGGAAGACAGTGTGGTGATTCCTCAAGGATCTAGAACTAGAAATACCATTTGACCCAGCCATCCCATTACTGGGTATATACCCAAAGGACTATAAATCATGCTGCTATAAAGACAGAGGCACATGTATGTTTATTGCAGCACTATTCACAATAGCAAAGACTTGGAACCAACCCAAATGTCCATGAATGATAGACTGGATTAAGAAAATGTGGCACATATCCACCATGGAATACTATGCAGCCATAAAAAATGATGAGTTCATGTCCTTTGTAGGGACGTGGATGAAATGGGAAACCACCATTCTCAGCAAACTATCGCAAGGACAGAAAACCAAACACCGCATGTTCTCACTCATGGGTGGGAATTGAACAATGAGAACACTTGGACACACGGTGGAGAACATCACACACTGGGCCTGTCATGGGGTGGAGGGAGGGGGGAGGGATAGCATTAGAAGATATACCTAATGTAAATGATGAGTTAATGGGTGCAGCACACCAACATGGTACATGTATACATATGTAACAAACCTGCACATTGTGCACATGTTCCCTAGAACTTAAAGTATAATAAAAATAAAAAATAAAAAAAAATTGTTTTTAGGTGGCTAGAAAGGGTGAAAGTTCTTGGAATTTTCCTTTAATAAAAAGCAACCCCTGAAACATTTCTTTTCTAACAAAAAGTGTCTTGAAAAACCAGACCTGCAAGCATTGATATGCCAATGCCTGTGGCTAAAAGCCAGGTCCACCCAATATGGCATCTCCCACCCTCTTTTCCCTGTCACCACGTGTGCCAAGTGTCATGGCAGCCTCCAGATAAAGCCACGTGTACAAGCATCATCGCTGCCACCAGATGGAGGCCTCATTTGCATAATTAAAGACTAGGGTGGGAGGGCCAGTCTTTTCCTCAGCTAAGTAAATGGCACACCTGGTCAACCCAATCCCTTGAGCCTTATGTAAATCAGTCACATACCCTTAATACTAAGGGTATTAAATTATGAAAAGAGGTTTAGTCTTGGGAGGGTGTATGTGTCCAGGAATTTATCCATTTCTTCTAGATTTTCTAGTTTATTTGCATAGAGGTGTTTATAGTATTCTCTGATGGTAGCTCGTATTTCTGTGGGATTGGTGGTTATATCCCCTTTATCATTTTTTATTGCATCTATTTGATTCTTCACTTTTCTTCTTTATTAGTCTTGATAATAAATATTTGTTTGCAGATGACATGATTGTATATTTAGAAAACCCCATCATCCCAGCCCCAACTGCCACAAAGAGAATAAAATACCTAGGAATCAGCCCTCTGTACAAAATTGGGTTCCGCCACCAAAGAGACTCTTTCAACCCACTTTCTCAACATGAGGAAGCATTTTCTCTCTCTTTTCTTTTTCTATTAAACTTTCCACTCCTGAACCCACTCCTCAAGTGTGTCTGTGTCCTGAATTCTTTTTCAACTGAGACCAAGAGCCAGGGTGTATACCCCAGACAATGGAGCCATTTCAATATTGCCAACATTGTGCACTAAAACATGTGGACTTAGGACCAAAGGAGAACTAGAAAGGGAAAGTGAAGTAGGTAGGAAGAACAATTTCATTTTTGTAGCTGTCTGTGAAGCAGAATCCTTTATCCATTCATTAAGAATGTCAATGCTCGTAAGAGTTATCAAACTTTAGAGGTTGACCTAAAGCCTAATTCCCCTGTTTTCTTTGTATTTTATGTATTCTGAGTGCAGTGTAAGCCACGAGAGGGTTTTAAACAGAAGAGATGTGTGATTTTTACTTATATTTGAGGGAAGATGGGTGGAAAGGGAGCTGGGCTTAGGAGGAGGTGATTGAGAAGAGGTGAACGTAGAGGGGTGTGCAGGGCCAGATTGCACAGGGCTTTTTGGCTTTTTCTCTCTGGAATTTTATATGATCTCAATTTTATATTCTCAATATTCTGATTATGGTGGTATGTGTTGGCATAGGTCTATTTTCATCCTTTGTGCAAAGTACTCAGTAGCCTCTTAGCCTGGAAATTTAGATCTTTCAGTTTTGGGAAATTTTCTTGAAATTTTTTCTTCTTTCCATTTCCTCTTTATTATCTTTCCAGAATGTCCACTTTTTAGATGTTGAACTTCTTATATTGCTACTGTAATGTTTTCCTGTTTTGATTTGCTTGCTCTATTTTCTGAGATTGCCTCAACTTTATCTTGCGTATTTTTATGGCAATGTGTGTAATATTTTCTTTTTTTAATTTCGTCTTATTTTAACTTTGCAGAAAAAGTCATTTCCTTTTTTTAAAAAGAGGTAAACACCAAGAAAACACATCCTTCTCTGCCAGAGTTGCAATAGGACTAGACTATCAGAACATGGAGATGAAGACAGTGTCTTATCCTCTTTATAAGGTTGAGTATAGTGCATATTGATGGGAAGCACATGAGTTTATGATGTTGAATAAATGAGCAACAGAGACTGAGTGTATTGAAAGAGGGTCTTGGGTATTCTTATCATGCTGGAGAAAGCCTCAGGTGTGACCCAGTTGTAGCTAGGTAAGTTCTAGGATCTCTGACACTGAGAAAGGGAAGAAATGCATGAGTGTGTTGGGTCTTCTCTGGAGAGGGCTCCCTTGTGCATGCACAAGTCATTCATATGTTCAGAACATTGTACTCTAAAGCAGCACCTTTTTCTCACCCAGATATTCCTCCATCCTGTTTATAGCACCACACTGGTGGCCAGAGCCTCTGCAAAAATAACCTTTCGATTTCAATCTCTCCTCTGTATTCTGCCTGCCATGATTCAGGCCTTTATTTTTACTTGCCTCTTTTGGAAGCCTTCTTATTTTCTAATTGGTTTCTAAATGCCTCTATTCTCTCAATTCTAGTGGTTTTTTTTGGTTTGTTTTTTGTTTTTTTTTCGGATGGAGTCTTGCTCTGTTGCCCAGGCTGGAGTGCAGTGGCACAATCTCGGCTCACTGCAGCCTCCGCCTCCAGGGTTCAAGCTATTCTTTAGCCTCCTGAGTGGCTGGGATTACAGGTGCACGCCACCATGCCTGGCTAATTTTTGTATTTTTAGTATAGAGATGGGGTTTCACCATGTTGGTCAGGATGGTTTCAAACTCCTGACATCGTGATCTGCCTGCCTTGGACTCCCAAGTGCTGAGATTACAGGCGTGAACCTCTGCGCCCAGCCTGTTTTTACTTATCTCCTTTGGAAGCCTTCTTATTTTCTAATTAGTCTATAACTGCCTCTATTTTCTCAATTCTAGCATATTTTATATGAATCTTTGTGTTGCTATCCTTTTTTTTAATTAAAAAACTACCACTACCTGCTCATTCTCTATTGAATTATTAAAAATGTATCAATTTAGCATTCAAGGACTCATTCTCATGCACCCCAAGATAACAACAAAACTGACTACACGTGTCTCCTGAGTGTTTCCTTCCACCTAATGCCTTTCTTCTTATTGTTCTCTCTTTCTGGATGGTCACCCCTCATTTCTGCCCAGGGAATTTCTGCTCATCCTTTAAGATGCATCCCAGGGTTCATTTCCTGAATGAATCTTTCAGATTCTCCCAACCAGGTGTCATTTCATCCTCTGCAGAGCCTTAGAATGATAGTGTAACACTCTTGGCGCTCATCACATTCCACTTTGTATTGTAGTTATTTGTGTACATGTTTTCTCTCAACCTCAAGGGCAAAGGCCAAATCTCATTCACTCTTGCCCCTTAGTAAAGCTCTGGATCTTGCACATTATGGTTTTCATCATTGACTTCATTTACTTAGAAAACCCAGGTTGGAATGAGGGAGGAGCCAAGATGGCCGAATAGGAACAGCTCCGGTCTACAGCTCCCAGCGCGAGCCACGCAGAAGACGGGTGATTTCTGCATTTCCATCTGAGGTACCGTGTTCATCTCACTAGGGAGTGCCAGACAGTGGGCGCAGGTCAGTGGGTGAGCGCACTGTGCGCCAGCCGAAGCAGGGGCGAGGCATTGCCTCACTCGGGAAGCGCAAGGGGTCAGGGAGTTCCCCTTCCAGGGGTGACAGACGGCACCTGGAAAATCGGGCCACTCCCACCCGAATACTGTGCTTTTCCGACGGGCTTAGGAAACGGTGCCCCAGGAGAGTATAGCCCACACCTGGCTCAGAGGGTCCTATGCCCACGGAGTCTCGCTGATTGCTAGCACAGCAGTCTGAGATCAAACAGCAAGTCGGCAGCGAGGCTGGGGGAGGGGCACCCGCCATTGCCCAGGCTCGCTTAGGTAAACAAAGCAGCCTGGAAGCTTGAACTGGGTGGAGCCCACCACAGCTCAAGGAGGCCTGCCTGCCTCTGTAGGCTCCACCTCTGGGGGCAGGGCACAGACAAACAAAAAGACAGCAGTAACCTCTGCAGACTTAAATGTCCCTGTCTGACAGCTGTGAGGAGAGCAGTGGTTCTCCCAGCATGCAGCTGGAGATCTGAGAACGGGCTGACTGCCTCCTCAAGTGGGTCCCTGACCCCTGACCCCCGAGCAGCCTAACTGGGAGGCACCCCCCAGCAGGGGCAGACTGACACCTCACACAGCCGGCCAGGTACTCCAACAGACCTGCAGCTGAGGGTCCTGTCTGTTAGAAGGAAAACTAACAGAAAGGACATCCACACCAAAAACCCATCTGTACATCACCATCATCAAAGACCAAAAGTAGATAAAACCACAAAGATGGGGAAAAAACAGAGCAGAAAAACTGGAAACTCTAAAAACCAGAGTACCTCTCCTCCTCCAAAGGAACGCAGTTCCTCACCAGCAACGGAACAAAGCTGGACGGAGAATGACTTTGACGAGCTGAGAGAAGAAGGCTTCAGACAATCAAATTACTCCGAGCTACGGGAGGATATTCAAACCAAAGGCAAAGAAGTTGAAAACTTTGAAAAAAATTTAGAAGAATGTATAACTAGAATAACCAATCCAGAGAAGTGCTTAAAGGAGCTGATGGAGCTGAAAACCAAGGCTCGAGAACTACGTGAAGAATGCAGAAGCCTCAGGAGCCGATGCGATCAAATGGAAGAAAGGGTATCAGCCCTGGAAGATGAAATGAATGAAATGAGGCGAGAAGGGAAGTTTAGAGAAAAAAGAATAAAAAGAAACGAGCAAAGTCTCCAAGAAATGTGGGACTATGTGAAAAGACCAAATCTACGTCTGACTGGTGTACCTGAAAGTGATGGGGAGAATGGAAACAAGTTGGAAAACACTCTGCAGGATATTATCCAGGAGAACTTCCCCAATCTAGCAAGGCAGGCCAACATTCAGATTCAGGAAATACAGAGAACGCCACAAAGATACTCCTCGAGAAGAGCAACTCCAAGACACATAATTGTCAGATTCACCAAAGTTGAAATGAAGGAAAAAATGTTAAGGGCAGCCAGAGAGAAAGGACAGGTTACCATCAAAGGGAAGCCCATCAGACTAACAGCGGATCTCTCGGCAGAAACCTTACAAGCCAGAAGAGAGTGGGGGCCACTATTCAACATTCTTAAAGAAAAGAATTTTCAACCCAGAATTTCATATCCTGCCAAACTAAGCTTCATAAGTGAAGGAGAAATAAAATACTTTACAGACAAGCAAATGCTGAGAGATTTTGTCACCACCAGGCCTGCCCTAAAAGAGCTCTTGAAGGAAGCGCTAAACATGGAAAGGCACAACCGGTACCAGCCACTGCAAAATCATACCGAAATGTAAAGACCATTGAGACTAGGAAGAGACTGCATCAACTAACGAGCAAAATATCCAGCTAACATCATAATGACAGGATCAAATTCACACATAACAATATTAACTTTAAATGTAAATGGACTAAATGCTCCAATTAAAAGACACAGACTGGCAAATTGGATAAAGACTCAAGACCCATCAGTGTGCTGTATTCAGGAAACCCATTTCACGTGCAGAGACACACATAGGCTCAAAATAAAAGGATGGAGGAAGATCTACCAAGCAAATGGAAAACAAAAAAAGGCAGGGGTTGCAATCCTAGTCTCTGATAAAACAGACTTTAAACCAACAAAGATCAAAAGAGACAAAGAAGGCCATTACATAATGGTAAAGGGATTAATTCAACAAGAAGAGCTAACTATCCTAAATATATATGCACCCAATACAGGAGCACCCAGATTCATAAAGCAAGTCCTGAGTGACCTACAAAGAGACTTAGACTCCCACACATTAATAATGGGAGACTTTAACACCCCACTGTCAACATTAGACAGATCAACGAGACAGAAAGTCAACAAGGATACCCAGGAATTGAACTCAGCTCTGCACCAAGCGGACCTAATAGACATCTACAGAACTCTCCACCCCAAATCAACAGAATATACATTTTTTTCAGCACCACACCACACCTATTCCAAAATTGACCATATACTTGGAAGTAAAGCTCTCCTCAATAAATGTAAAAGAATAGAAATTGTAACAAACTGTCTCTCAGATCACAGTGCAATCAAGCTAGAACTCAGGATTAAGAATCTCACTCAAAACCGCTCAACTACGTGGAAACTGAACAACCTGCTCCTGAATGACTACTGGGTACATAACAAAATGAAGGCAGAAATAAAGATGTTCTTTGAAATCAACGAGAACCAAGACACAACATACCAGAATCTCTGGGATGCATTCAAAGCAGTGTGTAGAGGGAAATTTATAGCACTAAATGCCCACAAGAGAAAGCAGGAAAGATCCAAAATTGACACCCTAACATCACAATTAAAAGAACTAGAAAAGCAAGAGCAAACACATTCAAAAGCTAGCAGAAGGCAAGAAATAACTAAAATCAGAGCAGAACTGAAGGAAATAGAGACACAAAAAACCCTTCAAAAAATAAATGAATCCAGGAGCTGGTTTTTTGAAAGGATCAACAAAATTGATAGACCGCTAGCAAGATTAATAAAGAAAAAAAGAGAGAAGAATCAAATAGATGCAATAAAAAATGATAAAGGGGATATCACCACCGATCCCACAGAAATACAAACTACCATCAGAGAATATTACAAACACCTCTATGCAAATAAACTAGAAAATCTAGAAGAAATGGATAAATTCCTCAACACATACACCCTCCCAAGACTAAACCAAGAAGAAGTTGAATCTCTGAATAGACCAATAACAGGAGCTGAAATTGTGGCAATAATCAATAGCTTACCAACCAAAAAAAGTCCAGGACCAGATGGGTTCACAGCCGAATTCTACCAGAGGTACAAGGAGGAGCTGGTACCATTCCTTCTGAAACTATTCCAATCAATAGAAAAAGAGGGAATCCTCCCTAACTCATTTTATGAGGCCAGCATCATCCTGATACCAAAGCCTGGCAGAGACACAACCAAAAAAGAGAATTTTAGACCAATATCCTTGATGAACATTGATGCAAAAATCCTCAATAAAATACTGGCAAACAGAATCCAGCAGCACATGAAAAAGCTTATCCACCATGATCAAGTGGGCTTCATCCCTGGGATGCAAGGCTGGTTCAATATACGCAAATCAATAAATGTAATCCAGCATATAAACAGAACCAAAGATAAAAACCACATGATTATCTCAATAGATGCAGAAAAGGCCTTTGACAAAATTCAACAACCCTTCATGCTAAAAACTCTCAATAAATTAGGAATTGATGGGACGTATCTCAAAATAATAAGAGCTATTTATGACAAACCCACAGCCAATATCATATTGAATGGGCAAAAACTGGAAGCATTCCCTTTGAAAACTGGCACAAGACAGGGATGCCCTCTCTCGCCACTTCTATTCAACATAGTGTTGGAAGTTCTGGCCAGGGCAATTAGGCAGGAGAAGGAAATCAAGGGTATTCAATTAGGAAAAGAGGAAGTCAAATTGTCCCTGTTTGCAGATGACATGATAGTATATCTAGAAAACCCCATTGTCTCAGCCCAAAATCTCCTTAAGCTGATAAGCAACTTCAGCAAAGTCTCAGGATACAAAATCAATGTGCAAAAATCACAAGCATTCTTATACATCAATAACAGACAAACAGAGAGCCAAATCATGAGTGAACTCCCATTCACAATTGCTTCAAAGAGAATAAAATACCTAGGAATCCAACTTACAAGGGATGTGAAAGACCTCTTCAAGGAGAACTACAAACCACTGCTCAAGGAAATAAAAGAGGATACAAACAAATGGAAGAACATTCCATGCTCATGGGTAGGAAGAATCAATATCATGAAAATGGCCATCCTGCCCAAGGTAATTTACAGATTCAATGCCATCCCCATCAAGCTACCAATGACTTTCTTCACAGAATTGGAAAAAACTATTTTAAAGTTCATATGGAACCAAAAAAGAGCCCGCATTGCCAAGTCAATCCTAAGCCAAAAGAACAAAGCTGGAGGCATCATGCTACCTGACTTCAAACTATACTACAAGGCTACAGTAACCAAAACAGCATGGTACTGGTACCAAAACAGAGATATAGATCAATGGAACAGAACAGAGCCATCAGAAATAATGCCACATATCTACAACCATCTGATCTTTGACAAACCTGAGAAAAACAAGAAATGGGGAAAGGATTCCCTATTTAATAAATGGTGCTGGGAAAACTGGCTAGCCGTATGTAGAAAGCTGAAACTGGATCCCTTCCTTACACCTTATACAAAAATCAATTCAAGATGGATTAAAGACTTAAATGTTAGACCTAAAACCATAAAAACCCTAGAAGAAAACCTAGGCAATACCATTCAGGACATAGGCATGGGCAAGGACTTCATGTCTACAACACCAAAAGCAATGGCAACAAAAGCCAAAATTGACAAATGGGATCTAATTAAACTAAAGAGCTTCTGCACAGCAAAGGAAACTACCATCAGAGTGAACAGGCAACCTACAAAATGGGAGAAAATTTTCGCAACCTACTCATCTGACAAAGGGCTAATATCCAGAATCTACAATGAACTCCAACAAATTTACAAGAAAAAAACAAACAACCCCATCAAAAAGTGGGCGAAGGACATGAACAGACACTTCTCAAAAGAAGACATTTATGCAGCCAAAAAACACATGAAAAAATGCTCACCATCACTGGCCATCAGAGAAATGCAAATCAAAACCACAATGAGATACCATCTCACACCAGTTAGAATGGCAATCATTAAAAAGTCAGGAAACAACAGGTGCTGGAGAGGATGTGGAGAAATAGGAACACTTTTACACTGTTGGTGGGACTGTAAACTAGTTCAACCCTTGTGGAAGTCAGTGTGGCGATTCCTCAGGGATCTAGAACTAGAAATTCCATTTGACCCAGCCATCCCATTACTGGGTATATACCCAAAGGACTATAAATCATGCTGTTATAAAGACACATGCACACGTATGTTTATTGCCGCATTATTCACAATAGCAAAGACTTGGAACCAACCCAAATGTCCAACAATGATAGACTGGATTAAGAAAATGTGGCACATATACACCATGGAATACTATGCAGCCATAAAAAATGATGAGTTCATGTCCTTTGTAGGGACATGGATGAAATTGGAAATCATCATTCTCAGTAAACTATCGCAAGAACAAAAAACCAAACACCGCATATTCTCACTCATAGGTGGGAACTGAACAATGAGAACACATGGACACAGGAAGGGGAACATCACACTTCGGGGACTGTTGTGGGTTGGGGGGAGCGGGGAGGGATAGCATTGGGAGATATACCTAATGCTAGATGACGAGTTGGTGGGTGCAGCGCACCAGCATGGCACATGTATACATATGTAACTTACCTGCACATTGGGCACATGTACCATAAAACCTAAAGTATAATAATAATATTAATAATAATAATAATAAAAGAAAAAAAAAAAAGAACAATGAAAAAAAAGAAAACCCAGGTTGAGTACTGCAGAAATGGGTCACATTAAAATTTATATTCTTTCAACTAATATTTATCTGGTGTCTAGTTTCTTTGTTAACATTTTGTTATAGAATCAGATAATTAATGTCATGATTTATTAATCCATTGAATTTACAGTAAAGAAACTAATAAAAAATGTCTGCACAGGCTGCACCGGAATGTTGATTTATAGGGATAACAATCAGAAAGTTATTCTCTCTAGTACAAAAGTGGGGAAAAAAAGATCCAACAATATAATTCTAATGTAAATAAATTTTGCATGAAGGAATATAGGAAGACATTTTAGTGTCAAAATAATGTCAAGTCAGTAACGAAGGTTATGGTACATGATATATAATTATAGTACTTTTATGTCTGCAAAAATGTATTTTTTTTTTTTTTTTTGAGACGGAGTCTTGCTGTGTTGCACAGGCTGGAGTGCAGTGGCACAATCTCGGCTCACTGCAACCTCCACCTCCCGGGGTTCAAGTGATTCTCCTGCCTCAGCCTCCCTAGTAGCTGGGATTACAGGCTCCCACCACCATGCCTGGCTAATTTTTGTACTTTTAGTAGAGACGGGGTTTCATCATGTTGCCCAGGCTGGTCTTGAACTCCTGACCTCAGGTGATCCGCTGCTTTGGCCTCCCAAAGTGTTGGGATTATAGGCATGACCCATCACACCTGACCGTGAAGCCAGCTATTTCCAAGTGTCAATAAGTTCCACAGATTAGTCTGGGTTCCCTTTTTGTTTTTCTGAAGTTGAGTTTGCTGACCTTTCTCAGGGGAAAAACATACAGAATTTGTCTTTTTTTAAATTATTATACTTTAAGTTCTAGGGTACATGTGCACAATGTGCAGGTTTGTTACATATGTATACATGTGCCATGTTATGGCAAGGACAGAAAACTAGAATTTGTCTTAACTCCATTCTTTATTCCTTTTTGTTGTTCTGGCCTGTGGGCTTTGCCTACAGCACCTGCTTCTGCTTTCCCCATTTACTGATCCACTAAGTGTAAGTGTAACATATAGAGGTCTGTGTTGGTTGTTGTTTTGTGTTCAAACAGCTGAACATCTGGCCTCTCATGTGCAGGTGCACAGAACTCAGGAGAAGGGGTTTTAATTTAAGATTAAAAAAATAAGGATATGTGCTAGTTGCAGATGAGGGTTTGGGTGCTGGACTTAAGATGCTTCTGTTTTCAAAAACAAGGACGTATGAGTCCCTTATACGTCAAGGACAATGTACAGTGCTGGTCATAATAGTCATTTTCTGAAAATGTCTTCACTGACATAATGGCTTCTGATTTGTCATCCTGAACAAGTCTATTATATTTTATTTAGTTATTGTCCTCAATTTGCAAGGTTCATAAAGAGTTTCACACAGATGGCACCCAAAGTGCTTACTTCTCATTGTGCTGAAATTAAGCTTGAATATGCTATATATCAAATAAATAATCCATTCCATGCCATTACAAGAGCTTAGAATGAGAGATGAAATAAATTTTGCAAAAAGTGTGCCCACATGTTCATTTTCTCCAAATAGCATAGTCATTACATTTAAAAACAATCATTGATCAAAACAGAAAGTATTAAGAAAATACTAAGTATCAATTGAGGTCTACCACATGTTCAGCAACAACTTAGGTAAGATGCGGGAGTAGGAAAAAGGAATACTTTATAACATCACAGAGAGGCAGACTTTGGCACAGGGAAGAGAAGTCAATGCAATACCTCAAGGAACCCAGTGGTGATCTAAGAAAACACTAGTTTGACCCATTGCCTCAATTAAGTATTTACCTTTTATAGCTAAGAAGAGAAGTAAATAGCCTTTCTTTATACTTTCTAGAAGTTGAGCTCAATGTTCTTTTGGAGAGAGCAGGCTCATCTCCATTATGTAGCGCCAATGACAAATACCTGTATATGTCTGTATTTCTTTGGTCTGTCTCGCTCACCTGTTAAGACACCTTGCTGCACAACAGATGGCACATGCTTATCTTGTGGCAGTGAAGAGTTGACATCAAAGGCCAAGAAAACCTTGAAACTCATCCCTTTCAGCCCACAAGAGCAGCTTCTCTCTACCACAGACAATGAAAGCTGGAGATAACAGGGGCATTCCCACCGCTGCACTCTCTCTTGTGGCCAGCTGACAGTTAATGCAGGTGGGTGTGAGGTGCTGCCTACCTTTTGAAGGTTGTCTGTTGATGGGGGATACCACCTCTCTGAGCTCAGGCCTCTGCTTTGGCCCACAGAGCTGCTTCTGAGAAGTAACCAGGTGGTGAATACCTGCCTGCTTTTCAGAAAATCTGAGGTGGCTGTCAAAACACTCACTGTCATTCAAAGGCTGTCAGGCAAGGTGGCCGTTTGAGGGGCCACTTTGGTTCTTGGTTTTTTCAGAAGTCGAATTGGATTGCCAAACAACTTGCTCAACTGTCTCTTCCCATAAACTAGATGGGAGGAAGGCTGGGTCTGTATAACTTGGGGTGTGCACAACTAAAGTGCATAAAAAGAGAAGCAAGTGTTAAACGAGTCTCCCATTCCCCAAGCAAACATCATTTCACTGAAATTACACTGTGCTGTTTTATCTTGATCCACAACCAAATGGAACTTGTAAAACATTATCACATATGAGACAGTTAGCTCATTAATAAAACCCCAGGCAGGAGATGTAAACAATGAAAACTCCCACACATTACCACTATAATGCACTACGATATTTTTCCTTCTTTTCATCAAAATTCTCCATGTAATTAAATCCCAAGTAAGTCAGCAAAAAAATCCTCATCTTTATTTATTGCACTTTTTTTGAAGTGAATTAGTTATTTTTCATACTTCTAAGTAGAAAATAAGCACAAACTCTGGGTCAGTGCTGAAAGTTTTCCTTATACACAATAAATATTTATTGAATACTTTTGCTCTGCCGCTGGCACTCAAGAATTATCAGTGAATGAGGCTGAACACATATTAGTAATCAATGCTACAATGAACATCAATCTGATTGAAGTGAGAGCGAGCATTTGGGTGCTCAGAGAAAGCCTCACTAAGGAAGTTACCAGTAAACTGAGTCTAGGATGCAAGATGGCCCTGAGCCTGCCATGACCTGGGGAAAGAGTGCTCCTGGTTGAGTCAATAGCTGGATTAAAGACCAAGTTTGGTGTTGAGAGGAACATGAGGAGGCCTATGTGGCTGAAGTGCAGTGAGGAAAGGCAAAGGTTGCTAGAGATGAGATCAGACAGGTGAAGGCTCTGGAGACTGTAACGTTGCTGGCTACGATAGTGTATTGAATTCTAATCTCAGTGCCATGAGGAGCCATTAAGTTGTTTAAGCATTTACTCTGCTTTATACTTTAAGAGATCAGCTCCACTTGATGGGTTGAAATGGAGTCAAGAGAATAAGCAGGATGACCAGCTCACAGGTAGCCTTGCAGCAATCCAGGTGTGGGGTGATGGTGGCTTGTCTTGGATGTTATTGGTAGAGGTGCGGAGGAGTGGATGGATTGAGGACTTGCTCTGGGGGTAGAGTTGATCAACATATCATATGGGATTATATGGAAAGAGTGAGTAAATGAGAGGAGTTGAGGCTGAATCCTAGGTTTTTGCTTCATAGGCTTCTCTTCCATCTCCAAGGGTTAAAGCCAGGGATAAAGAAAAAGGTGTTGATTAGGGGTTGGGATTTGTCCAGAACTTTAAAAAATAACACTGTATGATATTGTATGAGGTTTCATTCTCTATTATACCTCATGTTCTCTGACTTGGATATAATACCTCTCTGACTTGGATAGCCAGGTGCTATCTTCCCTCTTTTCAAGTTAAAACCCATGCATTATTTAATAATACAATCACTTTGCAATATCCCAGCCTCATTCTCATTTATCTCAGCATCTAAAAGAGGGTTTAGGCCAGTCATATAAATATCATCAGTGCCTATAGCACCTAATGTAGACATAGAAATTGCCTAATAAATGCCTGAAATAAAATTGAATAGGGATTTAGGGCAAAAGTACTCAATGTGGTCTGCAGTCCTGGGTGGTTCTGTGAACTGTTTGTTATGAACCATTTGTTACTGCTCAATGGGAAGATAAGTTTAGAAATGAAGAGACAACATTTAGAAACTTTTACAACAATTTGAAATTACTGTGACATCCAAGCAGCATTTACTTGTATTATATTTAATAAAATATCACTCTGAGATGGATTGGGAATTTAAAATAAGACAACACAAAACTGACCTTTCACCCAGGTAGTTTGAGAAGCACTGGTTGAGGGAATACACAATTTCATTGCTTTTCCAGTTGAGAAAGATCTATTTGATGGCATCCCATGACAGGTCAATGGCATTTAGGGGAAACATCTAGTTCCTGCTTTCTTTCTTTGCTTTTTTCCAATCACAAGTGAGTCCTGGAGAGTCGAGGACTCTCCTGATGTAACATCTGTGAGTTTCTGAAAAGTGGAAAAAGGGAAGGAATTCCAGGAGTCCACATTGTGTGAAAGAATACAACTGAACTTGAATAGACAATAAAAAACTTATGTGTGGAGAGGGCCAATCTTATCCTTGTTTCCTTCTAAGGAATGTTCTGTAAGCTGCTCCCAACAGGCAATTTGAAATTGCTTTGCCATTTCAGAAAGCCATAAAATTTGGAGTTGGAAGGCATTTTTGAGACTGTTTACTTCAATTCCCTCATCCTACAGATGAAGGGACTGATGTCCTAAGGATACCTTTTGAGAAGAACAATTCCCTTTGGGTCCAGAATCCCGGGATAGAGGGCACCTACTGATCTTTTTCCCCATAAACCGAGCTGAGGTTGTGGGTCTGTTTTTCACACTGCTCATTTTTCAGGGTTGTGATTTTGATCAGTGTCATAAATCTACATTCCTATGGAGCTCATGAACCCATTTTAGTATCTTGTTTTGACATAAACTGAAGTCCTGTTCAGTTGTAAATTTGGGCTGGGAAAAATACAATCTCATGCTACAGCAGCCTTCCTTGGTTTGTACATCTGTCATTGGAAATATTTGCCAAGAAAACTTCATGCAGCGTTTTTCATGAGGAAACCAAGCAACAAGTGTGGTTGGTGTATACCCTCTCTCCCTCCTCTTCCAGTAGGATTTTACGGGCATTTAATTGCTTTATTGAGGGTTTTCATTTAGTGAATGAGAGGATGGGTTCTGGGGTCAGAAAAAGTAGGGTTTGAGTTCAGCATATTTTAGTTGGGTGATTGTATAGATAATATATCTGCTATGGGCTTGCTTTACTCATCTTCAAAGTGGAGGTAATATTACTTCGCAGTGTTGTGACAGTTAAAAGGAATGATATGTGCATACACCTAGCATGCTGCCTGCCATAAAATAAGTACTACTTAATAGTAGGCTGTTGTAGGCAGATGTATCTGTTAAGGGGTAGTGAATAATGAAAGCAGGGGACCACGTGACTAGGTCAGCTGCCCAGTCAAGTCCGGTGTGAGGAGCATCTGTTGCTGAGATGTGGCAAGAGGCAACAGACTTTACTAGGTACCGAATGGGGTAAAGGGAGCCCCCAGGTGGGAGCTGCTAGTCTCTCTCAATGCCTTTATTTTCTGGATGGGCTGTTTCCCAAGCAAGGAATTAGAAGTGGTGATAATACAACCTATCTGGGCAATCTGAGAGTGAGCCCAAGTCCTACAGCTGTGAGTCTCCATCCCAGGGGTTCATTTGTAAAAAGAGGAAGGTGGAAGTCCCCGTGAAAGTTGGCCACAGCAGAGGACACTGTGCAAAGTAGAAATGTTAAAGGCAAGCAAATGAGGATAGAGATGTGGGTTAGAAATCAAGACAGAGGCCAGGTGGTTTACTAGCACAGAGGAAGTCAGGTCTCAGGGAGAGCAGATGTCTCTAGCCAGGATTGGGATCTAGTGTGAGGCTCTCAGTTTCATACCCCTGTGCCACAGAAGGCAATGTTACAGCAAATGGAGCTGGGTTGATTGAGCACATCAAGCGTCACTGAGATGCGTGGTTTTGAGCAAATTTCTCATCCCCTCCATGTCTCATTTTCCTAAGATGCAAATAGGGTTAATCCCTACCTTGCAGGACTATAATAGGGACAAGAGAAAATGCACATTAAATGTCTATCACAGTGTCAGGTATGTCCCAGATGGTAAAAACGTTAGCAGCTATTCTTATTTATTAGTGCCTCTTCTGGTTCCTAAGGGATATAAAGTCCCTTGAGGTTGAAGAGTCCAGAAAGATGTATGTATGTCAGTCCTTTCAAACTTCAGTAAATAGAATGGTTTACTCAGACTAGCACTTCCAAAATTGAGTTTAAAATATAAAGGCCTTGAGATGCTGAAGAACGAAAAGCTTCTACGGCCAAATATTCGAAATCTCTCCTTTTGGAATTTCAAGTTGTAATCTAGAACAGTAAAGGCTCTGAGAAGTCCTGTAGTAAAGATGTTTTTGCTTAACCTGGTATGGAGCATTTCCCAAACTCACTGGCTCTTTTCTTTTTTTCTTCATTCCTTCTTTCCTCTCTCCCTTCCTGTCTCCTAGAACACTCTTAAGATTTTGCTAGCTTTGAATAAGGAACACTAAGGCCTACTTTGAATGTCTGAATAATCCATCCCTGAGTCTCAGCTAATGAAATCCCCACAGTTCTCCAACATAAGTAAAAAGTATTGCCTGGAGAATATTCAGTCTTATTCTTTGTCAATACTTCTGAAAAACAGCTTTCTATTCTGTGGGTTTGCTCAAAGCTGATTGGATTTTCTAGAATAACACTTCTCAAATCTTAATGTGCATGTAAGTCCTCTAGGGAACTTGTTAAAATACAGATTCTGGTCCTGCAGGTCTAGGGTGGGGCCTGAGATAGTCTAACAAGCTCCCTGGTGATGTTTGTTAGAGAAGCAGACTCTCAGGTCTTACCCTGGATCTACTGAGTCAAAATATGCATCCTAACGCGACACCCCCAGGTGATTTTTATGCACATAAAAGCTTGAGAAGCACTGGTCAGGTTAGGGTTCCTCAGTCTCAGCTCTACTGACACTTTGGGCCTGATAATTCTTTGTAGTGGGAGCCATCCTGTGGCTTCTGCTCCAATGTCAGCAACAACCTTCTTCCAATTGAGGTGACCAAAAATTTCTCCAGGAATTGACAAGTGTGTCTCAGGGAGCAAAACTGCCGCAGTTGAGAACCACCAGTCTAGATCCATCGAACTGTCTCCTCTTTCTGTTCCTGAGCCATTCAGAGAGATTTTAAATGAGACAATCAAATGACTATTGCCTATCCATGGTTCTCAGAGCTGCTGCATATCACAGTCATCCGGGGAGATTTGCAGATTCTGGCTCACTAGATTTGAGGAAAATCTTAGAAACTTGTATTTAAAAAAAAAAAAAAAAAAAGAGTAACAGTTAATTTGTATCAGGTACTGTTCTAGAAACTTTACATACATTAACTTATTTAATTATCATAAAGCTCCCTAAGTAGGTATCAGTATTATTTCCATTTTGCAGGTTAGGAAATTGAGCCACAGAGTAACTTCTTAAGCTTGCAGAGCCACTGCTAGAACCTGGCTTGGGAGGGGAGGTGTCTGTCTTTTTTTTTTTTTTTTTTTTTTGGCTACAATTAGCTTTCTCAAAAGATGATTGTGGCAGTAAAAAAGGTTGAAGGTTGTCTATCTGGAGTCAGTCAGCACTTGGGAACAGTGTCACAGTTCTGGTGGCCCTGATGGTGGCTGGTATGAGGACTATACAGCCTGACTCTCTCACCCTCTTGATAGTTATCTATTTCATCACTTGGAAAGATTGGGCTACTGCCATTTTCAGAGTAGTGTCCTTATGCCAAGATTATTGCATTGCTTATTTCATATGGACATAGTAATATAGTTTGCCATTCAGGGCATTTTGACCCATTTCCCCCAGAAATTTGACAGAATTAATTGACTTTTCTTGATCCATTATTATCCCCCTCTCCCCGAAATGTTTGGCTTACATCAGATAAAAGCTTATATCTTGAGTTTCCAAATTAAATCAGGGAAATGGAAACGATATACACTTCCTAGTGATACTTTATGAATGAAGAAATAGTCACTTAAAAAATCTAGGGTTTATGTAATCAACACTAGTGTTACTGACATCTTTAGTCTATTATGAGTGAGTATCGTTTATTTTTACCTCACTTGATACAGAATGATAGTGTTAAAGCTATAATTAATTGCACTGGTGAGAGCTGAATTGTGAGCCACATGAGAACAAGATAAAACTTTTAAAAGGCCTTAATGCAAGGTTCTTCACTTAGGTCCAAACATCCAGGCACAGAAGTTACTAGGAATATTTCCTGGAATTACTTCTAGGATTAAAGCTGTTAAAAAATAATAAGAGCTAGAATGAATAAATATTTACTCTATTTCAGACACTGTTATAAGTTCTTTAAATATATATTAACTCATTTAGTCTCTTTAACAACACTTTAGGGTAGGTGTTATTATTACTAGCATCTTACAAATGAGAACATTAAGGAACAGAAAGGTTGTCTACCTTGCTCAAAGTCACACAGCTGGCAAATGGCTGAGCTGGTATTCCAACCCAGGTGCTCTGCTTCTAGCAACTGGGCTATGCGTCACTCTTACTGGCTTTTGATTGGGATTATATCAATTCTCTGTGGTGATGCTAGTAGCCCTGTGCTGCATTGGACACTTCCTATGTCCTACATTAATTTTAAAAATAAGGATCAAAGGAGTGTTTGTTACAATTTCATTTGTTTTATTGGCAAAATCTTTCAAAACATAGATTCTATGGAAGTGTGGGGAAGCGTATGATAAAAGGGACCCTCAACTGTTGAAGATAGTGAGCCAACATGGGTGATGACTATTCATGGTACCGTAATGTTACTCCCCTGCAATATTTCCATGTCAGAGAATAATTCCCTGGAGTTACTCAGGAGGAAGTTTAAGGGGTCGGAGAAATGCTGGAGTAGAGATCTAGGACCAGGGAAACCTATTAAGGGTTCCCATTTGTCATGGAGGCTGCCATGTCTGTTGTCTAAATAAGGCACTAATTTGGCTTTCAGCAGAAGTTACCAGTCCTCTTTATGGTGATGAATATTGCAAGTGAACACTTTTTTCAAGAGAACAGAGATGAACAAACAAGACTAGAAGTTCTTTCTCTCCACTGCTCTCCCATTCTAAGAACTGCTAATGATCTTGTCCCTATCTGGACTATTAAAATACATAGCTCTGAGCTTTTACTGAAAGAAAGAACGTGTTTCCATCATTCCTTTTGCCCTCTTCTGAGTATTCTGAAGGAGCTCTGGTCAAGGGTTCCAGGAGTTCTGAATGTAGCTACTGGCAGCCCCATAATAAATTTACTACCTGAGTGTCCCATAGTTCCCCATAGCCTGGGAGCTATTTCAGTGGAAATTGTGATCTTCACTGAAGAAGTATTGCAGAACTCTGCTGAGTTGAGATGTTTTGGAAAATCCATTCTTTTAGAATTCTCATTTAAAACCTAAAAAAAAAGATAGGAAAATCAATTAACTTCACACATGAAAAAATTCCTCATATGTTTAATCTTCCTTTGTATAATTTCTTGATTATGTTTGGAAGTAAATTGCCTTGATTATACTTTGGATGGAAAGGAATGTCTTTTAATTAATTTGAAACATGCTGTAGAGATGCTGATTTGTAACACAGAATGATAAATTGGGTTGAAAGCAATAAGTCTCTCTGATAGGAATGAGCTAGAGTTGGATTTTTATGTTATTTTTGGCTGAGTGGTGGACTCAGAGCTCTGCTTTCTTAAAGGGACAAACCAAAGAATTTGTGCCTTGTGTGAAGGTCAGACTGATTTTATTGGCTTTTGGTTGCCTGATAATTTGTGAAACTATTTTGTCAACCTCACCTGTTTTTTTTTGTTGTTGTTTTGTTTTTTGTTTTTAATAGACATGGTTTGACTAGGCTGGAGTGTGGTGACGTGATCATAGCTCAGTGCAGCCTCAAACTCCTGGGTTCAAGTGATCCTCTCACATCAGTGTTTTGAGTACCTGGGACTAAAAACGCACATCACCATGCCTGGCTAAATTTTGTTTACTTTTTGTAGAGATGGGGTATCACTATGTTGCCCAGGCTGGTCTCAAAGTCCTGACCTCAAGAGATCCTCCCACAGTCCTGTGGTTACAGGCATGAGCCATCACTCCTAGCCCTCTTCTTTTTTTTTTTTTAAAGACAAATTACCAAAGTCATAAACTGAGACACTGGCATATACAAAGCTAAGAACTCTAATATATATTTGAATGACAGAGCTGGATAAAACAATTCTAGAACAATATCTAGTGGCTGTGAGGAAATTATTTCATCTAATTTTTAAACTCACTTTTCAGCTGAGGAAACTGCAGCGGGATTAAAGAACCTGAACAAAGTCACACGGTTAGTTAGTGGTTTTGCCTGGTTTCAAAGTCAGATCTATTTGATTCCAAACCTATGCTCTTAACTGTTCAGCTTTGCTGCCTCTTCTGTAGCTCTTAGGAATTTGGGGACTTCTCGTGTGATTAGTGGCAAAATCCAAGTTAGTAAAGATGCTTAGTCTAACATTTTTGGTGCAAAAGTAATTGTAGTTTTTGCTATTAAAAGTAATGCCAAAACCCACAATAACTTTTGCACCAACCTAATAGGTGGCTTGTGAGTTTTAATGTAGAGATTTAGGTACCAGAGAGCCTTCTGTGTCTTTTATTCTTTAGTTATCTTACACGACCCTATTTAAATTTAGGGTTGATAAAAGATTTAATGCAATAAAAAGCATTATTAGTCTTTGTTATAAGGCCGTTGTTTATTTCCAAGTGTAGGGTAAATGCATCTGATAGCAATAATGTAAGCATACCCTTAAAATGACCTGGTATGGCAGACACACCTGAATGTGTGTTCTGAGACAGGGAATCTGGGAGCGGGTGACCTGAAGTTTTCATTCCTTGTCTATGAGGAACATCTGAGCCCCTGGCCCATCCCATGGAACATGGGCCATACAGGGCATGGGGCCCTGAGTTTTGGGTTAAATGTACCCACCCAGTTAGAGGCCATTAAGGGGAGGGTGTTAAGGGAAAATGCTATATAAACTGCATGCTGTTTGTAAGCTGTTGCAGTGTTCCTGCCCAGCTTGCTGCCACTGGGCTGTATGCAGGGTGGTTCTTCGGGCCAGCCGGTGCCACTGGCCCATGCAGTTATCCTGTCCAGTCCAGCCACCACCAGACTCTCTCCCTTGTGTGTAAGACCCTGATAAAACCCTGTGTCTCTTGGGCTGGGCACGGTGGCTCACGCCTGTAATCCCAGCACTTTGGGAGGCCGAGGCGGACGGATCACGAGGTCCGGAGATCGAGACCATCCTGGCTAACACGGAGAAACCCTGTCTCTACTAAAAATACAAAAAATTAGCTGGGCATGGTGGCACGCGCCTATAGTCCCAGCTACTCGGGAGGCTGAGGCAGGAGAATGGTGTGAACCCAGGAGGTGAAGCTTGCAGTGAGCCGAGATCGCGCCACTGCACTCCAGCCTCAGTGACAGAGCGAGACTCCGTTTCAAAACAAACAAACAAAAAAACAAAAAAACAAACCCTATGTCTCATTCGCTGGCTCTAGGTCACTTCTTTGGCCTCTTGAAACTGGTACCATCCCCACTGGAGTTGATACACGTTTGCCATGACACCAAGAAATTCTTCAAGTGTAAGTAAATGTATGGAAACTGTTTATTTCTAGGGTTTAAAGTATGTTGTGCAATTAAAACAATGAAAAACACTTTCAATGAGCAAATCTGCAAATATTTTGCTGACAGAATTTTTTATAATAGATCATCGGGGTGAGGTAGGGTGGTAGATTTATACTAATGTCAAAGAGACCCCTTTCTTTACTTTTTGTATCCTGACTTCTTGAAAACCACTCAACTTTTGGTTTCTCCCTTTCTTAACAGAAGAGTCATCGTTTCAAAAGAAGCCTCTCTTCATCAGAGAAAGCTTTATAAAAGTCAGGAGGGCCTAGAGAACTGTGCTTAAGCCAGATGCTTACTGTACTTTAACATACGTTGAGAAGATGTTAAACAGCTTCCAAAAACCTGTACTTGATTAATATGAGTTATATAATCCTCATTTCTCAGATGGAGAAATCAGGCCTATAATAGTTAATGTTAGAGGTTATCCAGGATATTATAGAATTATTCTTCCTGATATTTAATTTCTATTTGGTTTTATTTTAACCCAAGGCAACTAAACATTCAGATACATTTAATTATTTTAATTCTATGGAATAATGTTAAAATATCTTAAAATCACATATGTAATAAGCATGCAATATGGAAAATCTGGAACACACTCGCAAAGCACAAAGGAAGAAAAACCTCTTGCCAATCGAGTAAACTTCTCTAACAAACATAGGAGAAAAAAGTGTTATTATTGAATAAGCATTGAACCAGAATGGGATACACATCCCAGGCAATCCATTAAGTGATTTTGGCAAAGACAGAAAGAAGTCTCAGGCTTTTACACAGCCAGGCAGATGCAACCCATTACATATATGTTCTCAAGATAAACAAGAACTGATCCTCAAGAGGACTTGCCGGCACCATTTGTTACAGGCAGTTTGTTCTAAAATCACCTGGAATTTGGGGGTGACCACCCACATTTGATAATAGCCTTTATCCAAGGGAAAAATGAAATTCCCACCTCTTTATGGTAGGAGGTAGACTTGGAATTTGGATCCAGGCATCAGTTGAAGTTAGGTTCTTACCCTGCCCAGGAAACTGAGAGATAGGAGCCTTATCTTCCTTAATGATTATGTTTCAAAGAGATGGTTCCCAGGTCCTTGTGGAAACATTCCTGGGTTGTAAAATTGGTAAGAGGCTTCTTTAGCTTTTAAAAAGATTTATATACATTTCAAAGTAGCAGAGAAAGAGCTTACACTTACTAGTTCTCTAAGGTAAATGCCCAAAGAAAAGGGCATGGAGGAAGGTCAACAAAAAGAATTGGCTCTTTTTTTTTTTGGTCTGATTTGTATTTGCCCTTCCACGCATAGTATCAGCATCTCCGTGATCCCAGCAGGGCCCAGAGCCTGCCACGGGCATCAAAGAGGAGAGCTGCAGAGATTGAGCAGATATTCTAGGCACAGGGAATGAGGTAAATTATTTGTAGTAGTTTGCAACTTTTCTGTTGAAGAAGTCTGTCCTGAGAGAAGAGTTTTTCTCCCTTAAATTTAACCCTTTCCTAGAAGACAGCCCTAAGAAACTGAGTCCTATGGCTAATGAGACTAACAGCATTTGTGATGCACACAGCCTTGCTCTGGAAGTTTGTCTAAAGCAAAACCAGTGGAATTTGATGTCTTAGCCCTAATTGTTCCTGTGGGGGGCCATTCCTGACCTGTTGAGGGCCATGAGCTCATCTCTGCTCATTGTCCTGCCCCGACAAGGACAAGGCTGCAGGACACCCAGGAGGACCTGATGCTGTGGTTAAAGCCTCGTAAAGGGAGAGCCTGGAATAGAAAAGCAAGTAGGAGGGGCTCCCAGTGAAATGTCTGGAGATGGGGAAAATCATGGTTGGGTTTGAAGGGATCATAATCCAGATGACTGGGGAGGCTCAGGAACAGAAGGAGCTTGATAGAGCTGAGGCCGGCAATACCTGGAGGGCCTTTTGAAAGAAAAAGATCAACTTGGTACAGACTTGCACTCCATGGACAAATCCGTCTCTGATCTTTTCAAGAAATTTGAGAAACAGAAGGTGACTAAAGGCCGTGGAGAGCTTGAAGAATCACTGAGGCTGTGTGTTGAGGATTACAGAGTGAGAATCAGAAAGGCAGGCTGGAGATGCTGAGGGAAACCAGACTATGCCGCCCCCAGATACACTTCTTTGGCATATTTTGAGCCGGTTATTCAGAAAAACTGCAGACACAGAAATAGCGCTGAAAAGCTATCATCTTGTAGAGGAAATTTGCATCTATCCACATTGGTAAAGCAAACAGGGGATGCTGGCAGAGGTTTTCTCTGAGGTCCCCTATTCCAGGTCTAGGAAAGATGATCTCACAGGCAAAGGAGACTGAAGGTCAGTCACTTTTGAAGGTCTGGCAGAGGAACTTAATCACAAGCTCCCATCTCTTCTTTCTGAGGGCTGCTCCCTGAGATAATTCAGCATAATAAGACAGGTTTTTCATATCCATTGCTTCCTCCCCTTATCCCCCCAGAATCTGTCACCACCTTCCCCCAGGAGCCCCAGCCTCTAGTTTTTTGTACAGTTATAAAAATTTCAGTCGTCAGTCCTTCTTCGGGTCTTCTATTTCGTGTGGCTTCCATGTGCATGCACACATAATAAATTTGCATAGCTTTTCTCCTGTTACTCTATCGTCAGTTTGTTTTATAGCCTCAAATGATCAAACCTTTGTGGAGAAAGAGAATTATCCTTGTCTCTATGGTATTAAGTACTGAAGGTTTGTACAGGAGAGAAATTCGATTTAGCATGTGAGTTAATCGTGCAGGTCTAGAGGGAAGGCCCACATGGAGGCCATGGCTTTTCAGGCCAGTCTGATGGAGGAGATGTGGATCCATTCACTGAGGAAGGCCATGGAGCAGGAGACTAAAGAAAACAATGAGAATCTGTGATCTGATTTCAGAGGTGGAAAAAACGTGTCAGTCACAGGTGACTTTCTCTCTTTCCTCCTGTCTGTCCATCTGTCTGCCTGACCCTGTCCACAAGCAGTTCTCCTGGACTCTCTTCTTATATTTTCCTTTTGGCAGAAATCTAAGTGATTCTTAAATGAGATACCTACAGAAAACTAGGTCTAAGAAATTTCGACTTCTGGATGTTACACTTCATGCTCTATTTGGCTTATTAAATGTTGATGCTAATCTTTTTTTAAAAGCAAAGAAAAGCACACAATCCAGAATAACATTGGAAACATTTAGTTCTACATCCTCTAAGTCTCTATGTAAATGGACTCTTTCTTTTTTTAAATTATTATTATTTTTTTTATTTTACTTTAAGTTCTGGGATACATGTGCAGAACATGCAGGTTTGTTACATGGGTATACGTGTGCCATGGTGGTTTGCTGCACCCATCAACCCACCTAGGTTTTAAGCATGGCATGCATTAGGTATTTGTCCTAATGCTGTCCCTCCCCTTGTCCCCCACCCCCCGACAGGCCCTGGTATGTGTTGTTCCCCTCCCTGTGTCCATGCGTTTTCACTGTTCAACTCCCACTTATGAGTGAGAACATGCGGTGTTTGGTTTTCTGTTCCTGTTTTAGTTTGCTGAGAATGATGGATTCCAGCTTCATCCATGCCCCTGCAAAGGACATGAACTCATTCTTTTTTATGGCTACAAAGACTTGGAACCAACCCAATGCCCATCAGTGATAGACTGGATGAAGAAAATGTGGCACATATACAAAATGGACTTTCTTTTTTTTTTTTTTTTTTTTTTTGAGACTGAGTCTCGTTCTTTCACCCAGGCTGGACTGCAGTGGTGCTATCTCGGTTAACTGCAAGTTGCACCTCCTGGGTTCACGCCATTCTCCTGCCTCAGCCTCCCGAGTAGCTGGGACTACAGGCGCCCGCCACCGCACCCAGCTAATTTTTTTGCATTTTTAGTAGAGACGGGGTTTCACCGTGTTAGCCAGGATGGTCTCGATCTCCTGACCTCGTGATCCGCCCACTTCGGCCTCAAAATAGACTTTCTTAAATTACATCTACCACTCTCTTAAAGGATCTTAATGAAACCAATGCAGACATGTTTGATTTGATATAAGATTTTTTAGTAGCATGTACTTTACATATAGAAGCCTGCACAGGACAAGACATTTTGCATAATATTTAATTAGTGGATGTTTGCTTCGAAAAGCCTTATGTGACCCGTGAAGCAATCAAAATAATTATGGGAACAAATTGCATATGCAAAATTGAGACCCTGTAGGTGTCCTCATCCACTCTGCTTATACCTCAGGGAATTGTTGGATCCTGGCAAAAGGGCTGTCTGCAGCCATGAGCGTGCAGTGGTGGCTTGCTTTCTCTTTGCTTCAGTGCTTTCCCTTTAAGCAGCAGGGAGATTAAAAAAAATAAATAAATAAAGAACTTCACAATAGCAGAGGAGGAAGAGGAATGAGAACTCTGCAGAGGGCCTTTTGAACTACCAGCTCTAGCATTTATTGCCTTCTCCGCTCATTTGTGCAAGTCTGATCTTGCCCTTTATTATCCAAGAGTAGAGTCCTTCTTCCTGTTAGATTGAGGTTCCTCAAAGCCACAAACCATGTCGTATCCTTTCTGCGCTGCCTGTAGTACTCTAATGGTGAAGATGTAGTGGATACTCAGTAAGGATCTGGAGAATTGAACTGAAGAGCCATTGATAGAGTAAAATAGGATGGTATTTTTTGAGATTTCTTTTTCTTTTGCACTTCCCTACACATAATCTCTGTAGTTTACTTGAGCATCCTTCTACTGCTTACAATGGTTACAAGAGGGATACAAAAAGTTAGTATTCCAATTTTGATATTTAAAGTAGTATTTTTTTGGTTCTGCAGTGAAACAAAATTTTAGATGTTTTAAACTCCTTTTACTCCTTCCCCTGGCTTTTTGTTTGTTTGTTTTTACCAGATCAAGAAGTAGGCCGCAGGTGATTAAAGCATTAAGATTTTCCAAGTGTAGAGGCTACTCCCCTTGCTTGACAGCAGGTAGAGAACAAGATTTAATGCCCCAAAGGAGAACAATTGTTAGAAGAAGCAAAAACTCAAGCCGACCTATTCTTACATGGCATTGTGAAAAGAGGGGGCACAGGGAATGAGGAAGGGGTGAACACACAGGTTTTGGTTTTTTTTTTCCTGGGCCTGAACCCAGAAGATAAGAAGTGCATGCATATGTGTGTGTGTGTACCACCAGCGTACTTGTTATTCTAGGAGTGGATTTGTTTCACAGGTTGTCCCTGTAGCATTCTGCGGGCAGCTTCATTAAAGGACACTTGTCAGCATAGCCTGGTTAGGCTGAGAATAACCTGGGTTTGGCTTTCCTGAATCTCTCTTAACTTTCAAATGACTGAATGTTCCTCATGCCCTAGGGCTAGCTGCTGAATTTTGTAGATCCTGACTGGGGAATATGGCAGGAAGGGGCTGCTTTCATGGACAAAGGAGCCACATTGCTGAGGACAGCAGGGCAGGGCTTCCTGGCCAGGCCTTGGATGTGTCCACTCTGCAAGCAAGAGCTGAGTCCGGCATCCTGCGGTATAACAGCCATAGACTTTACAGAGAGACCCCAGCAGAATGCCCAGGGCACAAGGTCATGCCTTGGTAGTCTCCAGGGGCCAGCCCAGCCTGGGCCCTCTGCAGCAGATACCAACCTACCTCTCTAGGACTCCAGCTGGCCCCCTCCCCTCCACCTCCTCAAGGTTGCATGAGCCACATCCTTTCTCCCATATCCGAGATGCATCGTAGGAGGAGCAAGGGAAGGGAGCTCAGTCTCTAAAACCCTGAGCATTTACCCAGGTCATTCAAGCAGAGATGTGATGATGCCCAGGAAGTCTAAATTACTAGGTCAGACAAATATCTATTTCTGTTGCCATCAACTGGATGAAAGCCTGTGAAGAAGACCAGATCAATTACAGAAGAATAAAAAGCCTATTTATTTTTGTACTTCGGAGTTCAGTATAAGTGAATATTGATCCTGCTACAGTGTGTGGGTTTTTTCATGTTTCTTAAAATTCTTTTAGAAATGAACATTTCCTAGCCTTCTCTGTAAACTCCAAAGTTAGACTCCAGTTTATAAAGGCATCAGCAAGAAGCAGTGCCTCCCAAGGTGGAGGAAATATGGAAAAAAGATCTTTCCTGGCCGATTCAGAAGAGCTGAGAGTGAGCATGAGAGAGTTAGCATGAGTTTGACCAGGGCTGCTGGCAAGCAGATTCAAGCAAACAGATATACATATTCTTTTAAATCTCCTACTGTGCCTTCAAATGGTCATCCCAAATGTTTCATTTTACATTAAGTGCCAGCTTGCCTCTAGGGATGAGGATAAAAGACATTTTGAATTTAACTTCTTAATTAGGAAACACCAAACTGTCATTCATACTAGGAGAAAGAAGGAGCCTTCATCTCCCACTGCAGATGATGAGACTTTCCAGATATTAATTGTATGTGTATTTAGCTTTGAAATGTAGTATTTAAAGTTTCGCGAATTAGAAATAGCATAGATATAGAGGACCTGGCCAGGCCCTGTCATGCAGTAGGGTCATTAATAAATGGGGATAACCCTTAAAAAATAGAGTAACCAGATTTTTTTGGGGGGTGGATAATAAATTCACTCTTCAGTCTTTAAGTACTGCACATCAGCTCTAAGGTGAAGTTGTGAAGAAGTTACCAAGGGACTTATCAGAAGCATCCTAGTTGAAAGGAGAGGGAAAGTTGCTACCATTTATTCTGTGCCAGGAACTTGAACATCTTTTCATGCAATACCACATTTAATCCTCTTGCTATTCTCATGAAGTAGAGAAATGTGTATTGATTCTGGTTATAAGAAAACTGAGGCTCCAAGAATTAAACTGACCTGTCCACATTACCAGCTGATGAGTGTGAGGGTTGGAATACAAACCTAGATCTAAGACCCATGCTCTTTGTGTGACACCACTCTGCTGCCTCATGGGAAAGGTGAGAAAATCTCACAGAGGGATTCAACAATTGTACTTTGTACTTCTCCTCCTTTGTAAAACTGATATCCATGATAGATTTTTAAAAATGAAATATGTCCTCCCTCTTAGATGGCCAGCAACATGTTTGCTGGGGCCAGGTCTGTTTTATCATCTTATCCAAAACACATGGCCCAATGCTTGGTACATTGTACGTGGTCAAGTTTTTCACTGGCTGATTATAAGTAAGCTTATGCTATTGGAATCTAGAAAGTAAACTAATGCAAATTTGGGGGAGATTGTTTTTTGCAGACACATAAGTTTACTGATATGTGTTTGATTCATTTTGAAAATTATTTCCCTAAAAGTATCGATGGATTGTCAGACTCCTTGATATTTACACTAATCATAACTCCTACATGATTAATAAAGAAGTAAAAAATGTTGAAGATCAGGCTGGTGAACTGCTGGAGTGATCACTATTAGAGTTTCTGAGTTTCTGTTCTTTTCCAGGATAAGATTTGGTTCCTAATGGTTGGGCGTGGGCTCTGAAACCTGGAGAATCAGAAAGGGAATAGAACCTGTGATTTAGATTGCTGAGCCATACTTAAATGGCTGGCAGCTGAGATTCAGGAATGGCAGAGGCTGATTCAGCTGGAGTCGTGCAGCAGCTACTATTAATAACAAGACGAGCAGAGTGGGGAGAGAACTCAATGAATCGAATGAGAGGGGACAATGTGAGCTCAGGAGGGTAAACCTGATTACCTAGTTACTACTGTGTCTTGTGTCCATCTGGAAATAGGCCTTGTCTCTTCCCTACCAGCCGAATTCTCAGCTGAAAATGCAAAGGTCAAACACTTAGAGAAGCCTGTTTTAATGGGGGTGGATATTATTTCTGCTTCAGCCATTTTCAGCTGGAAACCACAAGATGGCAATGTTGCATCATTCCTTGCAAGACCTTTCCCCATGGCTGTCCTGACTCCAGGTGAATTCAATTGCTAAGCAATAAATTGGGAGATGCAGGATCTTGTTGGTTTAACCAGCTAACATTATACTTGTATTTGGTACTACTGATTGTGTTTTCTTTGATAAAATGTAGCATACTCCAGGAAAAGTAATACATTTTCACCCCTTGTTAGAACACTCGTGTAATTTAAGCAAATAACACAGACATAGTCTGAATTTCAGTCTTCTAGACCTGGTTTTCCCCAACATCAGACTAATTAGTTTTATTCCATCTAGCCAACACCTGCTTGAGAAGAACATTTAGTGTCATAAAACAAACCACCCACCAAGAAATAAGGAAACTGAGAAAAGCCCACACACCAACGTCATGTTGCCAAGCTCAGCTCTAAAACAAAGCCTTACAACACACCCTGGTGGATTCTCTTGGAGGAAACTCCATTTTCTAATGTAAGTTTCTGCATGAAAAAACTCTGTTCAGAGTCGTGAAATGCTCTTATGCAAATGATATTGTTGGAATCTTTTTTGTTTCTTTAGAATTCTGAGGACATGTTCAGGTTTAATTCTTTCAGCAGACCCTTGAGTCCTCTGTTTTTTAATTGTGTTTGAGAAAGAGACTAAAATGAAATTTGGTGGTGTGATCAAACACCAAAGGATTTGGTGCCTTCCCGAGTATTACGGGCATAGATCAAATACTGAGTACCTTTCGATGGTTATTAAGGTGAGGTTACAAGTGTTACAGTTGTTTGCCCTAGAAAAGCTTCAGGTGTGAATGAGTTGCTTTCATGGAGGAGATTAAGGGAAAGGATGCTGCTAGATCAGTGGTTCTCAAATTTTAGCAGGCATCAGGATCACCTGGATGACTTATCAAACTACAGATCACTGGACTTCACCTCTAGAGTTTCCGATTCTATAGGTCCATGGTAGGGCCCGGGGATTTGTGTTTCTGACAAGTTCACAGGTAATGGGGATGCAGCTGGTCTAGAAGTCATGCTTTTAGAACCCTGATGCTGGACCTGTTTTCTCTAAAGGATGGGTAACTGGGTGATTTTCATTTAGGTGCTTTGCAGAGAATGTTGAGAAATACTGACTCAATAGAATGAATGCTTGCTTTAGGATCTAGAGATGTGAATTCAAATATAGGCCCTATAACTTAGTTGCTAGATATATGAGGCCAATGACTTAACTTCCCATAATCTCTATCTGTTGTCTAGGAAATAGGATTGTTCTCAGATATCAGGATTTGAATCCTGGCTTTGCTAATTACTATGTGACTTTGTTCAAATTACTTAGCCACTCTGAGTCTGATTCCTTATGGGTAAGAATAGTACTTCTGAGTTGTTTTAGAAGTGAAATATTTGATATAAAGGCACCGCTCATAGGATTTGTTGCTTCTTTCCTTTTCTTTGCTAGATTGATATATGTGTGCATCTGAAATCACTTCATAAAATACAAAACACCATAGAAATGTTGGTTAATGTTTCACAGAGAAATTGCTTTAGGAAAAAACCTTCCTAGATCCTTTAGATTGTCTGTTTTCCTTAACCAGCTTAGTCTGTTTGGATAAATTGGCTATTTTTAGCCACTTGTGAGTCTTTTCTTATAATTGTTTGAAATCACTGGACAAACCCGAAGTTTGCCTAATATATTCCAGGCTGCAGGAGGAAGCACTCATAATGCCTGGAATTTTTTCCTGATTGGGTTGGTCGATTTTTCTTTCCCACTTTTAAAGACAAAAATAAAGAGCCAAGAGTTGAATGGCAAAATGCAGTTTGGCTTAGAGAATGGAGGTCAGCTGGGTCATGAGATCCTTCTGGATCCCTTTTCATGTCCCAGGGGAGGCTGATACCCAAGCAGAATTGACTAACTGACTTTCATATTATGGGAAGTGTCTACTTGATGTCAGTATGATTTGTTATATAGTGAAAAAGTGATTGGTCATATAACTTGGTTTGGAGATCTTAAAGGCCTAATTCTCTTTCTGCCATCGAAAGGTATTCGATATTTCACTTAAACCCATTGCTCTTGGGAAGGCATCAAACCCGAGTTGTTCAACCTTGGGTTGGTCATTTCCCTTCACTGAGCCTCAGTTTCCCCATTACAACATGAGGGATTTGCATAACATCAGACTTCTTATATAGCAGTCTGTAGATGGGATCCATGGACCATTCAAAACGCCAAATCTTTTGATTGTGCAATTTTATGTCGAGAGGATCTATAGCTTTCATCAGATTCTGAAGGCGGTCTGTTGCACTAAAAAAATTTAACCTCAGGTGTCATTAAAGATCATAGTCAAGTCTAAGCTTGCATCTCTGCCAGTGATGCTAAATAATTTCAACTGAGTTCTCACTGACCAGGTAAAATAGATCCTGTAGCTCATTTGGTATTGTATAGATACTGCTTTTTAAGTAATACCATTAAAGGAAATCAAATTTTAAACAGTGGTGAAAAGTTTGGGGAAAGATCAATGTCCAAGGAAAGGATAAAGCCATAGACCAGCTTACTGGTATCACACAGCAGCAGTTTTGTGAATGTACCACTGTCCATGGGGTACAGATATTGGGCCTTATCAGCATACTCACAATTGATCAGGTTTAAGGTGACGGATACTCACTCATGCAGTCCACATGAGACTGATGAATAAACTGGAATTCCAATGTGATTATTTACAGTGAGGGATGACTTCTCTCTGTGCCTGGATGGCTCCTTTTGCAGGACTTGAGCTACATTATTAATCAGTAGATTGTTAAGGATTTAGAGCAAAAGGATGCAAATAGTTTTGAAAAATGTTCCTTTTGGGTCAGGGTGAGGTCCCCAAATCACTGATTATGTTTCATTAAAGAATCCAGTAGGCTTTCTGTTTCCTCCTATCCAGTGTTGACTTATCTGTCAGAACTTGTTTCCAAGTTCTTTGGGGATATGATTCACTTGGTCCCCAGATACCACCTAAAAAAGCCATTTTTTTTTTTCAGAGAAAATATTCTTAACCATCATTGTGTGCAAGCCAAGTTAAGTTGATGAGATACAAGACATAGTTTTCTAGTCACAACACCCATTAGATTGTTAATCCACGTTGAAAGCAACTTGAGTGGCTAACTTCATATAATACAATGATCATACCATCATTATTCTTAACTTTCTTTTAACAATATTGGTGAAACGGAGGCTTTTGTTCAAATATATTTTTATCGGTTGTTCTCACTCTAAAAGCCAAGTCTCTTTTCTAGTTCCTGGGGTCTCTTCTATTTTCCGTGAAAGTAGATTGATTTCTTGTTCCTCTACTAACTTATCAGACAAACAAATTTCTTACCAGTTTGGGGATGATAATGTTTACCCTGTGTATCTCATGTAGGCATAATGAAATCATCAGGACCTTCCTGCAGAACCTTGCTCACCTGAGCAGGCTTTTTCTAAATTAAATCAGTAGTGTTATAGAGTTCTAAATGTTCAGAGAAAGAGAGAGAGAGAAAGAAACAGAGAACATACAATGTAAGTGTGCCTCTTGGCAAGCAAGCCTGATTTATAATGGCAGGCATTTATACAAAAGAGTCAAGACATTTTTACCATTCAAGAGGATCTCCTCACCAATTCTCACTTGGCAAACCTATGTCATGATTTGATTTATAAAAATTATTTACTCCTAACTTGTCAGAAATATGCACACTGTATAAAGTGAAACGCTGAGTTGGAATTCATGCTGCCTCATTCTTGGGATGCTAGTGATGCAGAGGAAGAAAATTTCAGTAACTTAGTCCTGCAAAATAGGATGCTAGATAAAGACTCCTCGATCTCTTAGTTCCATGGAATTGTCTGCAATTTTATCAAAGTCAAGCAGGAAGTACCGACATAAAACAGATGAGGTTTCCTTTCTCAGACCCTCTTTCCTCTTTTGCCCCTTTTATTTCTACCCTTGACAGTGCACTTGCCTCAACCACTCAGGTTATTGCCTCCAGTAGTCTTTCAGTTCCCTGTAAACATCAGGGCCCTGGAAAAATGGCTAAATTTGCCAAATCTAAGGCATACTCATTGACCATGGTTTAATATATGATCCATCCTGTATGTTATTTGCATTTTAACGAAAAAAGATCAAAGGAGTACATTTCTGGTTCTAGAATTTCAGACCATGGTAAAATGGTAGGTCAAATTTTGAGGGAGAGGTGTTGGGGGTGGATGGAAGGATATGCTGTTTCTGTCCTATTAAATCAGATGTTATGTCACATTAAGGGGCCTGAAATCTCTGCATTTGATTCCAACTATGCAATTGATATAAATAACAAAATGGTTACTGCCACTACTTTGAGATTAAAGCATGCATTAACCTGTGGGGTTATTTTATAGTAATTAAGTGGCAAAATCTCCCTGACGTTGGTGTGTATATTGAAGGCTTTTGTAGTTGATTAGCAGAGGAGTGACGCTGAGGAGCTTAATCAACCACTCAAGTTGTTAGTTTCAACTTTATTCCATCACCATGTTTGCTATGCTGTATTAGAGGAAGGCAGGAAGGAAAACTTCATCCATTGACATGTTGCACATGTGCACTCAGTCTCACTGAAGGTTGAAGAAGATTGCTCTTACATTTCTCAGTCTCAAGCTACGCCAAGCTATGCTGCACGCTGACCTTATGGTAAGGCCAAGGATCAGCTGGGGAGTGAGTGATACTGATGAGGAGGTCAAGGTCAGGATTTCCATGTGGGTACAGCCAGTTGGTTTTGTCCCTGAACAGAGTCTGTTTAATGCCTTCAGCCATGCTGGAATCATTGATCCCAGGGTAAAAAGGGTGATGGAATGGGAATGTATCCATGTAAACCCTCCTAATGTTGGAAAACATATCCAAAGGTATAATCTATTGATGGGATAGTAGTGGTATCACCTTTGTATATAAAGAATAGCACCTTCTCCCTCCCTCCCTCCCTCACTCACTCACTCACTAATCACATATTTATTACAGCTCATACTCTATTCTGGATACCAGGTTTCATGCTGAAGAAATGCTAAGATTCATAAGAAATGTCCCCTGACCTCAAGGGTATTACAGTAAAGTGAGAAATAGACTGGCAAATATTTAGAGTACTTTGTCATATATATTGTGTTAAGTGAATAGAGAAAGTATAATTGATTATTTCAGAAGGGAATCATAGAAGGTTTCTGAAGGAATTGTCTTTTGAGTTGGGTCTTGAAAAATGGGTAGAAGTTAACCAGGTTAACTGGTTAAGGGGTGGATGATGGAGATGTTTCACTTACAAGAAACGGCTCACTACACAGAAACCCTGGACCAGTATACCAATGGCCTGTGGTTTTCTGTGGCTAGAGTGCAGGCTGATGGGTAAGTGGAGTGGTAGGAGGTGAGATTGTAAAGGAGGTACGGGCCAAAGGGGGCTCCTGGGACATGTGAGAATTTAAAAAATGTATCTGTTGGGCAATAGGGATCCTTCGAATATTTTATCTGGAAGAGAGTGTGGTTTGTGATCTAATTAAATTTTTAGAGCTGGCCGTGGTGCCTCACGCCTGTAATCCCAGCACTTTGAGAGGCTGAGGTGGGCGGATCACAAGGTGAGGAATTCGAGACCAGCCTGGCCAACATGGTGAAACCCCATCTCTACTAAAAATACAAAAATTAGCTGGGTGTGGTAGCGGGCGCCTGTAATCCCAGCTACTTGGGAGGCTGAGGCAGGATAATCGCTTAAGCCCGGGAGGTGGAGGTTGCAGTGAGCCAAGATCATGCCACTGTGCTCCAGCCTGGGTGACAGACAGAGTAAGACTCTGTCTTGGAAAAAAAATTTTTTTTAGAAAGAGTTGGGTTAGTGGATTGGAGAAAGAATTTGTCATGTGCCCAAAAAGGAGGCTGATGTCAATGTCCAGGTGAGAGTAAGAGGACCCAAACTGAGATAATTGTAGTGAGTCTAGAAGGTAAAGGAAAGCTTTGGGAGATACTTAGTATAATTGGCATGACCAATTGTATAGATGGCTGTAGATGGGGATGGGTGGGAGTTATGGCACAAAAAGTAGAAAAAACTCATAAGACATTGAACAGAAGACATTGGGGGTATTTTTCTCAGAGAGAAATTCGTGTAAATAATGGCTTGTATTAAGTGTTGTAGATTGTTTTCTCATCTCTGAACTCCTATGATATTTTGATAATTTGATTTGGAACCATACCTCTTACCATTGGACTATAATTTCTATTATCCTGGATAGTGGGAATACAGAGATGAATAGACAGAATCCTTCATCTCCAGAAGCTCATAATCTATTGAGGGGGTGGCGGTGATAAGTAAATAAATAAGTGCAAATGAGTATGGTGTGTTTTCACCCAGGTATGTGTGAAGGACAGGCATGGCAGTATGCATTTAGGACGTTGCATTAAGGGCCTGGTGTGGAAGAGTGACATGAATAGATTTTGAGTTTTAGCAAGATTATGGAAGTCTCAAAGGTGGATTAAAGGGAGGCCAATAAAGAGCTGGAAGACCAATGAGGAGGCAGATGCTCAGCTGAAAAAGCAGCTACTTTGAGCTACAAGGCTGGCCCTATGGCACTATGGAAAGGAACTGTGCCTTCTGAGTTCTGGAGCTCTCGATAAGTTCTAGCATTGCCTCAGGGATCAAGCTCATTATTTAACCTCGGCTTTGCCTTTGGTCATTTAGGGATCCTGAGGAGTTCTGTCTTCTTTTTTACTCCTACTGGTGATGACAGCATGCATTGGTGATAAGGACTGGACATTGACCTTGTGACGAGAAGACAGAATGGGGAATGAGGGTAAGGGAAGGGTAAAAGACAAGATCTAGAGAGTGCTGTTACCATAGGAGTGAGATCTGGGTGCCTGCTGGTAGGGGAAATTTGCATGAGACTCCCAAATGCTTGAATGGTAGGAGAATGCAATAAAAGGAGGCAGGATGGCCCTGAATAGTAAGAGGAGAGGAACTTCCCTACATTTTGCCATAGTCCAACCCTTAGTGGTTCTTCAGGTAAGATTTTATATTATAGCTGTAGCAATAAAAATAACAATATATTGGGCACAGTGGCGCATGCCTGTAATCCCAGCATTTTGGGAGGCTGAGGTGGGCAGATTACTTGAGGTCAGGGGTTTGAGATTGGCCTGGCCAACATGGTGAAACCCTGTCTCTACTAAAAATACCAAAATTGGCCGAGTGTAGTGGTGCACGCCTGTAATGCCAGTTACTCGGGAGGCTGAGACATGAGAATTGCTTGAACCTTGGAGGCAGAGGTTGCAGTGAGCTGGGATCATGCTGCTACACTCCAGCTTGGGCAACAGGGCGAGACTCTGTCTCAAAAATAAAATGAAGTTAACAAAATACCCAAATAACAATAAGTTACATAGTTCTAAGCATTTTACATATATTATCTCATTTAATCATTTTAGCCACTCTATGAGAAAACTGAAGAAGCACAGAGAGGTTAATAACATGCTGAAGGTAGAGCTAGAAAGTGACAGAGCTGGACTTTCAGCCTAGGTAGCCTAGCTCCTGGATCCATGTGCTTAATCACTGAGCTGTCTCCCAAACTCTTTCGGCAAGGGAAGACATGAGCCCATAAGTCCCTGGATGATGTCTGTTTCTTTATCTTAGCCATTCTAAAGTAAGTCACCCCAATGCTTTGTTTGGTTTAAAATAGGTGACGAGAGGGAAGGATATTTTCCTTGTGTCTGTGAATTCCAGGTGACAGTGAATAGACAAGGAGGAAATCAACAGGAACTGAAGGATTCCAGGATGCCTATGATGCTGGCTGGACCTCTGGGGATGAGCTAACTGCATTTGAGGGAATACTGTCTTATTAGATCTATAGGTGATGTTACTGAACCTGTGTCTTTCCTTATTAGCCTGACCCTGGAAATGCTGGACAGCTGAAGCCACAATGACAAAGGAGAAGATTAGAGGTAACTGAGACCTAACCAAGTCATGGACCTGGAAGATGAAAAGGTGAGTCTTGTTTGAAATTGCACCTCCTGGGCCCACTTCAATGCCCAAGCTTTCAGGCAGAATTGTGGTGCACACACTTTTCTTTATTTTTAAAGGTAAAACATTGATTGTTCTGGAGACAAGAAACTCACCTTAGCTGTGAACTAATGCCTCAGTCGAATGTAGGGATCAGTGTCTCCATGGCTTTCTAACCCCTGGGCAATGTTTTATAGCAATTACCTGTACAACCAGTTGCTATAGTTACCTATTGTCTATGCTTCAAGAAGAGAAATATCTAGCTAAGCTAGTTAGCAGAAGAAATAGGTGCTGAAGTCTGACAAGAAAGAATGGGACATGCAGAAAAAAATATTTTTACCCACATAATGACAAGTTTAGAGTATCTAGCCTACTTACAGGCCAGTGATCATGGATCTGTATCTCCTTTTCCAAGTGAATCATCCCAATTCACAAAGATGAGCCTAAAACAGCCACGTTTAAAATAGGTGGCCACATTGCCACCTAGTTGTAACTGATTGGATCAGGGTGAACACCTAACCCAGGCTGGGGCAATCCGATTCTGTCCCCTGGAAATCAGGACTGAAGTCTTTCCAGTCCATCTGGATAAATGGCAGGGCCTGTTCTATGTAAGCTTGAAAGAGTGGGGACCATTTTCTATCTTATGGAATGAGGAAAAGAGAAAGCATACTTGTGGAGGGAGAATAAGCCTATTTGCAGAGGAAGCAGTGGGGAGACGAAATGTAGCTTAAGAGTTTTTTTAGTTCCTGTCCCTTTCTGAAGCAGGATTGCATTTCTGCCTTAGAGCATTTTCTTTCTTTCTTGTATTCATTATTATTATTACTCATTTTTTGTTCTTACTGGCATGAATTAGTTTCCATCACTTCTCACTAAAACTTACATGGTGCTCCAATGTAAGTTATGCTCAAGGCCCCTATGATGGGTTGAATTGTGTCCTCTTAAAATTATATGTTGAAGTCCTAATTCCCAGTGCCTCAGAATGTTACTGTATCTAAGGACAGGGTCTTTAAAGAGGTAACTAAATTAAAGTGAGGTTATTAGGGTGGGCCTTAATCTACAATGACTGTTGAATTTATAAGAAGAGATTAGGACACAGGCATGCATGGAGGAAGACCTTGTGAAGATACTCACTACAAGCCAAGGACAGAGGCCTCAGAAGAAATCAACCCAGCCCACACCTTAATCTCAGACTTCTAGCCTCCAGCATTGTAAGAAAATAAGCTTCTGTTATTCAAGCTATCCAGTCTGTGGGACTTTGTTAGGTCAGCCCAAGCAAACGAATGCAACTGCTATGCACGGCATGAGACTATAATTCCTCCTCCCTCTGCCCCCACCAAAGGAAACTTGATAATCAACTAACTGCTATTCTTTTCTTAATAGTGATCCATAAAAACAATAGCAGAAAGATCTTTTACTTTGGCTAAAAAGCCAATAACTGGCATTCAAGGCCCCTGATGGAGTACAGCTCTAAAGGAATACATCTTCTTAATGCTCTTGTTTGGCTTAAATTAAAAGTGTTCAGCTTCATGCCTACGCAAGGAAAGGTGCCTGCTAAAGCTTTAATTTTACATGGGAAAATGATTGCTTTTTCACTAATTGGAATGAATGGGAACCCTTTCTTCAATTCATTTAAACTCAGGTGAAAACAAAGCGAGTCACTTTGCAGAAAGAAGTACAGGAACTTGCAGATTCCTCCCTACTGCCCTTGGGTTCTGAGGTCAGTGTACGGAAAGTCATTTTCATCAGTTATCATCACATTAGATAATTAGGCAAAGAAAAGCATCCAGGTTTTTCTCACTTTTAATCAGGACAAGGTATAGGAAAATGCTGTTGACATTTCAAAAAAAGTTGAGAGAAGTGAAGGCCAAGAGTGAATAGAAAAAGATGTTGATTTAACTGAACTACAGCGGCACTTAAGAGGTCGCTGAGCAGAGACAAGGTGCAAAGGAAATAGGAATAGTTTATAGACTGATAACACAATATGTGCCAATAGAAGCAGCCACCGAAAGGATTCTATCATTTTTGTGTGTGCCCCAAGGCAGTTCTGGTTTTTTTGAAAGGAGGAAAGGAGGATTTTATTTGGAACATGTGGTGTTCACATGTTCCTGCAAAGGAGAATAGACATGGCAAATAAGTTTCAACTCATATGCAGCTCTGAATATGTGGATTATTATCTCCCTGGAGGATTGTGTTGGGATGGATTCTGAGGATGCATTCAGATTTGGTAGGAAGGAGCATCAGTTAAGGAGAATTAATGAACGAATATGAATATGAATGTTGTGCCTGTGCATTGGTGGGACCAAAAGTCAATCACTGATGGCCCTGGGTCCAAGCAGGCTTTGTGAGAGGTTTTTAAAAAATTTTGGCTGGGTGTGGTGGCTCACGCCTGTAATCCCCAGTGCTTTGGGAGGCTGAGGCAGGCAGATCACAAGGTCAGGAGATCCAGACCATCCTGGCTAACACAGTGAAACCCCGTCTCTACTAAAAATACAAAAAATTAGCTGGGCGTGGTGGCGGGCTCCTGTAGTCCCAGCTACTCGGGAGGCTGAGGCAGGAGAATGGCGTGAACCCAGGAGGCGGAGCTTGCAGTGAGCCGAGATCGTGCCACTGCACTTCAGCCTGGGAGACAGCGAGACTCTGTCTCAAAAAAAAAAAAAAATTTTATTTCAATAGTTTTTGGGGAACAGGTGGTTTTTGGTTACATGGATCAGTTATTTAGCAGTGATTTGAAATTTTGGTGCATCTGTTACCTGAGCAGTGTACATTGTACCCAATATATAGTTTTGTTTGGCCCAGCTGGTCTTTTAAAGAGATTTGAACTAAACATTTTAGAGTAGAGAGATTTCATATTGTTTTTTTTTTTTGCCCCTACCCCTACCCTTCCACATTTTCAGTTGCTTTTATAAACTCCAGCAATACTGGGTATTTCTGCATGACAATGGCAGGATGGAGCTGGGTAGTGGCTCAGTTTAAGCATGGCCCCTGTGGACACTGGGCTGTGTGATCCCAGGCCCCAGGCTAATTATACCTTCTGGGCTCAGGGATCATGTGGCTGTGGATTGAGGATGTGGCTAGCAGATGGCCTCAAAAGTCAGGAAGTGCTGAAATTTTAAGACTATCCCAGCCTAAAAAGCAGAATAAAGGGTTGGCAAGTATGGCCAAAGCAGATGTCTTTTAGTAGTGTGAACAAGACCAAGACCACAGACCGTAGTGTTCCCAAAATACATGCTGACTGCAGTCTTTTCTGGAGGGGGTGGGCAGTCCGAAGTTCTGTGAGGAGAAAGCTGTGACCTATACAATCTAGATTCTGGAGAAGTCCTCTTTGCTCTATTTATGCTACTTCTGGGCATCATCTTTAATGGGTGCAAAAGTGACACATCCCATCAATCTACCATTTTTATTCTATCATAAAAAAATGGAATTAGTAGTATAGACTAAGCCACTTCTTTGAACTCTAGATCCACATGTCCAACTGTCTATTTCCTATCCTTGCTGTTTTTGTCATATAATTCAAACATTACGTGTCCAAAATGAAACTCATTCTTCCCTTCCTTCCCCATGAGATCTGGCTCTTTCTGGTGTTTTTATCTCAAGGAATAGGACTTCCTCCATTCAGCTATAAAAACCAGGAAGCTCTTGCTCTTTATCTGCTATCCCCTCACCCTTTATCCAATCATGAATCTCAGTCAATTTTGCCCTAAGTATCTGTCAAATCTTCCCAGTCGTCTCTGGCTTTCCTGCTATCAGTCCTCTGGCCTCACTCCAAAAGTTTTTTCACGTGGCAGTCACAGGCACCTTTATGAAACCCCAAACTGGTCATGTCTTTTTCCTGCCTCAACACGGTTCAATAGCTTTCTATTGCTCTCAAGATCCAAGCCCCACATTCTCTGCCCACACTTGCATCCTCACAAAGTCTTGGCATTTGCTCTTTACACACCTTGCAAAGCTTGCCACCTTCCCTTGTATCTTAACAAATCCATTTTTATAGGAAAGCAAATCACTCCAGTTCCCAGCCCAAAGCATGATTAAATGAGATGTTTCTGTAAGAGAAAAAAAGAGACAAATTATTTTGCTTTTCTTTGGGTGATACTTGATTTTTAATTTATACTTTCAGTACTTGCTGTGATTGTAGCAGTCAATTCCAATTTTTTTCTCCTGCTGCTTAAATGTCAGCGGCCCATCTTTACTTAGAACTGATAGAAGTAATTGTTTCAGGTACTTGAACTGAATAGTGATTAAGTGGCCTAGGACCAGTTTGAGGGTTAGCCTTCCAGTCTTTCCAGAAGCAAATTTTAGAAACATCTGGTTTGGGACTATAGTTCTATAGATCATCTTGCCTTCAGAGGGCCAGCAGCCTTTGAGTTTACTTTCTTTTTCTTTTTTTGAGACTGCGTCCTGCTCTATCGCCAGGTTGGAGTACAGTGGCATGATCCCAGCTCACTGCAACCTCCGCCTCCTATGTTCAAGCTGTTCTCCTGCCAGCCTTCTGAGTAGCTGGGACTACAAGTGCGCACCGCCACACCTGGCTAATTTTTTGTATTTTTAGTAGAGATGGGGTTTCACCATATTGGCCAGGCTGGTCTCGGACTCCTGACCTCTTGATCCGCCCGCCTCGGCCTCCCAAAGTGCTGGGATTACAGGCATGAGCCACTATGCCCGGCCGAGTTTACTTTCTTGGTTGTCTTGGGAGGTCAAGTCTTAAACTCTGAGTAACCATTTTGTGCCAATTATTAATAAAAGAAGTAGATGATAGTCTATAGACTTGTGCTGTCCAATAAGGTAGTCAGTAGCTATATATGGCTATTTAAATTTGTTAAAGTTAAATAAAATTAAAAACATAGTTTCTTAGTTTGATATTTCAAAAGCTCAATATGCACATGGCTAGTGGCTACCATATTGGACAGTAAAGATGTAGAATACCATCACAGAAAGTTCTGTTGGATGGCTACTCTCAGCAGAGATCTTTGCTTGACATATAATATATCTATAGTAACACATATTCATTAAATTAGTAATCAATCTCTTATTTTCCATGATAGTTGCTGTTATTTGTTTTTAGTAAAATCATAAGAAAGGTAAATCCATGTGGTATGGAGGGAAGGAAATAGGCCAAATGATAAAACATGGAAGGTAGTGGAACCTGAAGAGGGAGTCCCTTCTAAGGGTCCTTGGGGTATAGAGTGGAGTAGGCTGGGTTTGGGTGGTTTTGTCCTGTACCATGCTGGCTCCCATGTGGACACAGACAGGATTATCATGTAATTTATGTCCATAGAAAATCCCAATCTAGGACCCTTTTCACTTTTCCATAGGATTGGGTCAATCCTATGGAAGAATAAGACACCCTCATTCTTCATGTAGTTGGACAACTACATGCAAGTGATGTGCACCTTCCAAAAAATTCCTGCCTTCTGCCACGTTACTGCTGCCCATTATCTGAAGCATCTGCTACTTATAAAGTGCCTGCATAGCTACACTCTCAGTTTGCTGCCACTTGATTTTCTCTTTGTTTGCTTTCTGAGGCTGTAGAAAAGTGGACAATTCTATTTTGGTACCTGGTGTAGGTAGGTGATTTGATTTTATTATAGTTCAGCTGAGTGATTGCCATTGTTCTCCTATATAATAATAATGAGAATAATAACAGCCAATGTTTATTAAAGACTGACTCTGTTTCAGCCTTTATGCTGAAGACTGCATGTTCTTGATCTCATTTAATACTTATAAAAATCTCTGAGGTGGTTTATATAGTGGTTAGGAGTACAGGTCCCCATCCTGGCCCTACCATTTGCTAATTGTGCCTCTGTCTCCTCGTTGAAGGCAGTTCATGGTACTTTCTTTACTTTTTGTTAGGATTAAATGAATTACATGGAGACTACTTAGAATAGTATTCACATGTAAGAAACTTTCAATAATTATTCTTACTATTGTTATTCCTTTTTTTTTTTCGAGACTGAGTTTCGCTCTTGTTGCACAGGCTGGAGTGCAATGGCATGATCTCGGCTCACCGCAACCTCTGCCTCCTAGGTTCAAGTGATTCTCCTGCCTCAGCCTCCTGAGTAGCTGGGATTACAGGCATGCACTACCACGCCTGGGTAATTTTTGTATTTTTTAGTAGAGATGGGGTTTCTCCATGTTTGTCAGGCTGGTCTCGAACTCTCAACCTCAGGTGATCCTCCTGCCTTGGCCTCCCAAAGTGCTGGGATTACAGGTGTGAGCCACCTCACCCGGCCTGTTATTCCTATTTTTACTAGTGTGAAACATGGGTTTAAGGAGGCTTAAGGAGGCTGAGAAATGTTCCCAAGGCCATATTTTCGTATATGGAGGAGCTAGGGCAGGAACCCTCACCATTCTGATGCCAAAGTCAGATCCTTAACTCCAACCGACTCCTTCTAAGACATGACTATATCCAGCTACGTTGATGTGTTAACAAGTAAGATAATGTATATGGGAGTGGTTTAGAAATTATGTCAAGACAGGATTACCGTTGTCATCAACAAGAAGGACTATGTTAATTGAATTTTTCTCTGATTTATAACACCAGCAGTTTTTTTTCCCCCAAAGAAGTAAATTTGCTTTCTGTAGTTCCTTAAAAAGGGAGGTTTTCATGCCTATGACTTTGATCAGAGCTGCTGGAGAGTTTCCAAATTAGACTAAAATAACATATTCAGGGATTAGTCCTGAGGAACAGAAACCTAACCTTCATCGAAGTGAAGGTGCCAATTAGCATTTCAGAATACTAAACATCCTAGGTACTGGTTGGCAATTATTCTCAACAAAGATTTATGGATGTTGATGTGTCAGAAACTGAATTGGGTAACAGGTGTATAAAAATAATTTAGACATGGTTCCTACCTTAAGGGGCACAGAATTTGGTGGAGGAGGAGAATATATAAGCAATGTTTTCTAAGTTGTCTGGGGAATTTATGTTCGTAGAAGCAATGACATTTAATCTAGATCTTGATGGATGGTCTGAGAAAAGTAGAAAATTCTAAATGGAAAGAGAAAGAACAAAACACAGGGACCTACTGAGTTAAGTTATTTCTTGATTAAATAAAGTTGTTTGAGAGGGTTAGAGCTTAGAACACACAGGGACAGGTTTCTGGAGATAAACTTGGGCAGTTAGGCTGTGCTGAGAATCATGCTAAGAAATTTGGACCCTATTCCAGACATTAGGGAGCTATGGAAGGTTTTAGACAAAAGGGTAACTGTTTAGAAAGATAACTTGACACGTTTATGGAGAATTAATATGGAGGAGGGTTGAGCCTGGAGGCAGAACAGTTGCTTGAATATTCCAGATAGTCCAAGTGAGGTCTGAATGTTGAGGGAGAGGATGGGTTCAAGAGACATTTTAGATAAAAAATTGGCAGTGCTTGGTGACTCAAAATAAAGAGGTAGGATAAAGGAAGAAGTTCATATCCTGTTATTTAGTGCTTACTATGTCCCTGTGCTGTGCTAAGCACTAGAAATACAAAAATAATTAAGGAATGGCTCCTGTGTTTAAGTAGCTGGAAAGAAATAAAAGTATAATAAATACATGCAATATAATATTATGCTTTCAAAGATAGATAATATGTAAAGAATCAACACACAGGAGGCTGCCAAGAATGATTCTATGTTTTCTAGCTCCAGGGACTGGTTGGTTGTTGGTGTCTTTGAATAAGAGAGAGAGAGAGAGGAAAAAAAAAAAAAAAAAAAAAAGGAATAGGACTACGTTTCTGGAGGTTTCTAAAACATTGGTTTTAGTGTACACAAGGCAGTTGGAACTTAAGATATTCTTGCCATAGTCAGACACAATCTAGCTCATTCTGTATTTGCAAGAGTTACAGAAAAAGGAAAACAGTAATTGTCTTTTAAAAAAAACCCTGCTGGCATGATGTTTTTCCTTTTAAATGGCTTTGTTATGAATATAAAGAGAGAGAAAGACTATTAAATGCTTCTTTACCTCCCACAGTCCTGATTTGGGTTCTAAAAATTCTTCCTACACTAATGATGAGGGTTCTGCCTATTCACCCTGAAAACTTCTGGTTCAATTATTGTTATTATTTTTGTAGAATTAGCACTGAATACTAAGCTTGTTTTTATTTTGCAGGCAAGAGATATCCTAAGATATTTAGAGGGTCTCATAATCAGCATTGCTTTCTAAAGTTCAGGTAACCTGTACCTTTTCAGTGACCTGTACTTTATATGGATTAGACAGTAATTTATGGGTAAGTGAAGATTTTTGCAAACGATTTCATAGTCTGCAAAGATTAATAAAAGAGCCATGTACAAATATATGAACTTAAACAACTATCTGGAAAGCAAGTTTAACAAAAGCCAAAAATGAGTACAGTATCAAAATCAGCTAAGAAATTATTCTAAACTCTGTAAAATTTTTCTTTTGTAAATAGAAAATTTCTTCTAGGGAGGTCAAGGAACTTGGATAATACTGCCCCACTTTCAGCACTCATTTGGAGCCTCAAATATGTGAGTTCACTAGAGAATAATTATAACCCTGATGTTAGGAATCATGGATGACATATGATTATAGGTTTTCCATATAATAATGGGAGGGAAGCTTTATGCCTCACTGTGTTCAGAAGAAAAGTGATTATAACTTGGAAATGAGCATAAACAGATCTGGGCCATCACTTATATGAGCACAGAGAAGGCATCTGAGGCCAGCTGTATTAGGGTGGAATGTTCTCAGCCTTTTGGTGTTCATGAACCCACTGAGTGGTAAGGTTTCGGTGGGGAAAGTAACCTTTTATTTTGCCAACACAAAACTTCACCATCTACTATCACTGTGCTTTAGGAATGGACAGTTTAACACCCAAGTACAGGAAGGACAATGTGTGGCAGTGATTGCTGCACGTTCAACAGAAGCCACAGCCAGACTACAGTTCCCAGCCTCCCTCGTAGTGAGATGAGCCATCGGGATGTGGCACAAACGAGGTTCATCACTTGCTGTCCCAGCCTATAAAAACCTCCCACACAATTCTCATCTCTTTAGCTTCCCATCTGTAGGACAGACACTAAGCATCCTGCATAGGACCCAAGGGCCTAGTGGTGACCGAATCACAGGGAGCCCAAGTACCCAAACGACCCTGTGGAAGGCCACCTGTTGACCCAGAACATTCTTACTGGATTACAAGTGAGTAATGCAGAGTTGACTCACACCTCTGAGGAGGGGACATTGACCAGCAGTGCTGATATCTCTGGGAGCTCCATGAGGCTTATTCTGGGAATAGGGAAAAAACTGGAAACTGGAACCAACTGCTTTTAGAACCAGTGACTCTCACCAGGTAAAGAAGTAGTGCCCAAGTGACATTTACAGGCATAGCAAAACAAAACAACCTCCCCTGGAACCATTAACAAGCAACAAATCAAAACTAAAAATCAGCCCAGGAAGGAGCATGTCCCTTATCTCTCCTCCATTCTTGCAGTCTCTTTCCAGAACCTGCTACTGGCAGAACCTTCAGGAAGAAGTTGGCAAAGCCGAATATGCTTTGCAGAATTCCAGACCCACTGTCACAAAACTGAATATAGAAAAATGGCTTTCCAGTAAAGAGGCAATAACTTAATTACCAGCACAAGAAGACATATACTTTCATTGTACTAAACCACTAAGATATTTGGTGTTCGTTACAGCAGCTAATAAAAACACATATTTAAATGGGACACATTTAGTTTTATGAAAACTCACTATAGTTTCCTTGTTCTTTTCTCTTATTTCATTAAGGAATTGGTGAAAATTCACCTCCTGGCACTGTTCATGGGGAGGGGCATGGAAACTATTGGTGTAGATAGCTCCACTCTCTTTTCCAAGTGTGTGTGTGTATTCTCAGATGTTCATAGAATCCTGTGTGTGGGTGAGTGTATAAAATGAGGAAAAAAATGTGTTTGGGGGCAGGAGCCAGGGGAGATTGGAAGATGAAGTAGATGGAGAAACTTTGGATTCAAGAGCTGCTTTGGGGCCCAGGTGACAAGGTGTGGCATATAGATGGGAAAGAGTTTATATTCTCTATACATTTTTTTCCCTCTTTTTTAGAGATAGGGTCTTGCCATGTTTCCCAGGCTAGAGTGCAGTGGTTCAATCACAGCTCACTGCAGCCAACTCCTGGGCTCAAATAATCCTGCCTCAGCCTCCTGAGTAGCTGGGACTACGGGAGTGCCCCACCACACCTGGCTAAGTTTGTATTTGTCTCACTATGTTTCCCAGGCTGGTCTCAAACTCCTGGGCTTAAGTGATCCTCTTACCTCAGTCTCCTAAAGTGTTGGGATTACAGGCATGAGCCACCATGCCCAACCTCTATAATTCTTTTTCTTCTTTTTAAAAATTACTTTTGTTGCTCAAGGTATTCCAGAAACAGCCATTGCAGTTGGCTCCATGCCCCTTTGACACAATGCCTCCATCATTGTGGGTCTTCTTCTTTTTTTTTTTAGTACTTTTAAAATTTCTGACATTCTAACATGTTCCAGGCTCACTTGTGTATTTTCTGCCCTGTTCCTAGCATTTCTACATTTCTTTATGGGCCTTGGTAATTCTGGCCACCCAAGAACTGAGGGCTTTGTATGCATTCCAAGAAGGCACCTGAGCTGGGCTTCCTGGCCTCAGTTCCTCCCCTTATCCCCCTTCTCTCACTGCTCTCACTGTACTGGTATCCTAGCTATTCCTGGACAGGCTTACTCCTACCCCAGGACCTTTGTACTTGCTACTCCCTCAGCCTAGGATGCTCTGTTCTCAGATTCCACTAGCTCATTGCTCACTTCCTTTGGGTCTCTGCTCAAATGTCACTTTATTAGCAAGGCCTTCTTTTGTCACTCTGCATCATCCCCCATCCCCTGCCCACCCACGCTCATTCTGGACTCGAATTGCCATCTGAACACATTACATATAATATTTTTTTTTCTTGATTAGGATCTGTATCCCAATGATAGAAGATAGGTTTTATGAGAATAGGTTTTTTTTTTGTCTGTTTTGTTTACTTCGGTATTCCTGGTACCTAGGAGAGCTCCTGGTCCGTAATAGAGACTTATTACATATTTGTTGAATTATTATAATATTGTTTTTGCTGATTCCTGACATGGACATGCCACTAATATCCTATGACCTTTCTTTATAGTGTACCTCCTATTTTGTCAGTCCCGTATTTAAAACTCTTCAGGTGTTTTTTCTTTGCTGTCAAAATAAATTCCAGACTCCTTCACATGGCCTGCAAGGCCTTCTCAATCTGTCCCTGTCAAGACCTCCAGCCACACCTCTTGTCACTCATCTCTTTCCACTCTACTCTCCTGCCACATTGAAATACTTGCAGTATCCAGTGGATCCATGGTCCCTTTTACTCTCTGGGTTTTGTGCATGGCCTCTCATCCCTTGAAGATACTTTCCACCCCTTTTATCCTTTATGGTTCAACTTTAGACATCATCTCTTCTGGGAAGACATTTTGCCCTCAAGACAGGGTTAGTCCAATAGTACTAGATGTTTACCTCCATCATAGCACCTACCATGGTATATTTTGATGGCCTAGTTTATTTAATTTAGAACAAGTCTGCCTTAGTCTGCTCAGGCTGTCATAATAAAATACCCTAGACTGAGTGGCTTAAACAACAGAAATTTATTTTCTCACAGTTCTGGAGGCTGGAAGTCTGAAATCAAGGGGCCAGCATGGTCAGGTTCTGGTGAGGGATCTCTTCCTGGCTTGTGTCCTCATATGACCATTCCTTAGTATATATGTGTGGAGAGAGAAAGACAGCAAGCTCTTCTTCTTACAAGGCCACCAATCCTATCAGATAAGGACCCCATCCTTATGACCCCACCCTTATGACCTTAACCTTATTTCCTTCCTAAAAGCCCTATTTCTCAATGCAGTCGCATTGCAGTTTAGGGCTTCAATATATGAAATTCAGGGACAGAATTCAGTCCATAGCAGAAATCCTACTTTGAATTTTATTAGTTAAAACATTAAACACCCATCAAACTAAGACTCACATAACTATTTTCAACAGAAGACGTATAAAAATGAAATGGGAAAGAAAGAAGGACGAAGCTGAGCTATGAGGAACCCAGCAGGGAATGAGGATGTTGTGGCTGGCGTATCTGCTACTGAAATGCTGGAATCTTACAAAAACTTTCTACCAAGGTCACACTGAATGAGGATAATGCTCCATGTGTGAAGACTGTGTCCCTCTCTGGCATGTTTCAGACAGTGTCTGATGTTGGAAAGATGAGTCTAGGACAATGATGTTGTAGGATGCCTTCAATTAAAAAACAAATGAACAAGACCAGGGGTCAATCAGCATTGGAGATCTGTAAGGAGGGGCAAGCTCCCACTTGCAGAAACTGGAGCCAGGTAGGGTTCAGGACTTTGTAACAAACCTTGTACTAAGGATGTTTGGCAGAGTAACGGAATAATTTGGGGTTCTCGTACTAAATCCTTTGTTTCATGGGTACTGGAATGGTAATGGGAAATCTGAGGAGCAGCTCAGTCAGGAAGGGCCCAGGGAATACTGCATGTCTGGGTGATGGGCACACCCTGAGAATTCAGCAGTGCAGAGCCTCCCATGGCTTCATAGGAGCCTTGCTAGGACTGGATCACTGGATCCCAGGATTGGAAACCTTCTTAACCCCTGTGATTATTCCTGTAGTCCTACGAGCCTTTCTCCTCACAGTTATGCCCTCCTGGAGTTTCCAGAATAACCTACAAAATACAAAGAAAAAGCCATTTCATTGTAACTGGTAACTTTATGTTATTATCAGGATGTCAAGGGCCTCCAAGGGAGAGAGGAGTATAAAGTTTTAAGCTTTGGACCCAGGTTTATAGAGATCACAGAAGTCTCTTCTCCCCAGGAGGAACCCTCTCCTCTATTAGGAGGGGAGACTTCTGATGTTAAAACTTATGTCAGCCAAGACAAGTAGTGCCTCCAGACTCCTACTGCCCCAGGCTTTTTACAGTCAAGACCTTCACCAGGCTTCTGAATATCCAAATTGCCTACCTTTTACATACCAGAGGGAAACAGGGAGGATTATCAGGATGTCTTAACAGAGTTATCTGTATTAACAGAAAGAATAGAGCATTTATTTGCAGATTTATAGAGCAATGAAATAATTCTGCTTCATAACTACCAAATCCCAGGCCATGGGAAGGATGTGGATAAGATTTCAGAATGGTTTCAAAATCACTTTATGATTTAAATGGTTCCTACTCTGTGGTTTCTACTTCTCTGATGTACTTTTTTCAGCCCTCACATCCAAGGTGCCCATACACCATGAACAACTTGTACTATTTTGCAGACAGCGGGATGACAGAGAGATGAGTCCAAGGTGACATTTGGGCTCGTATTCTTTTTTTTTTTTTTTTATAGGGCTGCAAATAGCTAAGATTTATTTGTAACTAGCAAGTTTCTTCTACATAAATACTTATCAGATTCTTGAAAACTATTAACATTAAGGATGTAGCTTGGTAAACCCTTTCTCCAGGACAGCATCTGGTTAATTTGTGTATGAATATGCAGAAGTTCAAGATAGCATTCTACCACAAAGGAGTCTGACTTTAAAGACTTCTAAAATGTGTAGCCTTAAATCTTTACCCTGGTATTCAACTTGGGGGATTTGTAGGGAAATATTATCTGTTGAGCTAGACAAGCAAGTATTCACTTTCTAGCATACTCAGGCTACAAAATAATCTAATTTCTTCCTATTACCATTTATTTATAGAATACTTATACAGCTCATAAAGCATTTTTCCCACCTATCTTTGCTCATCAGAATCTCACTAAGGTGTTCTTTTGAGCCTTGCTTAGGATACCCTATCCTACTTCAACATATCCCAGGTCCTTTCTCCTCTTGTTAAGCCAACAATAGGACTATCAAACATTTTTGGAAGTAAATAATAGCAGAACATTAATGACCAATATTGGCTCTGTGCCCAGTACTGTTTTAAGCACTTAACATGTTTTTTGTTGTTGTTTGTTTTGAGACAGAGTCTCGCTCTATCGCTCAGGCTAGAGTGTAGTGGCGTGATCTCGGCTCACTTCAACCTCCGCCTCCCGGGCCCAAGCAATTCTCCTGCCTCAGCCTTGTGAGTAGCTGGGACCACAGGCATGCGCCACCACACCCAGCTAATGTGTATATTTTCAGTAGAGACGGAGTTTCACCATGTTGGCCAGAGTGGTCTGGATCTCCTGACCTCGTGACCTGCCAGCCTCGGCCCCCCAAAGTGCTGGTACCACAGGCGTGAGCCACTGCACCTGGCTGCATGGTGATTAAACATAGATTAACAAGTTTTATCTCATTTCTTCCTCGCAAAAGCCTCCCAGACAGGGCGGCCGGGCAGAGGCGCTCCTCACTTCCCAGACGGGGCCGCCGGGCAGAGGCGCTCCTCACTTCCCAGACGGTATGGCGGCTGGGCAGAGGCGCTCCTCACTTCCTCCCAGACGGGGTGGCAGCCAGGCAGAGGCGCTCCTCACTTCCCAGACTGGGCGGCCGGGCAGAGGCGCTCCTCACCTCCCAGACGGGGTGGCCAGGCAGAGGCGCTCCTCACTTCCCAGACGGTATGGCGGCTGGGCAGAGGCGCTCCTCACTTCCCAGATGGGGCAGCCAGGCAGAGGCGCTCCTCACTTCCTCCCAGACGGGGTGGCGGCCAGGCAGAGGCACTCCTCACTTCCCAGACGGGGTGGCCGGGCAGAGGCGCTTCTCACTTCCCAGACGGGGCGGCCGGGCAGAGGCGCTCCTCACTTCCTCCCAGACGGGGTGGCGGCCGGGCAGAGGCGCTCCTCACCTCCCAGACGGGGCGGCCGGGCAGAGGTGCTCCTCACTTCCCAGACGGGGCGGCCGGGCAGAGGTGCTCCTCACTTCCTCCCAGACGGGGTGGCCAGGCAGAGGCGCTCCTCACTTCCCATATGGGGTCGCGGCCAGGCAGAGGCGCTCCTGACTTCCCAGACGGGGCAGCCGGGCAGAGGCGCTCCTCACTTCCTCCTAGACGGGGTGGCGGCCAGGCAGAGGCGCTCCTCACTTCCCAGACGGGGCAGCCGGGCAGAGGCGCTCCTCACTTCCTCCTAGACGGGGTGGCGGCCAGGCAGAGGCGCTCCTCACCTCCCAGACGGGGCGGCCGGGCAGAGGTGCTCCTCATCTCCCAGATGGGGCAGCCGGGCAGAGGTGCTCCTCACTTCCTCCCAGACGGGGTGGCGGCCGGGCAGAGGCACTCCTCACCTCCCAGACGGGGCGGCCGGGCAGAGGCGCTCCTCACCTCCCAGACGGGGTGGCCAGGCAGAGGCACTCCTCACTTCCCATATGGGGTGGCGGCCGGGCAGAGGCGCTCCTCACTTCCCAGATGGGGCAGCTGGGCAGAGGCGCTCCTCACTTTGGGCTCCTATTCTTTAAGCTCAATTTTTTACCTGGAAAATGAGTATAATAAGATGCTGCTTTCTGTAGGGTTGTTAGTGAAACAATACATGTAAACTGCTATGTAGTAAGCATCTAATAAACAGGACCTGTCATTATCACATTCACATCTCCCATACTAGAGTATCCATGCCACAGGAGGACAAGAGATGACCTTATTCACCTCCAGATTATCACATAGTCTGTAGCACATAACAATTGGTCGGTGATTGCTCAATGAATAAGGAAATGGACTGAACTACTCTTTTCAATGCTATCGAAAGTTTTTAAATCTTAGTAATAATATAATTGTTTTAACTTGTATGTGCACCAGTCACCTGACATGCCAGTTAAAATGCAGAATCCTGGGTCCCATCCCTAGAGATTTTGATTCAGTAGGTCTGAAGTAGAGCTCAGCAATATGAACGCAAGAGAGGTTCCTCAGATATTTCTGATGCAGGAGGGTCTTGGTCTAAACTTTGAGAAATACTTTAAGTTCACTGGTTTACAAGTTGAATTGTGCATGGGAAAAGTGATTTCTGTATATCAGTTGGGGTTCAGGGAGGACAAAAGGGCCACTATAAGCATTATGGGAATAAGGGATTGACCATAGAAATTTGAACTTACGCAGCATAGTTGGGAGGAACTGGGGAAAGGAAAGTCTGGAAAGGACAGTCGGAGAACCAAACAGTCGGAGAACCAAACAGTCACTAAACATGATTATTAGGAGACCTGGTACAGGTGGGTAGGTCACAGTGTGCAGGAAACCCCCATATCCTGTGTGTGTGTCTGACTGCTGGTGTGGAACTGCAAAGAAGGTTGACAGAGAAGTCTGGAGAGGCTGTGCCTCTGAAGTTTGCCTTGGGGCTGCTTTTGTTTGGTGGGGCCACTTTTGTTTGGTGGGGCCACTTTTGTTTGGTGGGGCCAGCGTTAGAAAGAAGAGATGGAAACTGGACTCCAGTAGCTGCATTCGTATCTGTCACCACGTCTGTCCACTGTGACCTTCTGAGAATAATGACTTCTTCATTTCTTCTGCAAGTTCCTCTTTTGGGTAACTCCAGCTCAGATCCACATAGGACAGAAGTTTCTGGACCATGTAATTTCCAGCTTTCATCAAGTGGACATAGCACACTCTGACACATCTTAATGCACTAAAAATTACACGCTTGACACCCTCTCCATCCTGCTGCTTTTGGTCTCTGAGTGCTGAGTGTTCACTCCTCTTGAGTTTTTGTGTATTTCAACAGCACTTTTGAGAGAATTCCGATGTTTTTATGAGTAAGAAGTTTGTAACTTTTTGCAAACCCAAGTTTATTTGGCATGTTGAGAAAACACGCACAGTGAGCTACCTCCTTGAGCCAGCCCGTCATCAATAAATAAAAGACAATAGATATAGATGTCACATGAGTAGAATAAGTTTAGAGTCATATTATTAGGGAAATTGGCATTTTAGTATTCAGTCAATTACAAACAGACAGATATAGGTATATCCTTAAGATGGGCATCCCTGAGCAGCTTCAAAGATGATCTTTGTGAATGAACAGCTCTGGAGATGGTGGAATCCTGTCTGCCAAGCAAAAGTGGAAGATGACTGTAGTAGGTTGAATAATGGCCCATGTATTAATTCATTTTCATACTGCTGTGAAGAAATACCAGAGACTGTAATTTATAAGTAAAAAGAGGTTTAATGGACTCACAGTTCCACATATCTGGGGAGGCCTCACAAACATGGTGGAAGGCAAAGTAGGAGCAAAGGCACATCTTACATGGCAGCAGACAAGAGAGCATGTGCAGGGGAACTGCCCTTTATAAAACCATCAGATCTTATGAGTCTTATTCACTATCATGAGACTTATTCACTATTATGAGAATTATTGACTATCATGAGAACAGCGTGGGAAAGACCCACCGGGTCCCTCCCATGACACATGGGAATTGTGGGAGCTACAATTCAAGATGAGATTTGAGTGGGGACATAGCCAAACCATATCAGCCCCCTAAGTATCAGGTCCTAATCCTTGGAACCTGTAAATGTTGCAAATGAAATGTGTTATAAAATTTTATAATTTTTAATAATTGTAAAATATGTTACAAATGGTAAAAGAGTCTTTGCAGATAGGATAAAGTTAAGGAGGCTGATATGGGGATATTATTGTGGATTACTGGGTGGGCTAAATGCCAACATAAGTGTCATTATAAAAGAGACAGAAGATTAGGCACAGAGACAGAGGGAGGGAGGAGGTGACCACAGAGGCAGAGATTGGAATGATTTGGTGGGGCCAGCCTCTAGATGGGGCATTGCCTTGCTGACACCCTGATTTCAGCCCAGTGGTACTGATTTTGGACTTCCAGTCTCCAGAACTGTGTGAGAGTAAATTTCTGTTGTTTTAAGCTGCCAAGTATTTGGTAATTTGTTACAGCAGCCACTGATAACTAATGTAATATACTTTTTATTTATTTATTTATTTATTTGGTCATCTGCTTCCCCACCTCCCCTTTGGAGTAGAACTCTCTGCTTGCTGCAACAGAAGGGCTGGTAGTGGCTGGGGGAGAGGGAGACTCCCTGAGCTGTAGCAGGGGGCAGCTGGCTTTCCGGCACTTTCGAGTTCTGGGGGGATCTTTGAACATCTTTCCTTTGTAGAAGCAAGTGTTACTGGCAGAGCTCCACCTATATTGAAAATACCTTTTTGTTCCAAATTGAGCCCAGTGTCTTCAAGCCCTCCAATCCTGGGATCACTGTTTCTTTTGCAGACATATAAAATAATTCGAGTCATAGTCATCCATAATTGTGGGAATTTGTGCCCTCTGACATTCTGAGGAGTGGTTCCTTATCTTGGTTGTTTCTTGTCTACTCTAGAAGTTATTCTAGATGTCTCTGTTAGTCTCCTTTGGCATCTAGTATCAGATTCTGCAGGCTGCTATCTTCTCCTGTGCTTCTAGGTAAGAACCATAACCCTCTCTTCATCCCCAAGGCATGTGATGGAGAATTAGGTGAGGTTCTGTACTGTTTGAGGATATTACTCTCTGTCTCCTGGGACCTTGTATTAGTTAGCTAGGGCTGCCATCACAAAGTCCCACAAACTGGGTGGCTTAAACAGTAGACGTTTATTTTCTTACAACTCCTGAGGCTAGAAGTTTGAGATCAAGGTGTGTGCAGGGTTGGTTTCTTCTTGAGGCCTCTTTCTTTGGCTTGTAGGTGGCTGTCTTCTCCTTGGGTCTTAACACGGTCTTCCCTCTGTGTCTGTCTGTGTCCTAACTTTCTCTTATAAGGACACTAGTCATATTGGATTAGGGCCTGTGCTAATGGCTTCACTTTAACTTAATACTCTATCTCCAGATAGAATCACATTCTGATCTACTAGAGCTTAGGACTACAACATATGAATTTTTTTTTGAGGGGTTGAGGAGCACAATTCATCCCATAACAGATCTGAATTTCTTGTACTGAGGCAATTCTCATGATGGGCTTACATGGTAGGCACTACGTAAGTAATGAGTTATTCAATTGTAGCGTTATTATTTCTGTTCTCTCATACAGCTATAAAACTACCACATTTGTGTATATATAATGTACCCATTATAAATGTATACATATATGCACATTTCTGTGGCACCTCTCTTAGTAAATCATTTTAGTGATTTCATTTAGGTAATATATCTGGGTGACTTGTTTCCGTTTCCCAGAAGCCTTGGAGATTTCTAAAATATAAGGCAAAATAATTTTCATTCATTTACCCATTGAACACATACTCATCAATCGTGCTGTGCTGGCTCTGGAGGTCACAATGTTTACTAAGACTGGGCAGTTTACAATTCAGTTTAAATGTCATGAGGAGGCAAGTACAGTGTGCCAGTGGAGGCTGTCAGAAGGGCCCCGTGATGGAATAAGCTTGTCCACAATTTCTTTGACATTCCTCTCCCGTGAGAGGAGGTATATGTATTCCCTTTCTTTGAAACTGGGCTGATTGTGACTGTGTTGACCAGTAGAATATGGCAAAATTGGTGCCTTTCCAAGGCTTTAAAGAAGCAGCAGCATCCTTGCGTAGAATGCTTGTTTTAGGGGAAGCCAGTGGCGTGTCACACGTTTGACTATCCTGAGAGCCATCTCTAACCATTCAAGCCATTTCATAACCATCTCGGCTCTGGTGGGATGTCCTAACGTGCCAAATTATGAGCTCTATAAAATGGTGTTTTTTTAATACTACTAAGTTTTGGAGTTATTTGTTACCTAGCAATAGGTAACTGAAGCAAGACCCTAATGCAGACAAACATAATTAAGAAATCCTATATATCACGTATCCAACATTAAAGCACTGAGTGCATGTAGACACAGAATTCTTGGACAATGCCTGTCTGCAAAATCCACTCCCTGCTTTCATGTGTGAAGGAAAAAGGCAAGTGCCTCTTCAGACATTAGTTCTTACGGTTCTTGCTCTGTTGATGAACTCCATGGAAAGTGCTGATTTTGAACATTACATAAACTACTACCTGTGGAGCCCATCGGTCTCCTGGGGGCTGGTGCTGCAATTTGCTACAGTGGCCCCTCTCCAATGGCTCTACGGGTCATTACTACAGGCTGCTTATTCAGCCTTTCCTCTACCCATGGTTGCATGCCACAGAATCTACCTAATTCTGCTACTTAATGTGCTTTGCCAAGGGTCCCACCCTTCTCTCTTCTTGCTAATTATTTTTCTCTGTCCAAAGTGGCTTTTTTCACATCACTGGATCCAAACATCCCTGGAAACAGTATCCCTGCAGCTCTCATGATACAGTGCAGCATCAGACAGAGATTCAGGGTGTGGACCCTAGAGGTAGACTGCCTGAGTTTGAAGCCTGATTCTGCCCCTTACACCCAGCATGACTTTGGGGACTCTGGGCTTCAGTTTCCACAATGACAAAGTGAGAAAAATGGTAGGGCCTGCAGTGTAGGGTCTATGTGATGATAAAAAAGAGATCATTCATGTAAAATGCGCAGAATAATGCAAGTATCCAATAAATATCAATTTTTATAATTCATAACATGCATCTTGTAGTATTATTTGTAGGAATTATCTGCTTATTTATGTGTCTAAATTCCTTGAGGATAGTGTCTTGAGCACTATCACCTCCCTAACACTGCACAATGTGCAACATACATTAGGCACTCAATAACTACTTTTGGAATGAGTGAAGGCTACAAAAACCACTTAAAAACTGTGTCTGTCAGTGGAAGGTCAATAATATCTTCATAAAAGAAAGGTAGCAAAATTGTATAGAAGCTTGATTTTGTAGAGTATGCTCTATATCATTCCAAAAATCAAAAACAAATTTAATTAAGGGGTTAAGTAAAACAACTGCGTTCATAAATATGGTTCTTACACATGATTTTTTGTTATTAATGTGTACTTAAAGTGCTTGATAATGTAAAGCTGTAATGATCAGGTTCCTAAAGAAGTTGGGGTGTAGGAATCCAGAACCTGAAACCCCTTGATTATTCATGGAGGGGCTGCATAAAGAACTATTTATTTATACATAGGATCCACCTCTTCAAGAAAGAATTTAAAGTGGCATACAGCTACTCATATAATACTTTATTATGAGAAGATACATTAAAATGAGGTAATGTAGTTGAGTCCTAAGAAAAAGATAAGTTAAAAAGTTAGATGAAGCTGGAAATGAAATTTGTTCCCAAAATGCTTGCTATGCAATCCTATACATTTTCCAGAGGCGGGTCACAAATTTGAACTTTCTACTAGTTTTTATGTGAAAATCATAAAAAAACCAATTACATGAGTCACGCTTTGGAATAATAATGCTAACAGCTAGCATTTATCACATGTTTACCCAGTGCCAGCTGAGGCTCTTAGTGCTTTGCTTGCATTAACTCTTAATCCTTATAGTGATCATAGGAGATAGGTACTTGGCCCAGGCCTTGCAGCTGATACACAGTTTTTAAACCAGGCAGACCAACATTTGAAACCAGGCACCTTGGCTCCATGCCTACCACAGTTTAAAACAAGAACAGCTAGATTTCATGTTAAGAACTTAGAAGAAATTTTCTTTTGTTGGTTCTTGAATTTTTCTGGGAACCTTCTTGTAAAATATAGGAGACCCTCCAGTCAGAAACAGAAATTGGGTGCATGCTCATCTAAGGCAGTTCTCAAAGTGGACCCCAGACTAGCAGCATCAGCCTTACCTGGGCATTTGTTAGAAATGCAAATTCTTGATCTTCTTCCCAGGTCTACTGCATCAGAAGCTTTGGGGCTGTGGTCCAACAGTAAGCATTTTAACAAGTCCTCCAAGTGATTCTAATGTGGGCTCAGGTATGAGAACTGTTCTAAAGGGAAAGGAGCTTCTCGGGCAGAAGATGTCTGGCTTCTCATGACTTTGGTAGGAACTTCAGAAGGTAGAACAGCTCATGAAATTATGGTGCCAGTATCAGAGACCAGAGGGACGGGGCTCATATACTTAATACTCTAGAAAACCAGGAGATGCTATAAAAAACAGTGACTATGTTCCTGACCAAGTTGTCAAGTAACAGGTGAATGCAATAATAGAACTTGCAGCTCCCACTTGGATGGACAGAGCAGCATGTGGAGACCCACATCATGAACTTTTGCTCCAAGAACTACCACAGGAACATACCACGAAAGCTGAGAAAATCCATCTGAAGGAGGTGGACTGCCACCGCAGGCTCCCTGGGACAGCTGAGGAATTGTGAGTCTGCTTGCTTTCTCAGGTGGGAGGCCTGTAGCCTGGGGCAAGTTCTCAGCCCTGCTCACCGGCTGCCTGGAAATAAACTTGGTGCTGTTGTGGGGCCATGGTGGGAGTGAGACCAGGCTGCAGGCTGCATGGGAGCTGCGTGAGGCCTGTGACTGCCAGCTTCCCACCACTTCCCCGGTGACTTGTGTGATGCAGCAGAGACAGCCATAATCCACCTGAGAACATAACTTTTTTGGCCTGGGAACCACCCTGCCACCCACCACAGATCTGCTGCAAAGCCCGCCCAAGGAGAGACTGAGCTCAGACCCGCCTAACCCTGCCTCCACCTGATGGTCTTTCTCTATCCACCCTGGTAGCCAAAGACAAAGGACGTAATCTCTTGGGAGCTCTATGGCCCTGTCCACCACCTGATCCTCCCTATACAACCACAGCTGATGGGCTCTTGAAAGTGCCATCTCCTGGCTGGAGGCCATCCAACACAAAACCAGTGCATTTAACAAAAATGAAACCAAGGCCCCTCACAGAGTCCACTTCACTCCCTACTACCTCCACTGGAATAGGTGCTGGTATCCATGACTGAAAGACCCGAAGACAGATCACATCATAGTACTCTTGGCAGACACTCCCCAGTACCGGCCTGGAGCCTAGCAGCTCCACTGGGTGGTTAGATCCAAAAGAGAAGTAACAATCACTGCAGTTTGGCTCTAAGGAAGCCCCATCCCTAGGGGTAAGGGGAGAGCACCACATCAAGGGATCACCCTGTGGGACAAAAGAATCTGAACAACATCCCTTGGGTCCCAGATCTTCCCTCTGACATAGTCTACTCAAATGAGAAGAAACCAGAAAAACAACTCTGTTAATATGACAAAACAAGCTCCTTTATCACCTGTAAAAGATCACACTAGCTTGCCAGCGATGGATCCAACCAAGACAAAATCTCTCAATTGCCAGAAAGAGAACTCAGAAGGTTGATTATTAATCCAATTAAGGAGACACCAGAAAAGGTGGAGTCCAACGGAAAGAAATTAAAAAAAATTGATATAGCATATAAATGGAAAAATCTGTGAAATAGATAGCATAAATAAAAAAACAATCACAACTTCTGGAAATCAAGGACACACTTAAAGAAATGCAAATTGCACTGGAGAGTCTCAGCAATAGAATCGAACAAGTAGAAGAAAGAACTTCAGAGTTCTAAGATAAGACTTTCAAATTAACCCAAATCTGACAAAGACGAAGAAAAAAGAATTTAAAAAATGAACAAAGCCTCAATAAGTTTGGGATTATGTTAAATGACCAAACCTAAGAATAATTGGTTTTCCCCAGGAAGAAGATAAATCTAAAAGTTTGGAAAACATATTTGAGGGAATAATCAAGGAAAACCTCCCCAGCCTTGTTAGAGATCTAGACATTCAGATACAAGAAGCTCAGAGAACACCTGGGAAATTCATCATTGCCCAGGCACATAGTTATCAGGTTATTGAAAGTCAAGATGAAGGAAAAAATCTTAAGAGATGCGAGGCAAAAGCATCAGATAACCTATAAAGGAAAACCTATCAGATTAACAGAGCGTATTTCTCAGCAGAAATTCTACAAGCTAGAAAGGATTGGGGTCCTATCTTTAGCCTCCTTAAACAACACAATTATCAGCCAAGAATCTTGTATCCAGTGAAACTAAGCTTCATAAATGAAGGAAAGATAAAGTCTTTTTCAGACAAATGCTAAGAGAATTTGCCACTACGAAGCCAGCACTATAAGAACTGCTAAAAGGAGCTCTAAATCTTGAAACAAATCCTGGAAATACACCAAAATAGAATCTCCTTAAAGCATAACTCTCTCAAGTCCTATAAAACAATAACAGTAAAAAAACACAAGGTATTCAGGCAACAAACAGCATGATGTATAGGATAGTACCTTACATCTCAATACTAACGTTGAATGTAAATGGCATAAGTGTTTCACTTAAAAGATACAGAATGGCAGAATGGATAGGAATTCACCAACCAATATCTGTTGTCTTTGAGGGACTCACCTGACACACAAGGACTCATATTAACTTAAAGGGGTGGAAAAAGATGTTCCATGCAAATGGACACCAAAAGCGAGCAGGAGTAGCTATTCTTATATCAGACAAAACAAACTTTAAAGCAATGGCAGTTAAAACAGACAAAGACGGACACTATATAATGATTGAAAGACTGGTCCTCCAGGAAAATATCACAATCCTAAATACATATGCACCTAACACTGGAGCTCCCAAGTTTACAAAAGAATTACTACTAGACCTAAGAAATGAGATAGCTAGCGACACAATAATAGTGGGGGACTATACTCCACTGACAGCACTAGACAGGTCATCAAGACAGGAAGTCAATACAGAAACAGTGGACTTAGGCCAGGTGCGGTGGCTCACACCTGTAATCCCAGCACTTTGGGAGGCCGAGGCAGGTGGATCACTTGAGGTCAGGAGTTTGAGACCAGCCTGGTCAACATGGTGAAACCCCATCTCTACTAAAAATACCAAAAATTAGCTGGGACTGGTGGTGGGTGCCTGTAATCCCAGGTACTTGGAAGGCTGAGGTAGGAGAATCTCTTGACTCTGGGAGGCGGATGTTGCAGTGAGCCAAGATCGTACTCCAGCCTGGGTAACAGAGTGAGGCTCCATCTAAAAAAAAAAAAAAAAAAAAAAATAGAAACAATGAGCTTGAATTATACCCTAGAATACATGGAATTAACGGATATTTACAGAACATTCTACCCAGCAACTGCAGAATATACATTCTGTTCATCAGCACATGGAACATTCTCCAAGACAGACCATGTGATAAGGCACAAAACAAGTCTCGATAAATTTAAGAAAATTGAAATTATATCAAGTACTCCCTCAGACCGCAGTGCAATAAAATTGGAAATTAAAAGGAACCCTCAAGGCCAGGTGCAGTGGCTCATGCCTGTAATCCCAGCACTTTGGGAGGCTGAAGCAGGTGGATCACCTGAGGTCAGGAGTTCAAGACCAACCTGGCCAGCTGGGTGTGGTGGCTCACGCCTGTAACCCCAGCACTTTGGGAGGCCAAGGCAGGTGGATCGCCTGAGCTCAGGAGTTTGATACCAGCCTGGGCAACGTGGTGAAACCCCGTTTCTACAAAAAAAAAAAAAAAAAAAGAATTAACCTGGCATGATGGCGGGTGCCTGTAATCCCAGTTACTCGGGAGGCTGAGGTGGGAGAATGCCTTGAATCCAGAAGGCAGAGGTTGCAGTGAGCCGAGATCATGCCATTGCACTCCAGCACGGGTGACAGAGCGAGACTCCATCTAAGAAAAAAAAAAAAAAGGAACCCTCAAAACCAGCAAATACATGGAAATTAATTAACTTGCTCCTGAATTATTGTTGAGTCAACAATGAAATCAAGATGGAAATTAAAAAATTCTTTGTACTAAATGATAACAGTGACACAACCTATCCAAACCTCTGGGATACAGCAAAGGCAGTGCTAAGAAGAAAGTTCATAGCATTAAATGCCTATATCAAAAAGCCTGAAAGAGTACAAATAGAAAATTTAAGGTCATACCTCATGGAACTGGAGGAACAAGAACAATTCAAACCCAAACCCAATGGAAGAAAATAAATAACAAAGATCAGAACAGAAATATTAATAAATGAAATTGAAGCAAACAAAAATACAAAAGATAAATGAACCCAAACCTGGTTCTTTAAAAAGATAAATAAAATTGACAGACCATTAACAAGATTAACCAAGAAAAGAGAGATGATCCAAAGAAACTCAATTAGAAATGAAACAGGAGATATTACAACCAAAGCCGCAGAAATACAAAAGCTCATTCAAGGCTATTATGAACACCTTTATGCATACAAACTAGAAAACCTAGAGGAGATGGATACGTTTCTGGAAATAAACAACCCTCCTAAATTAAGCCAGGACAGACCAGTAAAAAGCAGTGAGATTGAAATAGTAATTAAAAAGTTACCAACCAAAAAATGTCCAGGACCAGATGGATTCACAAATGAATTCTATCAGACATTCAAAGAAGAATTGGTGCAAATCATATTGACACTATTCTTAAAGATAAAGAGGAAATCCTCCCTAAATCATTCTATGAAGCCAGAGTAACCCTAACACCGAAACCAGGAAAGGGCATAACAAAAAAAGAAAACTACAGACCAATATCCCTGATGAACATAGAAGCAAAAATCCTCAACAAAATGCTAGCTAACAGAATCCAACAGTATATTAAAAAGATAATCCACCATGTTCAAGTGGGTTTCATACTAGGGATACAGGGATGGTTTAACATCCACAAGTTAACAAATGTGATACGCTATGTAAACAGAATTAAAAAAAAAACCCACATGATTATCTCAATAGATGAAGATAAAGCATTTGACAAAATCCAGCATTCCTTTATGATTAAAACCCTCAGCAAAATCGACGTAGAAGGGACATGCCTTAAGGTAATAAGAGCCATCTATGACAAACCAACAGACAACATTACACTGAATGCGGAAAAGTTGAAAGCATTTTCCCTGTGAACTGGAACAAGAAAGACAACGATGCCCACTTTCACCACTTCTATTCAACCTAGTGCTGGAAGTCCTAGCCAGAGCAATCAGACAAGAGAAAGAAATAAAGGGCATCTGAACCAGTAAGGAGGAAATCAAACTGTTGCTGTTTGCTGATAACATGATTGTATACCTAGAAAGCTCTAAAGACTCCTCCAAAAAGCTCCTAGAACTAGTAAATGAATTCAACACAGTTTCGGAATACAAAATTAATGTACACAAATCAGTAGCTCTGCTATACACCAATAGCGACCAAGCTGAGAAGCAAATCAAGAACTCAACCCCTTTTATAATAGCTGCCAAAAAATAAAGTACTTAACAAAGCTATGGAGCTGGTATCACAAAGCTGGCATAGCTGCAACAGGGATCCTCTTATGATTTTAATATAGATCATACTGCTTTTATATTCAAAATTGTTAAGAGCTTTCCATTGTAATTAGGACACAATTTACATGCCTTAGCATGGCTGACAAGGCCTTGCCTGATCTGATCCCTGTTTTTCTCACCAATCTAATTTTTGCCTCTCCCCCTTACTCTACATGCTCCAGCCATATTAGTTGACTCTCAGCTCCTTGATAGTGGTGAATTCTCTCAGCTTTTGTTTGTTTGGGAACGACTTTCTTTCTCCTTCTGATTGAAGGATAATTTTTCTGGGTACAGTATTCTCATACAGCAGTTTTTTTTTCTTTGAGCACTTTGAAAATGTTGTTCTACTCTCTCCTAGCCTGTGTGGTTTCTGTTGAGCAACCCGTTGCCAGATGAATCAGAGTTCCATTATATGCCAATTTACTTCCTTTCTTTTGCTGCTTTTAGGATCCTTTCTTTGTCTATAACCATTGAGAGTCTGATTCTTATATGCCTTGGGAAAGTCTTATTTGGGTTCAATCTGTTTCATGTTTTCAGACCTTCTTGTATTTAGATATTTATACCTTTTTCAAGTTTTGGAAACTTTTCTATTATTCTTTGAATAAGCTTTCTACCCATTGCTCTTGCTCAGCTTTCTTTTGAACACCAATAATTCTTAGATTTGGTCTTTTCAGGTAATTTTCTATTTTTTGTGGGAGGCCTTCATTCCTTTTCATTATTTCTTCTTTTGTCTCCTCTGTGTATTTTCAAATAGCCGGTCTTCAAGCTCACTGATTTTTTTTCCTCTGCTTTGTCCATTCTGCTGTTAAGAGCTTCCAATGAGTTTTTCAGTTCAGAAAATGTATTTCTCAGTTCCAAGATTTCCATTTGATTTTTTAAAAATTTCAATCTGTTTGTTAAATTTCCCTGATACATTTCTGAATTGCTTTTCTGTGTTATCTTGGAGATCACCAAGTTTCCTCAAGACTGCTATTGTGAATTCTTGGTCAGAGAGCTCACGAATCACTGTCTTGTTAGGGTCAGTCACTGAATTCTTGTTTTGTCCTTTTAGGGGAGGTCATAGTTCCCAGTTTGCTGTTGTTTCTTGTGGATGTATGACAATGTCTTTGCATTAAAGGATTAATTATTTATTCTAGTTTTCTCTGGTTTGTTTTGTTTCTTTGGATATATTTGCTTAGCAAATACTGTTAGATCACTGCTTCCTTTTTGGTTCTAAGCCTTATGCCTTAAGCCCAGGTTTGCCTTGGCTCTAGTTAATGACTGGAGCACTGCCTGTCCTGGATGGGGTTAAATTTCAAAAGCATTATCCCAGCAGTGTGGGAAGGCTGGCTAGGGGTTCATGCCCAATGGACCTATGAAATATACCTCCTACAGGGTGCTGCTGCTTAACAGCTACCTGATTTGGCATCTCCTTTGGCCAAGTTACAGAGCAGACTTTCCAGGGCTCAGGATGCTAATCCCACCTCCTCCCTTTGTCTCTGCCTGTCCTTAGGGATATTTCTTCCTTCAGGCAATCACAATACTTCCCATGGGTTAAGGCAAGGACAGGTCTCCTGCCAGGCAACCTCAGATAGTGGGAAAGCTGGATGACCACCTCAATCTCACTTTTTCCAGTGTAGGAACTGTGAATTGGGTAAAATTACCTGCACACTTGTTGCCAGGAAGAATGTGGATTGTGGGGAAGGGCATCCTCATAGCCTAGATGGTAGGTAAATTCTCCTATCCTCTACTCAGAGGTTTTTCACTTCTCCGTGACCTCAAGATCTATCTCATCTTCACATTTGAGTCCTGGGTTGTTGCTGGCAAAAACTTTGGTACTGTATATATTTTTTTTGGTTTTCTGTGGGGGAGGATGATAATGAAGCCAGCTCACCTCTGTACCACCATTTTAAAACCTACTCTCAGCTCCTTGAACACTCCAGGAACTTTGCCAACTCTGGATTTTTGAATAATCCCACTCCACTGCCTGGAATAATCCTCCACTTGGTCCTTGTATATCAAAATCACTCTCATCCTTTGGGTCTCAGACTAAACGCTATCTCTTCATGGAGGCCTTTCAACCCAACATAAAATATCCAAGATAGCTGTTTTACTCAGATGTTGGCACCTGGCTGGAATGACTGGAATAGCTAAAGCTTGCTTGGCCTCTCTTTCCCCATATCCTTTTCTAAGCTAGCTTGAGCTTCCTCACAACATGGCACTCTCAGGACATATCTATTCACATGGGAGCTAGCTTCCCCTAGAACAAGTGTTCTAAGAGAGAATATTGCTACTTCTTTAAAGTCTGGGTGAAGGATCACTTCCGTCATATTTTAGGGGTAAGCACAGTGTCAGAACCAGCCTAGATTCAAGGGGAGGGGACATAGACATTTCCCCTCAATGGAGAGGAGTGTCAGATAATTTGTGGACAAGTTATGCTATCACAAGGCCCTTCCTACAGCCTCCACTGGCACACAGTACTTGCCTTCCCATGACATTTAGACTGAATTGTAACTGCCTTGTCTTAGTCAACATTGTGACATCCAGAGGCCAGCACAGCACCGTTGATAAATTATGTGTTCAATGAGTAAATGAATGAATGAAAATTAAGAAGGTTTGCTTTATATTTTAGATATCCTTAAAGGTTCTGACAAACAGGAAACCCTTGAAGCCACAAAGCTTCATGAGGAATCAAGTCTTTCTTGTTGACTGTTACTTCCTCTTTATTGGCACAGTACCTGGCAGGTATATTACATCCTCAATAGCTGTTTGTTGCATGAATAAGTGAAAGAATGCATGTCTATCAAAGCTAGTTCCACTGCCCTTTCAAAGGCACCAATGTCGATTGTTTGTATGTAAACCTCAAGCCATTTTTGCTGTACCAGCTGCAGAGCCAGCTCCATTTCTGTACTTCCTATTCTTCTTATATCTCTAGGCCCAGATAACTCTGGGGAGCCACATCCCCAAGGACTTGACATTATACTTCACACATGTATTCTCAGATGCTTGAAACAGGGGTAGAAGTGGAACACTGTTTTGAAATTCATTGAGCTCAGAAAAAAATGCCTTTAGAGCTAAGAGGTCTGTCAGTTGTAATGTACAGACTTCTGGAGCTTATTTAGCCTTTTCTTGTAGGGGCACATTGGAAAATAGGAAATTGGAGGACTTGTAGAAGGATGTGGTAAATGTGATAAGTATATGAAGCTCTTTTCTGTGTGCTCAAAGAGGATGCAAACGAGGACTATATGAACATTGCTAGGGGTCCTGAGGGGCTCAGAATTATAGTCAATTCTTGTAATGGTATTTTGCTTTTCAGCTCTATATGATGGTTTCTTCTTGGGCTTTTTACTCTAGTGAGTTTACTTTTGAGTACTTTGGATTCAGAGTTTGCTCACAAGGGACCAGACCAATTGCTTGTAAAGGAAGGGATTCCTCTGAATCTTCAGCTTTGGTTTAAACTTCCCTTTTGAGCTTTAGACCCTTATATCAGACTGCATACCACAGATCTCACCTGGATATCCCACAGCTGTTTCAAACTGCGCTTGCCCAAAATAGAATTCATTCTGTGTTCCCACAATTGAGTTCTTATTTCTATAGTTTATACTGAGATCAAAGGCAGCAGCACCTTCCACACAGTCATATGAGCAGAAGCACAGATATCATCCTTCCAACTTCCCTAAATGTTGGTGGTAATAGGTAATGTTTATTGATAGCATCCTATGTGCCGGGTCCTGTGCTAAGTATTTTATGTACATCAACCCCCTTAGTCATTACTGCAGCTTTTGACTAAGATTATGTTATTATCTGCATTTTAAAGCTGAAGAAACTGAGGTGACTGCAAAAGTATCCCAACAGGTCTTTTTGCCTGAAGCTCTTCTCAGATTTATCTACTGCATGGCAAGCTGACTTCTGTTTTAAATAAGCAGATCTGCATGTACCATTCCCTTCCTTACAAGCTTCACTGGCTCCCCATTGTCCTCTGAATGTAGCCCAAACTCTTAGTCAGGAGTATAGCACCCTTTATGACTTGGTCACTGAGCACCCATCCAACCTCATTTCCAGTGGCTCTTACCTTGGCCGCCTATCCCCTCACTCCCATGTTGTAGCCATGTTGGATACTTGCCAGCACTTGAAATACACATATTTTCCAGCCTTATTTAAATCTTCATCCTAAAAATACTTTGGGGGAGCCCACCATATGCTAGGTACTGTCTTAGGCACTAGTGCTATAGCTGTGAACAAAACAGATCAAGGCCTGCCCTCATGGCACTTGCATTCTAGTGGGGAAGTCAGACAATGCACAGGCAAATAGCTACATAGACCATGTACTGTCAGAGTCCTGAGTGCTGCGCAGGGAGATAAAGCAGAGAAAGGGGGCAGAAAGTGACAGCAGGGTTCTATTTTATTTGAGATGGCCAGAGAAGGCACTTTGCAATGGCCCTGAGATGAGAACTTGCCTGGAATGTTTGAAGAACATCAAGGAGGCCAGTGTGGCTGGGAGGACATGGAACCAAGGGAGGTCTCTAATATGCCAAGGAGCCCATCATGTAAGGCCTTGAGGCCATGGCCAAGACTTTGGATTTTATTGCAGATGGGAAAGGAAATTATTGCAAGTTTGAGATGAGGGAGTGATGGAATCTGATTGGTATTTCACAAGGATCACGCTGATAGCTGTGTGACTGTTGAACAGACTGTAGTGGGGTCAGAGTGTAAGGAGGGAGACAAGGTAGGAGGCACCTGTGCAGCTCTTGTTCCCATTTCAGGAATGTTCATTCCCCACGCCCCTCCTCACCTTTGCCTGGTGACTGCTACCCAGCTTCCTATACCCATCTCAGGAGTATCTCCATTCAAAAATCTTCCTCAGTTCTCTTCCTCTCTATCCTCCTGATGCAGAATTTTATGTATTTTTAATAGTATGTAATCTCACTATTTTGTAGTTATGTATATATCTGACTTTCATAATTAACTGTGAGGTCAATGAATCCTAAAGAGTGGGATCTATTTCTGTTTCTTGCTTTTCTTTGTGTTTCTAGCTCCCTGGCATGGCACCTGATAGTGTTGATAGGACTCAATGAGGATTTGAGAAATACATGAGTGAATGAACAAAGGAACAGCTCATCTGGCTGATACTAAACATTCAAATGCTTATTTGATTGAACAAAGGAGGCTTCAAATAATTCCATTCAGTCAAAATGGTCTATGTATTTATAGGCCAACTTTAAAATATAACTTGCATATATAAAGGCATCAAATTTCAGAAATTGTTGTGGAAACTAGATTTGTGGAGTCGCGAAGTCCTTTTGAATACAGTGCTATCTGTTGAAAAGAGCTCCAGGCTGCCAGCTTATTGACTAACCTGTTTTGTTGTTGTCATTTTTTTTTGTTGATACATAAGGATTGTACATATTTCTGGGGTATATGTGATATTTTGATATGTGCATACCATGTGTAGTGGTCAATAGAATATTATTGAGCCATAAAAAGAAAGAAATCCTGTCATTTGCAGCAATGTGAATGGAACCAGAAGATACTATGTTAAGTGAAATAAGCCAAACTTTGGTCATGATTTCCATCACTCACAGCAGCCCTGGAGTACCAGCACACTTAAACAGTGCAACCAGGATCAGTCAAACAGAACCAGAACCATTTTGTTTTATGTTGTTAAGGATTTTTGCAAAACTCCCTTTAGATTCCCATGGGTGGAGTGTGACTTATGGCTTCTCAGATTATTCATTTGTTGAATGGACTTCAGTGGGTTTTCTGTAAGCCCCTGCCTTGCTTAAAATAAATCTGATATAAGCAAATCTTGTTTTCTTTTTGAAATAACAAAACAAAACAAATGACTGAAAGGTGATTTGTTTGATGAATGAGTTAAGAGATTATAGGATTCCTTTAACAAGCCTCTTGAATGCATTTAAAATGATGTAATTTGTTAAAGAAAAACATTTACATGGAACTTCTGAGGGCCCAGAAGTTAGCAATTAGATTTGAGCAATTCTAACTTGGACAGTTTCCATCAGCTATACTCTGTGGGTGTCTGTACTAGACAGTGCTCTGTTGGTATTGAGGGGAGTCTCAAAGGAGTAGAAGAGGCCATATTCTGGGTCTCAATCTAGACCTGCTGTGTCCAAAATGTAGCCCCTAGTCATATGTGGCTATTGTGCCCCTGAAATGTGGCTAAGGCTACCGAGGAACTAAATTTTTAACTTAATTATAATTCATTTTAATTTAAAACTGATATTTGATCCCATTATTAGAAAACTTTTAAGTATGTTTAGAATAACTTTAGGTCTGTGGGTCTTTTTTAGTTAAAAATTTTGTATACTTTAAATCTAGATCAACTATTTCTGATTTTTCTGATGAACATTTAGTGTACCAATTAAGATGTACTATAAGTATAAAATGCACACTGATTTTGAAGACTTTAGCACAAAAGGTTGTAAAATATCTCACCAATGCTTTTTATACTGATTACACATTGAATTAACATTTTGGATATGTTGGGTTAAAACATTTTAACAGAATTAATTTCACTTGTTTATTTTTACATTTTAAATGTGATTATTAAAATTTTAAAATTACACACATGCTTATTACATTTCTACTACTAAAAAGTGCTGGGAGTCTGTACTAGGTATGCCTATTACCTCTGCACTATCCATATCCTGTTCTAGGTGAAACCACACAGCACAGCGCACTCAGAACCCTGGCTTGGTGATCCCATCTAATTAGACCAGCATTGGGCGACCAGCATTGGGCAACCAGGATTGAGAACCAGTGTTATGATATTTGCTTACTCACTTGGTCCCTGATGCAGGCTTTGTCTCTATGGGTATAAATAAGACATCAGAAGAGCTCTACCATCCCTCCCAAGAACTTCTTAAGTAGAGTCAACTAAATTTTCTCACCTAAGGTTTTGGAATCAAGACACAAGTCTTGCTGGTAAGAAGCTGTTGGACATGGGACTCCAAGGCGATGAATTAAAGATAGCTTCCTGGGAACCCGAAGCCTTGCTTGGGGAGTAAGAGCCTTAGAGGATGCCAGTATGCAGTGTGGAGAGGGGGCCCACATGCAGAGTCCTGAAGCTTAGGGAGAAACACAGTGGAGACTTGGCTACACCTCCCACTTGGGGTTTTGTGAGATTCTCTTGTATCTTTCCCATAAATCCCCCTTTGTTTAACCTAGCTTGAGTGGATTTCTGTTTCTTAATGCTAATGATTTTCACACAGACAAACATGATTAGGGAAACAAGTCAACTCTATCAGGAACAATAAAAAAAATCAAAATTTACAAACACTGAAGTTAGAGGAATGGGTACATAAGTGCTGGCAAAGATAATGTGGTATGAGGAATAGTCTGGAACAGTGGTCCTCCAAGTGTGGTCTGGGGGACCCTGAAACCCTTTCAATGGGATCTCCATAAAGTCAAAATTGTTTTCTAATTATACCAAGCCTTTATTTGCATGTCTTGCTCTCATTCTGTCATGAGTGAATAGGGGAATTCTCCAGAAAAAACATGATGAGTGATATAGCAAAAGCTTAGATGCAAAAGTAGCTATGAGAACCCAGCTGTCTTCTATTAAATCATATATTAGAGAGATTTATAAAAATCAAATACAATGCCATTCTTCTCACTATTTTTTATTCTTGAAAACGTAGTTAATTTCAATAAAACTATGTTAACATGTAAAGGGTTTATTAAATATGTTAAAGTTTCTTCATTTTAATTGCTAATGTGGTAAACATTGATGGATAGAACCCATATAAACAACAGCTCTTTGAGGTTCTCTGTAATTTTTAAGAGTGTAAATGGTCCTGAGTAGAAAATAGTAAGATAAATCAGTGAAGAGTTTACGGAGGGAGAACTGGTTTAGAGTTGCCCTGAGGTCTTATTTTCTGTTTATAATGCCTGTGTCTAAATAGGGGCCAAGCAAGGGTGTGATTACAGTGATTCTCAACCCTGACATCGAAATCACCATGGGAGACTAGAAAAATACAGATCTTCAGGCTTCTGTCCCCAGATATCATAAGGTCTGAGAGGAGATCTAGGAATCTATTCTTAAACAGTGCCTCAGGAGTTTCTTTGCACAACATGCAAACAGGAACAAAGAAAATACATCATTTAATTTCAGAGAGATGGGCTGTGGATGATGAAAAGCAAATGAGGATGCCTACTCCCACCTGCCTGCTGGCCTCTTTCTGACAGCTCTGTGGGTGAACTGGGAGGCATGAGGCTGGCTGTTGAGGTCAGAGGGGACTGCATGCACCAGGTGGCCCAGCCTCACCTAGCTGCCTCTTTGATGGCCTCCCTGAACTGATGCTGTGGATTCATTCACAGGTGATCAAGGGCATACCCTGAAATCCATGAACCCACCAGAGTTGAGAATGGGAAAAGATGAGATACTGCAAACACAAGGTAGTCCCTGTGCCTTATTTCTAAGCTTTAGCTCTTTAAAAAATGTTCTCGAGACTGGAAGTGGATTCTGAAGCAGAGGCTAGCTATAGTTCAGGAGGCAGGCTGGAATTTGTCATTTGTACAGTAAGGTAGCAGAAAGTTTTCTTGGGAGAGATTGAGAGAGAGAGAGAAGTTCTTGCTTCCTTAAAAGAAAGGAGACCCCCCACCCCTTCCCTACCTCAATATCTTGCAGACACGTACTGATTTCTTCTGAGGGCTTAAAAGGTGCTGTGTTTACCTCCCCTCTGCTCTTACATCCATTCACAGGAAGTTAACGGGAGGGTTGGTGTGGAATTTTCTTGTCACTGTGCAGTGATACATTGAGATGGATTATGGGCTTACTTTTGGCTCCCTAGAATGTTTTCCTTTCATTTTATTTCTTCTGGAAGCAAACCCTGCTTTCCTGGGCAAATGGGGTACTATATGATTCAGGACTGTCCATTCATAACATCCTGTCCTTGGGAACAGGGGCACCACGTGGCACAACTCTAGTAACTCCAAATGCTTTCACTGACATGCACGTCAATGTGAATGGCGCCCCCTGGTGTGGCATGACAGGACAGCCCTGCCTTGGAAATGGAGCGGTGGGAGTACGTCGCAGGAAAAGAAGCAGAACAACCAGACTCTATTTCTAGAATTAACTTAGGAAGGTTGAGAGACAAAAATCTCTTTCTACTGGGGTTGCTAAACAGGGATGCAGAGAAATGAGTTTGGTTGTCACCTTCCTGACTACATGCCGGGAGATTGTTGTGGGAGAGAATTATGCCATCATACCCAGCAGGAAACAGACACCGAAGACCGTGAGAGAAAAAGCTCTGATGACATAGGTTGAGCCCCTGGATCCACTGAGCCTGAAGTGAGAGCCATTTTTGGATTTTTAAATTCTATGAGTCTATTAAGCTTACGATTTTCCTTAAGCAAGTTCAAGTTAAAGTACTGACTAATGTTTTTGTTTTTGTTTTTGTTTTTTTTTGAGACAGAGTCTTGTTCTTGTCGACCAGGCTGGAGTGCAGTGGCGCGATCTCAACTCACCGCAGCCTCCGCCTCCCGGGTTCCAGCGATTCTCCTGCCTCAGCCTAGCTGGGATTACAGGCGTGTGCAACCACGCCTGACTAATTTTTTGTATTTTTAGTAGAGACAGGGTTTCACCATGTTGGCCAGGCTGGTCTCAAACTCCTGACCTCAGGTGATCCACCCGCCTCGGCCTCCCAAAGTGCTGGGATTACAGGCGTGAGCCACCGCACCCACCCGGCCTAATAGACAAGCGGATATTTGTATGTAACTTGGTGGGATGCAGACATTCAGGGAATTTAAAAAACCTCAACAACTCAACAGCACATTCATACATGCCAACTGTCCCACAGATAAGACACTTCTCATTTTATCATTGTGAGCAGACTGTTCATTTAGATTTTGTTGGCTGCAGAGAAGAGGTTTAATATAGGCATGATATTCATCATAAACAGAGTAAAGTGAAATGTTAGCACTATTTGAAAGTATGATGTCAATTAATAATAACAATATAAGAAAATCTGTATAATATTTTACGTCTTTGTTTTCAGAAAAAGATTTCCATTTCTAAATTTATCTCACATTTTACATGCATGATCATGTATAAATATGTATTATTTGGCAAAAATGTCATTACCTGGTTAAACAGGTTCTGTAACTTTCTGGCTCCATTTAATTCATCTCATGGCTTTTATTTTCTTTTTTTAAATGATTGATGTGTTGAGAATCACTTCATGCATTTTGTTGTCATTTTAATTTCTTTTCCTTGAATTATCTGTCATGCTTTGTCCACCACTCTTAGATTAACTTATAAAGCATATTAACAATTTTCCCCTAATCTATTTTGTAAATATTTTCTTCTAAACTTTCACTTACCTTTATGTAAACTTTTTTGTTTTGCCATCAAGAATGCCATTCTTATTTTCCGCTGATTCTTCTAATTGCAACATGGTATAGCTCATTATAAAGCAATCGAATGATGTAGTGGCACATTCTCCATTTCTGATGGTCTAGACCAGTGCTACAATAGAACATGTAAGTGTCCCATATCTGTGCTGTTCTTTTTTTTTTTTTTTTTTTTTTGAGATGGAGTCTTGCTCTGTCGCCCAGGCTGGAGTGCAGGGGCGCGATCTCGGCTCACGGCTACCTCTGCCTCCCAGGTTCAAGCGATTCTCCTGCCTCAGCCTCCTGAGTAGCTGGGATTACAGGCGCATGCAACCATGCCTGGCTAATATTTTGTATTTTTAGTAGAGACAGGGTTTCACCATGTTGGTCAGGCTGGTCTTGAACTCCTGACCTCGTAATCTGCCCGCCTCAGCCTCTCAAAGTGGTGGGATTACAGGTGTGAGCCACCATGCCCAGTCTGTTCTGTTCAATAATTAACCACAGGTCACTATTGAGCTAGTGCAACTGAGAAAGTAAATGTTTAATTTTATTTGATTTAAATTAGATTTGAGTAGCTTCTTGGGGTTAGTGGCCACTGCATTTTTCTGTTACTCTATTTTGCCCTCAGCTTAACGCTGGAAAACAGTTTCGTATTAAGCTTGAGAGAGAGAGGAGATGAGACAGAGGAAAAAAGTCAAATGGCTGATCTGCTTGTCTGGATGTGGAATGAGAGCCAGGAAACTCTGATCTCAGGACCAGACTCCTTACTGACTATGGGATTTGATAAATCATCATACCCTTCATCCTGGAAACAGAACTGAAATCCTAACGCAGAGGCTGGGGTATGCATTTGGTATTAGAAGGGCTGAGCTTGAGATATGGTTTCACTGCCAAGTGACATCATGAGGTCACAAATTTCCCTTCTATGGCTCCACTGTCCAGTGACTTTTACTTTTCTGTGGTTTAATATTCTACTTCCCAGTTCAGATATTGAGAGAGAGTGTTAAATGGCTTTTGCTTGGTCTAGTCCTTTCCCTTTGATGCTGTAATGCAAACAGCTTTATGGGCTCTCTGCTGGGTGCTGGGGAATGCTCTGGGCTGCCATCTGGAGGGCAACTGTTGAGGTGCACCTGGTCCCTCTGACTTGGGTGAAGAGGTGGAAGGTGACATACTGCCACCTAGTGTCCAAGTGTCCATAATGCCTAGGGACATTACAAGTCTTGATTAGTAACATACTATCCTGTAGTCTCCGAATAACTATGTGAGCTAGGCAGTGGTTACTGTGATATGAAGTTTGTGATTCTTATTTTACAGATGAGCGAATGGGTCCTAAAAGCCACATAGTCAGTGGAAGAGCTGATCCTGGAAACTGGCCCCACTGACTTCATCCTATCATGGTTTAGGTCCTGCCGTATGTGGCTGCCTGCTGTGCAAATGCATCAAATGCATACCCAGCTACCTATCTCATTGTTGAGGTGCCTCAAGTTGTGTGTGTGTGTGGAGGAGGGGGATAATGGGAAACAGTGGATGACTGAAGGCTGAATCTGCAGTTATAAAATGAAAGAAAATAATGAATATAATAAATGAAATTGGGATTATGGTATTTAAACACCTCATCAATCAATCATCAAATGATCAGCCTAGATCAGTAGAATTCCTGGATGCTTCAGTGAGATGGGTATTCAAGACCACGTCAGTGCGAATAATCTAAACAATAATGCCAATGGCTTCCAAACATCTACAGTGGTAGTTGCTGCTTTTGGGGTCTCATTTCCCCATTAGCACTGGACTGTGAAACAAACAATGGCTTACATCTGTGAAGGGATCAATGCCTCTATTCAGAAATCACAGGAGCTCAACACAGGAATAAAAAGTGATCTTTCTTCCCAAGTGTCAACTCTAATTGATTGGCAGTGGCTTTTTGGAGAACTGGACTGCACTGAGAAGGACTTGAAGGGGTTTGGAGTAGGGAAATATGCTGTTAACTGGTTAGTGATGTTTGCCAGAAGGACTAGATTATGGAGTCTATTAGGGCAGGGACTGGCTTATGCCTGTTGTATTTCCTGGTCTGTTCCAGTACCTAGAATAGTGCCCTGCACATGGCACATAAATATTTGTGAAAGGAATGAGCATTGGAGGAGAGGAAATGATGCTATGAAAGCTAAGCGTTTGCCATCCCTGTTAGAGATGAGGGAAGAATGAGAAATCCTAGGAAGCCCTGCAGAATAGTCTTTTTAGGTGTTGGGTCTACTTCTTATCTCTAGCAAGTTGCTCCTAGATCCCTACCTTGTCCTTCCAAGCCAAGGGAGAAGCAGCAGCTGGAGGTGATATTACAAAGTGCCTTAATGTACTCCTCACGTAAATCTGGTGCTTTGAATATTGATGCTGCAATTGTTTTGCTGCTCCTTGCTTGCAAGCTCCCTGGTTCCTTGTTCTCTCTTTGTATTTTGGATTCTTCCAATCTCTCTGGCTCTTTAATATGACATTCCCTTTACTCTTACCTGATTACCCTGTTCCAGCCCACAGTGAGGCCTGACCACACTACTAGAAATCATAACAGCCATTTATTTAACAAATGTTTACTATGATCCAGGTGTTATACTTTATATCTAATACGTCATTTAATCCTCACAAGTGCCTAATGGGATAATGACTTATTATTTGCTGAGGAAGAAGCTGAAGCACTTAGATACTAACTTGCTTAAGGCCACACAGTGAGTAAATGGCAAAATTCAGGACTTTCTGACTTCAGAGCCCATATGCTTGACCATTATATGATACTGTTTATGAGCTCACACTGAGCTGTTTGGTCTTGATCCATGGCTAGACTCTGATCTCTGAGAAAGTTATGAATGAACCTCCAAACCATGATACAGTCCCCCTCGTGCTGGTAAGTAATACATCTACTCAGAGCTGACACATCTCCTTTTGTCTGCATGCGGAAGCCACTCTGGACAGCTCACAAACTGTAACCCCCTAGACTTGGTGCCTGTGCTAGAAATGCATCTGCTCAAACAACAGGCATCCCTGGCTTCCCAGCCCTCCTAAACAGAAATTCAGTACTTACAGCCTCTTCTAATCATACAGTGTGTCCAAGGACATCCTAAGTCATTATTATTGTGCTTTCCAGCAAACCTAATTAAATTCTTGTCTAATTGTTGCCTGCCAGTGTTCTCCTTCAGGAAGCCAATCAACGGACTTTTGCACAATCGCTTTTGGAAGTGAATTTCAGTTCTTACCAACTTTGCTAGCAAGATCCTCCTTATATCTAATTCAGATTACTCTGGACTTTTAGGCCCAATTTTTCCTCATGTTACTTTGCTACAAAAAGGAATGCTACTGATCTTCACCTCCTTTTCATCCTTTATGGAGACAAAGATCTCAGCTTGCTTTCCTTTACCAAATTTGTAAAATAAGAAATCTTTTTTTTTTTTTTTGCTTAATCTTTTATTTTAGAGTTCTGTATTGATTTTCTATGACTGCCATAACAAATTACTACAAACTCAGTGGCTCAAAATTTAGGTCAGGCATGGTTTTTTATGCCTGTAATACTAGTACTTTGGGAGGCTAAGGTGGGAGGATGGCTTGAGCCCAGGAGTTCAAGGCCAGTTTGGGTATCAAAGTGAGACCCTATCTCTTAAAAAAAAAATAGCCAGGCACAGGGGTATAGTTTCAGCTACTTGGTAGGCTGAGGTGGGAGGATCGCTTGAGCCCAAGAGTTTGAGGTTGCAGTGAGCTATGATTGCACCACTGCACTCCAGCCTAGGTGACAAAGCGAGACCATTTCAATTGGGGTTTGAGGTGATGATTCTAAATCTACTCCTGAAATAATAAAAGGTTGCATTTTATAAAATGTTCTCATTTTCAAGGTATTTCCAGTTTTCCCTACCTATAGTAGCAAAATATAGTGCTTAAGAAGCTTGAGTTTTTAACCCAGTTGGACCTGGTTTCAAATGGTGTTTCCGCTACAAACTTACTGTGCAGCTTAGGGCAAGTGGATTAGCTCCACTGAGTCTCAGTTTCCTAATCTATAAAATGGTATTGATAATAACACTTGCCTACATTGATAAGGCATGTTTTGGTTTTGCACAAAACCAAAAAATCCAAATCAAATTATTTGAGCAATAAAGTCCAGGAGCCATGGTAGCTTAAGGCAGTGCCTGGTCTAGGATCTTGAGCCCGTTTTCTCATTCTTTACTTCTGTGCTCTGTGTCCTCATTAATGGCTCTCAACTTGGAAGGATATCCTCTGATGTGCCTGAAGTGTCTGCCGGCACATAATGGGGCCATGTGCTCCATGTTCAAGCTCTGCAGGAATGACAGGGATGATCTCAACATTCATGGTGAATTACTGAGGTTTCTTCTGACTGTACTGCTGAGGTCTTATTGGCCCAATCAGAGAACCAACCAATCACTGTGGTGAGGAACAGAGGGTGTGTAAATTGATTAAGCCAATCAAGATCCACCCCTGGAACTGGGGTTGAGGTCAATGCCACAAAACCACATGAGGGCAAATGGCAATGAGGGGTTGCTTTTCATAGGGAAATTTAGAGCATTATCAGGAGAGAGAGGGAATGGTTGCTGGGTAGCAAATAGCAGCAGGTGTGTCCAATTGGCTCCTTCTCATGAGATAATGAATATAAAGTATTTATCACAGTCCTTGGCATGTAAGAAATGCCCAGTAAATATTAGCTTATTTACTTATTATTTTTCTACCTCTTAAGTGCGTGTGTACTCTTAGAGTTGTGTTTTGGTTTTCTATGACTGCCATAACAAATGACTACAAACACACACTATATATATGTGTGTGTGTGTGTGTGTGTGTGTGTGTGTGTACACATACACTTAAGAGGTAGAAAAATAATAAGTAAGCTAATTTTCTTCTACCTCTTAAGTGTGTGTAGAAATAAATACAATAAATAAATTATTAAATAAAATAAGCTAATATTAGTGTTTTACCTCTTAAGTGTGTGCACACACACACACATATATACATATACACACACTTAAGAGGTAGAAAATACACATTCCCACAAATGATATGTGTATATGTAGAAAAAGTAGAAAGTACAGAGAAATAGAGCAAGCACCTTTTATTGCTTTTATTGACAGCATTCCTCTTGCGGGAAGAAAGGCTCAGGACAGCCTTTTTTGCTGATAGGAAACTGAGACCCTTAGTGGAAGGAAGACTTGCCAAAGTTCACTTAGTGGCAGGATGGGAGCCAGACCCTAGGCCCCTTGGCCCCCAGCCCAGCTGTCTTTTTCTCTTGATTGCCTTGCTTTCATTAGCTGTCCTGCCTTTTCCAGGTGCCTCTCTGGAGCTGGACTTGGCAGCTAAACTGACAATGATATATCCCTAGGAGTCCCCAGGAAGGGGACTTTGGAGCTACTATAAACACGCGGGTTAAGGACAGCCGCTACATCTGGAAGCCTGCAGAAGCTTCCATTCCAGGAAGTGCTGTCTGCTACGCTGTCCCTGTGTGTACCCCTTTTGCTGTCATAGTCTGCTTCAAACCTGTCATAACACGAAAAACCGCCAATTAGGGAGGCCACTTCCAGCTGTTCTGTTCTATGCTCACTTTATAGCAATTTCCTCCCACTTTCTCCAAATGTTTCCATTAGGGAGGGAAGGGTCCCCAATGTAAGATTGCTCCCTGATATTAGCAGGACACAAAATAGCCAAATGTATGTCAGAAAGCTGAAATCAGTTATTGCTGACAACAGTAATAATGGTGTCTGGAATATGACCTAGTTTATTGCTCAGCACTTGGTCTTAGTTGATAAATTTTTTTGAGAGACCGACTGGTCATGTAGGCATCCAAAGCAAAAAATAGCAGTGTGGTTATGGTAGGTACAAGTTGAGAGAGAGAGAGAGAGAGAGAGAGAGAGAGAGAGAGAGAGGGAGAAGGTGACAGGAGAGAGCACAGATATGCTGATTTATTACCAGTAACAATTGCTACCATTCATTAAGTGTCAGACACTGGCATATGTGTTTTAAACACATTTTCTCGAACCTTTACAACAACCATACAAAATAAATATCTTTATCCCTGTTCCAATGATTAGAAAACTAGGGCCCAGAGAGGCTAAGCAACTCACCCAAGGTCACACAGCTACTAAATGAAGAAGCCCAATTCAGACCCAATTCTGTCTGATTCTAGAGCTCTTTATACATTATGCTACTTCTTGTTTATCATATTCAGCTGGTGTCTTCTGGGTCACTTTCCCATGAAAGTGCTACTAAAATGATTTCACACGCATACTAACCAGTCATAGGCCTTGCTTCTCATTTGGATTAGTTTTGAGTAATGGAGGGTTCCTGTAATGGGAGTCTGGAGATGCTGAGGGGAAGGGCACGCATGCATGTTTGTGTGTGAATATTAATTGTGTTTTTCGTAGTTGCAGCCTAGATCTGTAAAAATGTTTTTTTAACTGTGGTCCTATGTCTCTGCTGGCAACCCACTGTAATCCCGAGGCAACAGGCTAGAAAGTGACTAATGAGAATAATTTCTTGATCGATGGGGCTGTTCTTTCTGGATTTAAAAGGACCTTGTTAAAATGACAGGCTAATTTTCACACTGTATCTTCAATGTCTAGATAGCAAAACCCTAAAAAAATGAAACGTTCAAGATCCTCGGAGGATGGCCTCTAGAGGCAGTTTCTTTTCTACCCCTGCACTCTAAGCCAGGCTGAGACAGCAAAGCTCAAATCCTCAGCTGCTCGCAAAATCCACTGGTGCCCGATGTAGTTCTGGGCAGTTGTTCTGAAATGCCTCACCTGCCCTTTCCTTTTGCTGTCACGCATTGCTTAGAAATGTCTCCATCTTGGCTAAATAACCATTTAGTGTTTAAACTCCTGGCATGTGCCTAGCATTCTCTCTCTCCTTTTGCTAATAGCTACACTCAGTGTTGGGCCCTCTAGGGAAGTGGACAGTGTAGCAATGTGCATGGAAGTGAGGACTCATCTTTGAAATTAATTTGAGGCACTGATCAAGACTTTATGCGTTAACATTTGTTTTTCTTTTCATCAGGCATCATGCCCAAATTTTTATTCTTAGCCATTTATTTATTTTAACTTTGAACAGCTTTAATATTTGGAGAACCTTACAATATTTGCATAATCCTGAGAGGGCTGACACCTAAGAGACTCAGCCATGATACTTTTGAGAACTCCTTAAGCACACAGCTTCGTGGGAATTGGATTTAGATCAGGTGTCTGGGACTGGGAAAAGGCACAAATAGGCATCAGGAGAGGAAGTAGAGGAAAAAGACAACAAAAGAGACAGATATCCATTTCTTAATTTTGCAGCGAGGTAACCCTTTCCCCAGCCAACAGTTAGAGGAAAATTCCTGAAAGGGCTGAGGATCCTGTGACACAGACCCTGAGCGACTATATGGCAAATGCTGCTTTTGACAAGCAAGGCCAATGCTTCTTCACAAAGAGCTTGCACAGTTCCATCCCTGTCAGAGTAGCATCTGGAAAATGCCAACGATAGCATCCTATACATCCCCTTCCTTCTAGCTGAATGGATCCCAGAGCTAGGTGCTCACACAGGCTGGACTAGCAACTTGGTGCAACAGGAAGGAAATAGTCGTTTTGAAGGAGTATGAGAGGATCAAATGAAGTGAAGGATGAGACATGTTGCTCAGTCCAGTTAGAGTGGGCTCCTTTGTGAGTAACTAAGACTCCTTACTGCTGCAAGAAGTCAGACTCTGGGCGGCCCTCCAAACCCTGGTAAGGACTTTGATCTTTATCCTAAGGAAAACAGGAAGCCATATAAGTGTTTGGATTAGAAGATTTTGGGGAGAGTGACATACATTCAAATCCACTCAATATCTTACAGGGATGGTGAGGCCTCAGTGCTGCCCGCGTTTTCTATACCCCATTGATTAGTTTTGGTTGATGCGGGTATTTGTTCTGATAGAAAAGAAGAACAGATGCAGTTTTTAGGAGGCAGGAATCAGAGACAGAGAAGTAATGGTTTATATCAGTGCTTCCCAACACTTTTAACATCATTTAACATAGCACACATAATGATGATTACATTCCTATAGCATGTTGAGGAAATGAAGAAGACTGCTCAGAGCCTGAGTAAGGGGCTCAACATCTGGAACACCTGGAAGCCCTTTGTAGCACAAAAGGTGCCCTGATGCTCTGGTTTAGAGGGCAGCAGGTAGATTTTAACCCTTTCACTGCTGCTCCCTTCTTTGGACTGCACCTCTCTTACCTGCCTTCATGGTCTCAATCCATCTCTGCACAGTCTCCTTGCTGCCTCCCCGAGTGTGTCCATTCTAAACACAACGTGCTGCTTTTGATTTGCCAGGTGTCTGATGGGCTGTTGACGGAACAGACAGGCTGAACCCAGCCTTTCATCAATGTTGGTTGTAGAAGCTGAATTATGTCTCTGCCACATCTTTGACACCTCTCTGTTCTGCAGGTCCTATTGGTGGGGAATTCCCTGTTTATGAGCGACCCATGGTTCAGCCATCTTTCAATTAAACTTATTAAGAAAACAGGCCTTTGCATTCCACTTGAGGGAAAGGGCATCTGAATCTGGAGAGGCATTTGAGGCATGGGGAAACAGTTGGTTTGAATAAGGTCACAGATTAATTAGAATTGGGCTTAATTAAAGCTGCATGAGCATCTGGACAACTTTGCCAACACGGGGGATCATCTGGGTATCTTTGAACAGTCCTTTTCTCTTCTGGGCACTCATTCTCTGGTTTGGGCCTTGATTCCAGCTGCTGTGAGAGACTCCTGTGCCCGAAAGTGTTTCTAAGTCAATTATGCAGGCTTCTCTGAGGCTGCTTAGTTCGGTTAGAGCGCTATTCTAATGAAGTCAAGGTCTGAAGTTTGCTCTCTGCCTGGGCCTTAGTTTCAGTCTGCTCTGCAGCCCTGATTATGTGTTTCCTAATATGAGGAGAGAACACACTGCTTGGGGATGGAGTGGGTATAGGAATTGGGAGCATCTTGTTCCAGCCTTCTCACATTTCCTCCTGTTGAGGCAGGCATGGCTCCAGGTACCACTTAAATTACAGAGGTGTTCAGTTAGTGCATCCCTGCAGGGTCCTGGGGGCTAGAACCTTGTGAATGAATTTGACTCTGATGAGAGCGCCAACAGGGCATGCCATGAAGTGGCCAAGCTCTTCTTTCTCTTCATCAAATCCCCTTTTCCACCTGCCTCCACTTGGAAAGTTAGCTGATAAACTAATTTATACTAATCTGCAATAGCCAATAGTAACTAAACATGTGCCCTGTATTGATGAGGCAATGGATTGTTTCTAAATCAGTGATTTTCAAACCATTATGGACATGTGTTTAGGGTTGTGTGGGAGACTGACCATCCCATCGTACGTGAAACTGGGGTTTTCCAGAGTATAGAACACACAGTGCTAAATCCTGGAAAGCCCTGGGCAAACCAGCATGAGGTGGTTAATGTAGGGATTTTAGGAAGGATGACTCTGTGTGTGTGTGTGTGGGGGGGGAGGTGAATAAGGTGAGGATAGCAGTACCCAGTGGTGGCTGAGAATGGGGTGCCTGCCTCTACTTCAGCCACAGAGGCAACACGTTTTATGTATTTTATATTTTAAAGTTGGATGAGATTTTCATTGAAAAGCATTGGAAAGCTGTTCTCTCAAAGAATTAAAGTCAAAAGGAATCTATCAGGAACCAGAGCAAGGGAGATGTCCAGGTGTAGAGAATTCCTGAAGTCCAATTTTCACCAAGAAGACACTTGCTACTCTGCCAACATGAAAAGCAGGGTTTAGCTGTTGTCACAGCAGAGAAAGGAGGGATTATCCTTGTATGGAGACTAAGAGGGAAGGGACTGTTTTGAGAGCACAATAATATTTGACATTATAATTTGTGCTTTTCCCTGTATTTTCTTCTTTCATTTCCCCATTGAAGCAAGAGTCCATGCACTAAGTTTCCTTCCCTTAGGAGAGTTTGCATCAAGGTGGAAGCAGAGGTTGCCTACAAAACACTTTTCTTCCTGGCTTAGGGAAGTGTCATCTAATCAGAGCTCAATGGTAGGAAGTAGAGGGAAGGTTTTTGTTAATTTTAGGGGATGAAAGACTGAAGTTGTTATAACAGCAAGAGCCTAAAGAGATGGCAGGACCTCAGAAGACAATAGTATTTGTGCACATGGGAATTTGTCCAAATTACTTTTCTATCTATCTATCTATCTATCTATCTATCTATCTATCTATCTATCTATCTATCATCTATCTATCAATCATCTGTCAGTCTGTCTTCTATCTATCTAATCATATATCTAATCTATTGTTATCTCAAATGTAGTGTGAAAGAATGAACTTGCCTTCCTCTGGAGGCTATTGGGACATCTGGCTGTTTTACTCATTCACTACAGAAGCCCAGTCTCCCAGACCACCCATTGTTTTCATGGCACTTAATGACTATGTAGTTCTGAGCTAGCCTGCATACTTCCATGCCTTTTCAAACCTTTCATTCTATTATGCTTTTGAAACTCTCAGGTTACCATGAGCTAATGCTCCTATAATCCTCAACATTTTTGAGTGTTGTATTTTTACTCTAAAGGAAACAAGCTGTCCCCTGATGATATCACTGGCTCTGCAGACTTCTTATGTGTTGCTTACATCTCCCATAAATCAGAGCCTGGAAGTAGAGAAAGAATGTGTCTTTCATATTTCCATTTGCAGTTTCCAAACTATTTCTTCTCTATTCTTAAAAAAACCCAAACCCTCCTTCCAGTCTTAAAATAGTAGAATAAGGAAGTGTTTCTGCTATTTACTTTAAGATTTAAGTAAAAAGAAGAAAAAAATAGAAAATGCAAGTTCCATCTTAAAAGAACATTAGGAGACATATGTAACTTGGAACCATAATATTTGAGGAAGGGATGTCAAAAACAATAAAAGTCAAATCATGGTTCTGCTATCAAGAGAATGTGTCAATGGCTGCTGATCTCAGACAAGACTTACAGAACAGTTCTTCAAAGTTCGGAACATACCCTTAGGGGTGAAGCTTTGTTGTTTTAGTTGGAATTAAGTTCAAATGCATCTAACAGAACATCTAAAATAACAGAAGTTTGTCAGAAGACTAGAGGTCTGTAGTCTATAGCTGGTTAGTGGCTCCACTGTTAACAAGAGATCAAGTTTTTTGCTTTTTGGCCTCATTGTTTCTGCTCTTTGGCTCCACCAAGAGATCAGATTTTCTGCTTTTTGGCCTCACCATTCTGGTGTGTGGCTTCCATCTTTAGAGTAACCTCCTGATCTAAGAGTTTGCTGGAGCATCAACCATCAAATCCATATTCTAGGCAGTAGTAAGGGAAACAAGATCTTTCTCTGGCTTTCTGTACTCTTTTAATAGAGACGTTCCAGAATTCCCCCACAATGTTATCCACTAAGAACCTGACTACATGGTCACATAGAGCTGCAAAATAATACAAGAAAAGCAATTTTTAAAGCTATTTATATTGCTACATCCAATAATACAGCAGTTCTGATAGAAGAAGAAAAGATAATGAATGTTAGTGGCAATTAGTGATCTTGGTCTTATTCTTGTTTGGAACAGGGGGAATATGTGAGGACTAGTTACAGAAACTTTGTTAGGCCTCACTGGTAAAGAGGATGGCAGGCAGGCTTGAATGAGAAATTACACATATTGTCAGGAAGCAAACTGCAGATGAGGCAGGGTGGAAGAGAGAATCTATATCGTGAAAAGACCAGATGGCTACTGCTTACTGTTGACTGTCAGGAAGAAAAGTATAAAAAATTTAATTCGACTTACAGTTTTACGCAAAAAAGAGAACTCTTTCTAGTTTGACACGTGGTTCTTGGTGCGCACCCTAGGTATTTCCTACAAATATTTAGTTTAAAGACTCACCTCACTCAAGAATAACAGTGAAAATGAGATGACTACAGGATTTGTACAAAGATGCTAGAAGAAAAAATGGAAGAAAGGGAATTAAAAAAAATCCAGTGGCAGCTAAAGTATACTCATCAGAAAAATGTTGCCATGGAGAAATAAAAATTATGATTAAACATATTACCAGTAGTGAAAAATAACATAATAAAGTAATTGCCACTGGAAAACAAAAATCAAAAGGTGAAATATCAGAAGGAGGAGCTGCAGGAGCAGTCAGAGCTCAGGGCACACTTGGGGAAGAAAAATTAGTTCAACAAAAGAATGAACGCAAAACTGAAAATGATAGACACGGCTGAAAATAAGATAAGGGCAAGCAAAATGTAAATTCACATGAGCATTTTTAAAAAGACCAGAACAAAAATAACATACCAAAGGCAGACACAGGAAGTCCAAAATACTCATAATTGGTGTTAATGACGAAGGTAACCTAAATAATAAAATGGAATCAATATATAAAGATATGACTTAAGAAAGTTTTCAGAAATAAAAGAAAATTGCATCTATAGATAGAAAGGTCATATTAGATCCCAGGAAAAATTGCCTTGTTAAATAAAAAGAAAGCAAGGCATTGATTAGTATGAATGATAGATAGGCTATAATAAATTCAAAATATTTATTTTTGCATGTATTAAATATCTCTGAAATAATCTCCAAAAACTGGCTACAGTGCTTGTCTCTAGGAAGGAGTATTTTTTTTCTTAATTGAGACTGCTACTTGCTTACCAAATATCCATTCTCTTGTACATCAAAATACAGAATTCTCACTTTGCTGTGTGATATCACCATCCTGATATTTACCACGTTTCTTCTAGCTTAAGTCAGTGGTTCCCAACTAGCAGATATCCCTCCCTTACCCTTTGGCACATCTGGCAATGTCTGGACATAGTTTAAGGTGTCACAACTAGTGGTGGGGTGTTTTGTTCTACTGGCGTTGGAAGGAATGCTAGCAGGGATTATGCTAAACATCCTATGGTTCAAAGGCCAGCTCATCACAGCATAGAATTATCCCATCTAAAATGTCCATAATGCTAACATTGAGAAACCCTGGCTTATGTTTGGATGTAAACAGATATAATGTGTGGAACTTTTGGGAATCTCTTTAGAAAAAAGAGGGCATGCCTTCTTCCTACTTCTTCAATCCTGCTGCTTAGGAAGTGGGTGTAATGTCTAGATTTGAGCAGCCATTTTGGACCCTGAGGACAAGGGTCTTACCTGAAGGATGGTGCAGTAGGGAGCTGGAAGAGCCTGGGTCTTTGATGTATTACTTTCTTCTTTGCTTTATTCATTAATTTACCAAACATTTATTGCATATGACAAATGGCATAGGCCTTTGCAGGCAATTGTAGGACTTTGGCTTTTACTCTTTGTGAGATGGGAAACCAATGGAAAATTTTAAGCAGAAGAGAGACACAATCTGACTTAGCATTTTATGGGATCTCTCTGGCTGCTGGGAGGAACTAAATTGGGGGCTGAGGAAAAAGGAAGCACATGGACAGAATTATTGCAAAAAGTCTTACAATCAATGATGGTGGCTTAGACTGAGGTAATAACATGAAGGTGGTGAGAAGTTGTCTTTTTTTTTTTTTTTTTTTTCAAAATTACCCGTTACCCAAGTTTATTAATAGTAATAGTAAGACATCAAATGTATAATTGGTCTCTTTACCTCCCCAGTTTAGGGAGTTTCAATGATCCCTGAAGGCACATGAACTTACTGTGCTAAGTAATAGTCTCAAAATTCAGAGACTCCCTCTCACAGCCCATCTTCACTACTAACTCACTGCATAATTTGCTAAAACCAAGTTGTTCACTCACTGAGATGGATTAAAAGAAATAACATTCCTAATTTTTAAAGCTGTGAGAAGACAACCATGCTGTCTGGGCAAAACACACAAAAAAATGCTTTACAGACATAAGCAGTTTAGTTTTGTAATGAAATAAAACTTGCAACAACAAATCATCTGACACATAGCTAATGGTATGCTCCGTCATTATTTGTCTGCATTGTAATTTGACCTAAATTGTGAGCAGTTTGTGTAAATCGCTGTATTTCTTTTTTTTTTTCTTTTTTTAATTGTTATTATTATTCTTATTCTTATTATACTTTAGGCTCTATGGTACATGTGCGCAACGTGCAGGTAAGTTACATATGTCTACATGTGCCATGCTGGTGCGCTGCACCCACCAACTCATCATCTAGCATTAGGTATATCTCCCTATGCTATCCCTCCCCCCTCCCCCCACCCCACAACAGTCCCCGAAGTGTGATGTTCCCCTTCCTGTGTCCATGTGTTCTCATTGTTCAATTCCCACCTATGAGTGAGAATATGTGGTGTTTGGTTTTTTGTTCTTGCGATAGTTTACTGAGAATGATGATTTCCAATTTCATCCATGTCCCTACAAAGGACAGGAACTCATCATTTTTTATGGCTGCATAGTATTCCACGGTGTATATGTGCCACATTTTCTTAATCCAGTCTATCATTGTTGGACATTTGGGTTGGTTCCAAGTCTTTGCTATTGTGAATAATGCTGCAATAAACATACGTGTGCATGTGTCTTTATAGCAGCATGATTTATAGTCCTTTGGGTATATACCCAGTAATGGGATGGCTGGGTCAAATGGAATTTCTAGTTCTAGATCCCTGAGGAATCGCCACACTGACTTCCACAAGGGTTGAACTAGTTTACAGTCCCACCAACAGTGTAAAAGTGTTCCTATTTCTCCACATCCTCTCCAGCACCTGTCGTTTCCTGACTTTTTAATGATTGCCATTCTAACTGGTGTGAGATGGTATCTCATTGTGGTTTTGATTTGCATTTCTCTGATGGCCAGTGATGGTGAGCATTTTTTCATGTGTTTTTTGGCTGCATAAATGTCTTCTTTTGAGAAGTGTCTGTTCATGTCCTTCGCCCACTTTTTGATGGGGTTGTTTGTTTTTTTCTTGTAAATTTGTTGGAGTTCATTGTAGATTCTGGATATTAGCCCTTTGTCAGATGAGTAGGTTGCAAAAATTTTCTCCCATTTTGTAGGTTGCCTGTTCACTCTGATGGTAGTTTCCTTTGCTGTGCAGAAGCTCTTTAGTTTAATTAGATCCCATTTGTCAATTTTGGCTTTTGTTGCCATTGCTTTTGGTGTTTTAGACATGAAGTCCTTGCCCATGCCTATGTCCTGAATGGTAATGCCTAGGTTTTCTTCTAGGGTTTTTATGGTTTTAGGTATAACATTTAAGTCTTTAATGCATCTTGAATTGATTTTTGTATAAGGTGTAAGGAAGGGATCCAGTTTCAGCTTTCTACATATGGCTAGCCAGTTTTCCCAGCACCATTTATTAAATAGGGAATGCTTTCCCCATTTCTTGTTTTTCTCAGGTTTGTCAAAGATCAGATAGTTGTAGATATGTGGCATTATTTCTGACGGCTCTGTTCTGTTCCATTGATCTATATCTCTGTTTTGGTACCAGTACCATGCTGTTTTGGTTACTGTAGCCTTGTAGTATAGTTTGAAGTCAGGTAGTGTGATGCCTCCAGCTTTGTTCTTTTGGCTTAGGATTGACTTGGCGATGCGGGCTCTTTTTTGGTTCCATATGAACTTTAAAGTAGTTTTTTCCAATTCTGTGAAGAAAGTCATTGGTAACTTGATGGGGATGGCATTGAATCTGTAAATTACCTTGGGAAGGATGGCCATTTTCATGATATTGATTCTTCCTACCCATGAGCATGGAATGTTCTTCCATTTATTTGTATCCTCTTTTATTTCCTTGAGCAGTGGTTTGTAGTTCTCCTTGAAGAGGTCCTTCACATCCCTTGTAAGTTGGATTCCTAGGTATTTTATTCTCTTTGAAGCAATTGTGAATGGGAGTTCACTCATGATTTGGCTCTCTGTTTGTCTGTTATTGATGTATAAGAATGCTTGTGATTTTTGTACATTGATTTTGTATCCTGAGACTTTGCTGAAGTTGCTTATCAGCTTAAGGAGATTTTGGGCTGAGACAATGGGGTTTTCTAGATATACTATCACGTCGTCTGCAAACAGGGACAATTTGACTTCCTCTTTTCCTAATTGAATACCCTTGATTTCCTTCTCCTGCCTAATTGCCCTGGCCAGAACTTCCAACACTATATTGAATAGAAGTGGTGAGAGAGGGCATCCCTGTCTTGTGCCAGTTTTCAAAGGGAATGCTTCCAGTTTTTGCCCATTCAGTATGATATTGGCTGTGGGTTTGTCATAAATAGCTCTTATTATTTTGAGATACGTCCCATCAATACCTAATTTATTGAGAGTTTTTAGCATGAAGGGTTGTTGAATTTTGTCAAAGGCCTTTTCTGCATCTATTGAGATAACCATGTGGTTTTTGTCTTTGGTTCTGTTTATATGCTGGATTACATTTATTGATTTGCGTATATTGAACCAGCCTTGCATCCCAGGGATGAAGCCCACTTGATCATGGTGGATAAGCTTTTTGATGTGCTGCTGGATTCTGTTTGCCAGTATTTTATTGAGGATTTTTGCATCAATGTTCATCAAGGATATTGGTCTAAAATTCTCTTTTTTTGTTGTGTCTCTGCCAGGCTTTGGTATCAGGATGATGCTGGCCTCATAAAATGAGTTAGGGAGGATTCCCTCTTTTTCTATTGATTGGAATAGTTTCAGAAGGAATGGTACCAGCTCCTCCTTGTACCTCTGGTAGAATTCGGCTGTGAACCCATCTGGTCCTGGACTTTTTTTGGTTGGTAAGCTATTGATTATTGCCACAATTTCAGCTCCTGTTATTGGTCTATTCAGAGATTCAACTTCTTCCTGGTTTAGTCTTGGGAGGGTGTATGTGTTGAGGAATTTATCCATTTCTTCTAGATTTTCTAGTTTATTTGCGTAGAGGTGTTTGTAATATTCTCTGATGGTAGTTTGTATTTCTGTGGGATCGGTGGTGATATCCCCTTTATCATTTTTTATTGCATCTATTTGATTCTTCTCTCTTTTTTTCTTTATTAATCTTGCTAGCGGTCTATCAATTTTGTTGATCCTTTCAAAAAACCAGCTCCTGGATTCATTGATTTTTTGAAGGGTTTTTTGTGTCTCTATTTCCTTCAGTTCTGCTCTGATTTTAGTTATTTCTTGCCTTCTGCTAGCTTTTGAATGTGTTTGCTCTTGCTTTTCTAGTTCTTTTAATTGTGATGTTAGGGTGTCAATTTTGGATCTTTCCTGCTTTCTCTTGTGGGCATTTAGTGCTATAAATTTCCCTCTACACACTGCTTTGAATGCATCCCAGAGATTCTGGTATGTTGTGTCTTGGTTCTCATTGGTTTCAAAGAACATCTTTATTTCTGCCTTCATTTCGTTATGTACCCAGCAGTCATTCAGGAGTAGGTTGTTCAGTTTCCACGTAGTTGAGCTGTTTTGAGTGAGATTCTTAATCCTGAGTTCTAGCTTGATTGCACTGTGATCTGAGAGATAGTTTGTTATAATTTCTGTTCTTTTACATTTATTGAGGAGAGCTTTACTTCCAAGTATATGGTCAATTTTGGAATAGGTGTGGTGTGGTGCTGAAAAAAATGTATATTCTGTTGATTTGGGGTGGAGAGTTCTGTAGATGTCTATTAGATCCGCTTGGTGCAGAGCTGAGTTCAATTCCTGGGTATCCTTGTTGACTTTCTGTCTCGTTGATCTGTCTAATGTTGACAGTGGGGTGTTAAAGTCTCCCATTATTAATGTGTGGGAGTCTAAGTCTCTTTGTAGGTCACTCAGGACTTGCTTTATGAATCTGGGTGCTCCTGTATTGGGTGCATATATATTTAGGATAGTTAGCTCTTCTTGTTGAATTAATCCCTTTACCATTATGTAATGGCCTTCTTTGTCTCTTTTGATCTTTGTTGGTTTCAAGTCTGTTTTATCAGAGACTAGGATTGCAACCCCTGCCTTTTTTTGTTTTCCATTTGCTTGGTAGATCTTCCTCCATCCTTTTATTCTGAGCCTATGTGTGTCTCTGCACGTGAGATGGGTTTCCTGAATACAGCACACTGATGGGTGTTGAGTCTTTATCCAATTTGCCAGTCTGTGTCTTTTAATTGGAGCATTTAGTCCATTTATGTTTAAAGTTAATATTGTTATGTGTGAATCTGATCCTGTCATTATGATGTTAGCTGGTTATTTTGCTCGTTAGTTGATGCAGTCTCTTCCTAGTCTCGATGGTCTTTACATTTCGGTATGATTTTGCAGTGGCTGGTACCGGTTGTGCCTTTCCATGTTTAGCGCTTCCTTCAGGAGCTCTTTTCGGGCAGGCCTGGTGGTGACAAAATCTCTCAGCATTTGCTTGTCTGTAAAGTATTTTATTTCTCCTTCACTTATGAAGCTTAGTTTGGCAGGATATGAAATTCTGGGTTGAAAATTCTTTTCTTTAAGAATGTTGAATATTGGCCCCCACTCTCTTCTGGCTTGTAGGGTTTCTGCCGAGAGATCCGCTGTTAGTCTGATGGGCTTCCCTTTGATGGTAACCCGACCTTTCTCTCTGGCTGCCCTTAACATTTTTTCCTTCATTTCAACTTTGGTGAATCTGACAATTATGTGTCTTGGAGTTGCTCTTCTCGAGGAGTATCTTTGTGGCGTTCTCTGTATTTCCTGAATCTGAATGTTGGCCTGCCTTGCTAGATTGGGGATGTTCTCCTGGATAATATCCTGCAGAGTGTTTTCCAACTTGTTTCCATTCTCCCCGTCACTTTCAGGTACACCAATCAGACGTAGATTTGGTCTTTTCACATAGTCCCACATTTCTTGAAGGCTTTGCTCGTTTCTTTTTATTCTTTTTTCTCTAAACTTCCCTTCTCGCTTCATTTCATTCATTTCATCTTCCAGGGCTGATACCCTTTCTTCCATTTGATCGCATCGGCTCCTGAGGCTTCTGCATTCTTCACGTAGTTCTCGAGCCTTGGTTTTCAGCTCCATCAGCTCCTTTAAGCACTTCTCTGGATTGGTTATTCTAGTTATACATTCTTCTAAATTTTTTTCAAAGTTTTCAACTTCTTTGCCTTTGGTTTGAATATCCTCCCGTAGCTCGGAGTAATTTGATCGTCTGAAGCCTTCTTCTCTCAGCTCGTCAAAGTCATTCTCCGTCCAGCTTTGTTCCGTTGCTGGTGAGGAACTGCGTTCCTTTGGAGGAGGAGAGGTACTCTGCTTTTTAGAGTTTCCAGTTTTTCTGCTCTGTTTTTTCCCCATCTTTGTGGTTTTATCTACTTTTGGTCTTTGATGATGGTGATGTACAGATGGGTTTTTGGTGTGGATGTCCTTTCTGTTAGTTTTCCTTCTAACAGACAGAACCCTCAGCTGCAGGTCTGTTGGAGTACCTGGCTGGCCGTGTGAGGTGTCAGTCTGCCCCTGCTGAGGGGTGCCTCCCAGTTAGGCTGCTCGGGGGTCAGGGGTCAGGGACCCACTTGAGGAGGCAGTCAGCCTGTTCTCAGATCTCCAGCTGCATGCTGGGAGAACCACTGCTCTCCTCAAAGCTGTCAGACAGGGACATTTAAGTCTGCAGAGGTTACTGCTGTCTTTTTGTTTGTCTGTGCCCTGCCCCCAGAGGTGGAGCCTACAGAGGCAGGCAGGCCTCCTTGAGCTTTGGTGGGCTCCACCCAGTTCAAGCTTCCAGGCTGCTTTGTTTACCTAAGCGAGCCTGGGCAATGGCGGGCGCCCCTCCCCCAGCCTCGCTGCCGACTTGCTGTTTGATCTCAGACTGCTGTGCTAGCAATCAGCGAGACTCTGTGGGCGTAGGACCCTCTGAGCCAGGTGCGGGCTATACTCTGCTGGGGCACCGTTTCCTAAGCCCGTCGGAAAAGCACAGTATTCGGGTGGGAGTGGCACCCCTGGAAAGGGAACTCCCTGACCCCTTGCGCTTCCCGAGTGAGGCAATGCCTCGCCCCTGCTTCGGCTGGCGCACGGTGCACTCACCCACTGACCTGTGCCCACTGTCTGGCACTCCCTAGTGAGATGAACACGGTACCTCAGATGGAAATGCAGAAATCATCCGTCTTCTGCGTCGCTCGCGCTGGGAGCTGTAGACCGGAGCTGTTCCTATTCGGCCATCTTGGCTCAAATCGCTGAGAAGTTGTCTTATTCTGGATATATTTAGCAGGTTGGCCAGACAGAATTGATTTGTTAATGGATTAGATGTATAATCTAAGAGAGAAAGGAGTCAATGATTACTCCAGGGTTTTTTGTCTAGAGTGAAGGAAGGATGGGATTGCCAGGTATTGAGATGGGAAGACACAATAGAACCGATCTGGTTTTGGATAAGTTATATTAGAGATGCTCATTAGAAATATCAACTAGGCAATTGACTTATGAGTTGAACTATATGAAGCCACTCACTTTTGACCTATGAAAATGGCAATTGTGGATAGTTCAACCTATCTAAGTCTGAAATGTAGGAGAGAGTTCTGAGCTGGGTTTATAAATTTTGGAGTCATTGGCATTTAGATGTCCCTTGAAGCCAGGACACTGGATGATGTCATCAAGGGCAGGCATGTAGATAGGCCTTGCTAAGCCACAGCCAGCGTGTTAGTAGAACATTTTCCTGTGTTTCCTCAAACCCCGAGAGAGAATGATGAAACAAGTGACCGACATTGAACTTGTTTCAATTCATTTGTTTTCTGAGCATTTGCAAACATTTCTTTCTTTTTGTTTGATGTGGTTTGGACCTGTGTCCCCACCCAAATCTCATGTTCAATTGTAAACCCCAGTGTTGGAGGTGGGGCATCGTGGGAGATGTTTGGATCATGGGAGCACATTTCACATGAATGGTTTAGCACCATCCTCATTTGTACTGTCCTCACAATAGTGAGTGAGTTCTCATGAGAGCTGGTCATTTAAAAGTGTGTAGCTCCTCCTCTCTCTCTCTCTCTCTTTCTCTCTCACTCCTGCTCTGGCCATGTGACATGCTTGTTCGCCCTTCACCTTCCACTGTGATTGTAAGTTTCCCGAGGACTCCTCGGAAGCTGAGTGGATGCCAGCATCATGCTTCCTGTACAGCCTGCAGAACCATGATCCAATTAAACCTCTTTTCTGTATAAGTTACCCAGTCTCAGGTATTTATTTACAGGAGTGTGAGAATGGACTAATACAGGGATCCCCACCTCAGGGCCATGGACAGGTACTGGCCTGTGGCATGTTAGGAACCAGGTCACACAGCACGAGGTGAGTGGCAGGTGAGTGAGTAAAGCTGAGCTCTGCCTCCATCAGATCAGCAGTGGCATTAGCTTCTCATAGGAGACTGAATGCTCTTGTGAACTGTGCATGAAAAGGATCTAAGTCGCATGCTTTTTTTGAGAATCTAATAACAAATGTAATGAGCTTGAATCATCCGGAAACCTGTCCTTTAACCTGTCCATGGAAAAATTGTCTTCCATGAAACCAGTCTCTGGTGCCAGAAAGGTTGGGGATCACTGGACTAATACAGCGTTCCTTCCCTCTTTTATCTACAGCATCGCAACCTCTTTAAGGTTTTGATATCTTTCCATGTATATGTATAAGCATAACATATACATGGAAAAGTATACAGATCATAAATGAATTTATGGTGAATTTTCACCAAAGTGAACATATGTGTCCATAGCATTCATATCAAAAGCACATTTTTTTCACTAGCATTTCAAAAACTTCCGTTATGCACCCTCTCATTCATCACTGTCCCTGCAAACATAATTGCCGTCCTAACAATTAACACCATAATAGTTTTCCTTTGTATAAATTCTGCTATTTATGGATATTTCAGGGCATTTCTAGTTTTTGGCAGTTATGAATAATGCTCTTATAATTATTCTTGTCAATATCTTTGGATGAATATATTCATTTTTGCTGGCTATCTACCTAGGGGTGGAATTTCCACGTCAGAGGATATGCTTGTGTTCAGATTTGGTAGACAAAGTCAGTTTTCTCAAGGTGGTTGTATCAGCGTATCTTTCCGCTAGCTATGTATGAGAGTTCTGAATACTCAGCAACCTCATCAACACTTGGCATATTCTGTGTTTTCCATTTTGGTTTTGATATGCTTTTTTAATGACTTATAAAATTGAGCATTCCTTCATATGTATATTGGCCATTTTGATATCCTCTTTTGGGAAGTGCCTGTTCAATTATTTTGCCCATTTTTCTATCGGGCTATCTGTCTCTTTCCTTATATATTCTGGATATGAGTCTTTTGTAAGATATATATCTCTCAAATTTTTTCCCTACTCTGTCTTTTTATGAGAAAACTTCTTAATAGCATCCAGTTTATTAATTATTTTTTACATTGTGTGTTTTTGTCCTATTTAAGACACATTTTCTTACCTCAAGTTTGTGAGATATTGTCTTTTGTTTTATTTTGAAAAACATATAATTTTACCTTTCATATCATCACCTACAACCTATCTGCAGTTAACTTTTATGCACGGTGTGAGCTATAATTCAAGCTTCATGATTTTTTCTTTATGGATACTCGATTGACCCAGCATCATTTATTGAAAATACCACTCTTTCCCTATGGCACTGTGATGTCATCTTTGCCACAAATTGTGTGAGTGTAGCTATGGAATCTATTTCTATATTGTTTCATTGTTCTATTTTTTCTATCCTTGCACATGTATTACACTGTTAATGATTATAGTCTTAGAATGTCTTGGTGTGATGTCTCAATGTCTTGTAGTATAAAGTCTTCCAGTTTTGTTCTTCTTTTTCATCATTCTAATGGCAATTCTTGGCCCTTTTTCATGTAAATTAAAAAAATTAGATTATACTTAAAAAAAGCTTCTGGGATTTAGATTTTGATATACATTGTATTGAATCTACAGATTGATTTGTGGATAAATTGCCATATTTACATTTTTGAGTCATGCAATTCATGAGACTGGTATATTCTTCAGTTTATTTAGGTTTTATTAATTTTTTTCAATATTTGGTAGTTTTCTTCGTAAAAGTCTTACATGTATTTTGTTACATATTGTTTTTGGCTTTTGATTCCTTTTATACTATTATAAAGTGTCTATTTGAGAATTTTAAACTCCTTGGCTTAATCTCTAGTACAGATTCTAAAATCTCAGATGGTAGGGATCTATTCGTTCTTTTTCTTTTGATAGTGGCAGGAAGAAAAGGTGAGGGAGAGGGGAGAGAGAGAGAGAGAGGAGAGACAGAAAGCAATTTACCCAGCAGGATAAAATCTAGAGTCATTTGGAAAATGGACTGAAATAATGCAGGCTCATGTGAAGGCACTTGAAACATCTCCATGGTGACCAGCCTGCAAAGTTCCACTCAATGGGTGTCTGTGATATTGCCATTGTGTCACTTAATATGGAGCTAGTTAGTTCTGCTAAGAGGGGCAAAGCAACTTCTCAGAACAACCTTCTAAGTGATAACCAGCTTTGAATGGTTTTTTTTGGTTGTTGTTTGAGTTTTACTGCTTTTGGTTTCCCTTTCTGTTTGAGTTTTCCCACAAAACTCCCCATGATCAGGCTTTCTCCCTGTTGGTAAAATCATTCCAGCTTCAGAGGCAAATGCTTTTAACCCTCAGCAGAAGCCAGGGCCCTTCTCTGCTTCACACTGAAAACCTTTAAGAAGCAGGAAGGTTTCAGACTTTCTTCTCATTGTCTTCTTCACCCAGTTAATTATTCTTAATCTGTCAGGTAAAAATGGCAATATATATACTAGTCTGATTCTTTGAATACAAATGTAACCTCAAAATTTAGAATTTGTGCCTTATTGTTCCTTGGCCAGATTCCCTGTGCAATGTTGCACAACAGGGAAAAATCAAGATGGATAATACAGTTTCCTAAAGGACCTGAGAAAAGATGCTATTAATATTTAGGTGGTGATACAATAGATAGTTTCTCGTGATGTTGAATAAGTTCTTGCTTTTGCTTATGAGTGTGGTAGATATATTAATTTTTGACTCCCAGCATCTTATCACCCTTTTCCTTAAACATCCTTCTGTTTCTCTTCTAGGAAACCACTTGCCACTCACTCTTAATCTATTTGCTTTGAATGCAGTTCACTGCAACTCTGGCTCCATAGGTAGGCATTTAACTGGCTTGGCTGACCAGAGATCTATATTCTCTTCATAGTGATTCCTTGAGGGATGGGTGTCAGTCCATTTTTCGCTGCTATAACAAAATACCTGAGACTAAGTAATTTACAGTGAACAGAAATTTATTTGGCACATAGTTCTGGAGGCTGGAAAGTCCAATATCAAGGTGCTGACATCTTTCAAGGGCCTTCTTACTGCATCATCCCATGGAGGACGGTGAGAAAGTGAGAGAAGGTGGGAGAATGCAGGAGAGACTGAACTCATCCTTTCATAAGGAATCCATTCCTTCAATAAAAATCTCACTTCTGTAATAACAAACCCACTCCTGCAATAATGACATTAATTCATTGATGAGGACAAAGCCCTCATGGCCCAACCACCTCTAACTAGGTCCCACTTCCCAACACTGTTGCCCCAGGGATTCAGTTTCCAACACATAACTTTTTGGAGGGCACGTTCAAACGGTAGTATTGGGCATGTTGCCCTGTCAGAGACTGTGGGACACAATGAAGCATTTCTGGGAGTATTGGTAGAGAAGCACATTCTCCTTTGTGTTAAACTTAAGACTCAGAAGTTTTATTCTGGAAATGAAGGCAGCTGCCATGTCACCAAGTAGAACCTTAGAATGAAGCCCATGTGTAGGAGGGCAGATGAAGAAATACAAGTAACTGATGTCCTTCTTTGAGCCCTTGAAGTTGAGATACCTCTAGACTTTTAAACTTTGTGAACAAATGCATTTTTTTTAGCTTAAATCAGTTCAGGGTTTATTTTGTGTTTTTTTTGTGTCTGTTTATGTATGTTTATGTGTGACTATATTTACAATAAAAATGATTCTAACCTGTATAATGGCAGTGGATGAAAAGAGACTTAGTTGTAAAACAACTTTGTGTAGGATTCCTTTGCATGAGAAAAGGAGCTAAATTAATTATTGACCATATCATTTGGGGATGTTAAGTTTGCTAAAAATGTAACACAATGATTTTTAATTCAAATGTAGCTGCAGTTTTAAAAAGCAATGCCCAACCCCATTGCCCGTTGCCATGTTGAGGCCCGAAGTTACATATAGGCCGGAAGTTACATATAGGCCCTTGTGCTGGTAGAAAAATATGCATAAAAATTTTCCACTCCATGCAGCAAGAAGGTGTGACAAAAGGAAATAGATTCTTGTCCTATTTTCCAATGTAATTGAATATGATCTTGGACAGGTCTCTTTATCAAGGTGGGCCTCAATTTCCTTGTCAGAAAAATGAGGCTAATAATACCTGCCCTTTCTTTAGGTTATTGTGAAACACAAATGAGATTAATGTAAAAATGTTTTAAGTAAGAATGTATTCAAATTTAATGTGTCATCATCATTATTATTTTTCATAAAAGAAAGATTCAAGAATGACTTTAAACATGTTGATGTTTCAAAGTCTCAGAAAAAAAAAAGTAAAACCCGTGTATATAAAACTATTGAAGTGTTTACCTACATTTCTAATCCGGGTATATGTTACCAAAGGAGATGTAAGTCATCAGGTTACGCAAACAAAATACAGTGGTTTTACAATCTTTTAGACACATTAAGGGCAGATTTCTCATCAAATTAATGGCCCACTTGAATAAGACATTAAGTAACCAATAATATATTTTAGTAGGTCTTGTTGCCTACCTAAAATTCATCAACTCTTTTTAAATCTCATTTTTGTTTAGATTTCCATCCCATCCTTAGCTCCAGGAGGAACCCTGATTTCTAAACTGATAAGCACATGCCATTCTCATGATGAGAGTTACTAGTCCAGGGATGCAGTCATGCTTTGAGATGGCTCAATCAGACTGGAGGGAGAAGCTTCTGTTCTCTCCTACTGAATGTGGTCAGGGAAGTGTGAAGCTCTGGTTGTCACTTGGAGCCATGCTTGCTGCGACAAAGGGAAGCAGCTCTCAGAGGAAGCTGCCACTGAGGAGGGCAGAAGGGAGTAGTAGAGACAACCTAGGATTTCATGACATCATTATCTTTCTGGGCTTCCAGTTACAGGTGTTCCTGCATTTCCTTATTATTTAAACCAGTTTGAATCTGCATTTTCTGTTACTTGCAGCTAAAGTTATTCTCAATGACCCTATGTATTTTTGGAGGGTTTCTAGAAATCCCTGAGATGAAATTACTGTAAAAACTATGTATTGCAGTACTGTTTTCTCATCTTCATTAATCTGGTTTCCATCCTCCTTTTCTTTCTTAGGAAGACTAGAAAGAAGATGTTATTGATTATTTGACCTCAATTGAGCAGAGGTCAATCATCAGCATATTACTATGCAAATCTATTATTGCCATTTAAAAACATAATGCATGGCCGGCTGTGGTGGCTCATGCCTGTAATTCCAGCACTTTGGGAGGCTGAGGCGGGTGGATCACCTGAGGTCAGGAGTTCAAGACCAGCCTGGCCAACATGGTGAAACCCCTCTCTACTAAAAATACAAAAATTAGCCAGGCATGGTGGCAGGCGCCTGTAATCCCAGCTACTCAGGAGGCTGAGGCAGGAGAATCACTTGAATCTGGGAGGCGGAGGTTGCAGTGAGCCGAGATCGCGCCATTGCACTCCAGCCTGGGGGACAAGAGCGAGACTTTGTCTCAAAAACAAAACAAAACAAAACAAAACCATAATGCATTTTAGAAGATGTTCATTTTATCTGAGAGCTGCTTATGGGTAGTCAGACTAGAAGCTCCAGCAAATAAAGTTGCCAGATCAAGCAATCAAGATACAGAATGCCCAGCTAAATTTGAATTTTAGATTAACAATATATATTTTTAGTATAAGTATGTCCCATGCAATATCTGAGACATACTTAAACTAAAAGTTATTTATTGTTTATCTAAAATTCAGAATTCCGCAGCTAAATCAATAACTGAAGTACTTTCAAATTTATGTATGTCAATTGTGAAAACAAAATTGTAGATTAAAAGTGGTATAACTTGTTCCTCTCGACCTTGCACTTGAATGTTTTTCTGGCTAAATACACATCATGATTACCCATTTTAAAACAAGGTGTTGCTTCAGGTCAGGAGTTCAAGACCAACCTGGCCAACATGGTGAAACCCTGTCTCTACGAAAAATACAAAAATTAACTGGGCGTGGTGGTGTGTGCCTGTAATCTCAGCTACTAGGGAGGCTGAGGCAGGAGATTCACTTGAACCCAAGAGTTGGAGGTTGCAGTGAGCCAAGATCACATCACTGCACTCTAGCCTGGGTGACAGAGTGAGACTCCGTCTCAAAAAAAAAAAAAAAAAAAATGGTGATGCTTAAGACAAATTTATAAAACAATTTTTTCATATAAGCCTTTTAGCTACTAGGTGAAAGAAATACTTTCACAGGGTCTCAGAAATCGCATTACATAAACAACCTCTTACTGTTTCTTTGGGTAAAGTTGGCCCAGAGCTGGGAGCAATTATTCTATTATTTCCAGACAAATGTGAGTCTGAACTAAATTGCTTGTTGCATACTGAAAGGATAACTCAGGGAATTCAAGATCAGTCAGCAAGTGCAAAGGAGTGACAGAATCAAGAGTCAGGACATAGAAAGTTGGACAGAAATATTTAGGGGGTTAAGAAGGAAGGTCCTGGGTCATTGCTGAAAATCAGGCCATGCATCCGGGTATCTGAATCACCCTTTGGGTTATTCACGTAGAATGTGGATTATTCAGGTTGCCACTCAGGATGTGGTATCCGAAAGAAGAGAATTATACTCAGAATTCCCAATACTTGGCCCTAGTCTTTCTTAAAATAAGAGATCTTTATGTGCATCTCTTCCTGTTGTCTCAGAGTTTTGGCAGAGGCCCTAAAAGGTGAAAAAGACACACTTAGATTCCAGGTGAAATGCCACCCTAAAATGAAGTGTAAGGCCATTGATGCAGGGCATGCCAGTAAGACTGTGAATGGGTTTTGCAGCCGTCTGCCTCTAGTTCACATAAGAGGCTGAGAGAGAATTATCAATCACTGTGAATTTTTCTTCCCCTCAGTTGGTGTATTAATCTGTTTTCATACTGCTGTGAAGAAGTATGTAAGAGTGGGTAATTTATAAAGAAAAAGAGGTTTAATGGACTCACAGTTCCACATGGTTGTGGAGGCCTCACCATCATGACAGAAGGTGAAGAAGGAACAAAGGCACATCTTACATGGTGGCCAGAAAGAGAGTGTGTGCAGGGGAACTGCCCTTTATAAAACCATCAGATTTTGTGAGACTTTTTCACTATCACAAGAACAGCATGGGAAAAAGCTGCCCCCATGATTCAATTACCTCCCACTGAGTCCCTTCCACAACACATGGGGATTATGGAAACTACAATTCAAGATGAGATTTGGGTGGGGACACAGCCAGCCAAACCATATCACTTGCAGAGGCCAGTAGTGTTGCTTCCCATCACCTTACTCCCAGTGAGAGGGGCATCAGGGGAACGTTCAGAAAGTTTGACACGTGGTTCTTGAAATGTAGGAAATGCGAGACTCCTGTTGGATACTCACCGGGGTGAAGATCAGAGGAAAAATTCTCTGGCTACAGCTGCTGGCTTGGCTATATTGGGGGTGATCTGCATGGGGCAAAAGTGCCTGTTTTCTGGGCACTTTTCTCTGTATCTCTTTGTTTTTCTGTATCTCTGTATCTCTTTGTTTTTCTGTATCTCTGTATCTCTTTGTTTTTCTAATTCTCTCTTTTTCTCTCTTTCCCTGTATTAGGCTATTCTTGCATTGCTATAAAGAAATACCTGAGACTGGGTAATTTATGAAGACAAGAGGTTTAATTGGCTCAAAGTTCTGCAGGCTTTATAGGAAGCATGGTGCTGGCATCTGCTCTGCTTATAGGGAGGCCTCAGGAAGCTTAAAATCATGCCAGAAGGTGAAGGGGTAGAAAGGATGTCACCTGGCAAAAGCAGGAGCAAGAGGAGAGATTGGGGGGGTGGTGCCACATGCCTTTAAATCACCAGATGTCATGAGAACTTACTGTCATGAAGACAGCACCAAGCCATGATCCAAACACCAGGACCTACCTCCAGCACTGATGATTACAATTCAGCATGAGGTTTTTTGGGGAACAAATATCCAAACTCTCTCTCTCTCTCTCTCTGTGTGTGTGTGTGTGTGTGTGTGTGTGTGTGTGTGTGTGTAATGAAGGCTTCTTTTCAAAAGGACTGCTTGGACAGGCAGAAAGACTGTATTGGTGGAAGTCTATGTAGAGAAGAGGCATCCTCCTCCTCAAAGAAGTGCAGAGGCTTCCAGCAGAGGGATTTCTGAAGAACCTGTCAAACTGCCCCCATGAAATAACCAGCTCCACACCCTGAAAGAACCAACACCAAATTACAATGGTCACTGCCACAGAGACTGTGCCAACTCTACCTTTTTACCTGCATCCTTTATTCCTCAGAGCCCAAGGTTGAAGAGCTTTGAGGCCATTTCTAGAATCATGCTGTGTGGGGAGGAGTAGATGGTGTGGGACACAGCTGATGGGCACATCCCTGTCCCTACTGCAGGCTCCAAGACTGAGGAATGCTTCGGGAGCAGGGGAGGGAGAAATCTTACATTGCATGAGGTTTTGAGTTTTGATTATTACACTGGATGAGGTATTTTGATTACTGAAGTGAGACTATTCTTGACCTGAAGGGACCAGGAAGTCATGGGCCTGCCTGACAGTCATCTGGGCTGAGGATAAAGGGATTCACAGAGTGGGCTTAACTGGGGATATGAGAAAGACTAAAGATGCATTATAATTGCACCCTATCCCATACAGCCCATTCTGCATGGGGAGTTTGTTAGTAAATGAACTAATATCCCTCTTTATAGCAATGCTCCAGGAGCTAAACATTTGCTGGAATTCCTAAGAAAAGACTTCGGTCAATCTCATCACCGTGTGCGGGTCTCTATGGGACCTTGTAATTCTTCCTATTCACTCTCTATTAATGACAAAATGTGAAATATTTATAACCCTGACTACTAGAGCTCTGAAAAGACAGAATGCTTTTTGTTTCTGAACTTGACTGTTGTAAAAAAAGCAACAATTTATGATATTCCTTATAAAGGTTTGATCAACCAGGACATATAAAGAGTGTGATCTGGGTTCAATACAGATACAATCCAATAACCCAAAATTTCTAGATTGCATTATAAATAGTAAGAATTGATGTTTACAATAATATCCATAGGGTACACAGGATCCTGAAACTTAGACATGAATATTTTTCAAATGTCTTTCATCTCCACCAGTATTACTCTAGTCTAGTCTAAACCACCATGAGTTTGCACTTTGATTCTAGGGAAGCCTCCTGATTGGTTTTCCTTCTAATTTTGTCTTCCTCTAAACCATTCTTGACATGGCAGCAGAGTGGTTATACACTTATTCCTGTTAGATTGTGAGTGTTAACTAAGAAATTGCTTATCATAGAGTCTGGCTTATTATAGATGCTCAATAGTAAATACTCATATTGCTGCAGTCTCCTTTACCACTAGCCCTTTTCCCCATAATAACAAATGGCCACCCCACAGCCTATTATTTTTTCATCATTATCTTCATCATTTCCTTCTACATCATCCAAGTCTTTTTAGGACCAAATCTAAATGTGCTAATGGCTTCATGATCTTCCTCTGCTTACCTTTCAGGACTCATCTCTTGCCATTTGTCTCCTTGTATCTAACACTCCAAACAAATTGAATATTTTAGTTCTTCAGAAATTCCTTGTTGTCTTTCAATTCCATGTCTTTGCACATGCTATTTCTTCTGCGTTGAGCACTCTTGGTCCATGTTTGGATATCACTTCTCAGAAACTTTCCCTGCTCCCTAAACCCTGGGTTGAGTGACATTCCTATGTGTTCTCATGAACCCTCTACTTCTCTTGTCATAATGTATGTCCTGCTATACTGTGATTGCTCCTTTACTTGTCCATATTCCCTTTCTACCATAAACTTTGTGAATGCAAGTACTGTAAAAAAAAAATCTGTGTAGGTCAGTTTCACAGCTCCACAGTGGCTTATAGTGGATCCTCAATGAATGAATGAGTAAATGAATGCAAGAATGAATCTACAGTATAACAAAGTAAGAGTTATTATTTATTGTGATTCAATATAGAGAAAAATCTTAACTATATTTCTGCTAGTTGAAAGGGAAAAAAACATTGGAGAGAAAAAAACATTGAAATAAAAAGTAATTCTCTTTGGCAATCAGTTGACCAGAAGGTTCAAATATATTGAGCTCCCTATGCCATCCTTGAGCATGTCTGCTAATCAGCGTTTATTGTTTTTTTTTTCTCTACATGGATATGATTGAACCTCTGTGGTTACCCATCAATCCTGAGAGATTTTACCACTGAATTTGAATCTTTGCATGCCCTTTCTCCTGCCTGTCTAATACAGCTTTCTCAGTTTTCACAAGACGGATGGCATGGTAGAAGCCCTTGATATAGAATCAGGAGATTTCAGATTGCATGAGACTTTCAAAAATACTTGGAAAAGTCGTTCTGCACCACAGATTCAGAGCTTGAAGGGAAATCTCTGAGCTGAGCACTTTATGTGCATTTTCACATTTCATCATAACCAATGGCTGCCTTTGGTGAAAGTCTGATATCACACTGATAAACACCTGCTGGTGTCTTGTTATGTGTCTGTAGCCTCTGCTAAAATCATCAGCTAGTTGGAGACAGCACTAGGTCTTACTCATTTTTGTATCTCCAGACTTCAGTGCGATTTTTATTTCCTGGAGCCAAATTCTCCCGTAATCAAAATAAAGAAGCAGGACTGGAGAACCTCTAAGAAAAACATCTAGCTTCAGACATTTCATCTAATTTTTAGGTCAGGCATGTGACAACCGCCATATTATCTTTGAGGTAATATTGGGAATTTATACTAATGGCAATCACTATTGTGGATATTATAAAACAATAACATCAGTGAGCCTTTCTCTTTTTTTTAATTGCTGTTTCAGCAACCCCTAGAATATTGTCTGGAATATAGTAGGCACCTGATCAGTATTTATTGATTGCAATAATGAACTATTCATTTCTGAGCATCTTTGGTGTCATCCTGTGTAAGGGTTTTACATAAGTTATTTCATTTTATCCTCAAAAAAATTCTAAAAGACAGACATTATTCTATCCACTTTAGAGATCACGAAACTGAGACTAGGCGAGGTTTAGAAAACTGGCCACGTTTTCCCAGTTAATAACTAACAGAACCAGGACCAGGGTTTGGATTCAATTTGGACTAACTCTGAAGCTTGTGCTTTTTCCAGAGTGTCATAACACTTATTTGTAGCATTCTAACTCCCTGATAATCTTAGCAGGCTTCCTCCTGAGAGGTCAAATCTGGTGCATTTTTGTACGGGAAATGATAATGGCGAGAAGCCTTGGGAGAAGAATCTAGGAAAGAATAATAATCCTCATTGTAAAGATTGCCATACCAATGTGAAAAGATCTGCTTCTTCAAAAAAAAAGGTGGACCCTAAAAAAGATAATAAAGATTTAATCCAGCTATGCAACTATAAAACCTCCCCAAGATTATTAACTTGCAAGGAATAACTCAGATTCTCCCTGAAAAAAAAAAAGAATCCCGTATTTCTTCTTCATAGAAGACGCCAAGCAGGCAGTTGTTGATGTTCTTTATTAGCAAGCTTACAGCATTGATAGCCTTCCTTTCCCCTTTTTATCTTCTCTCCTCTTATCAGCTAGTCTGATCAGAACCAGAGCACTGGGGATATTCTTTTATTTCTTTTCATTTTATGATACTGTTGTTATCACATAGTTTATGGTTCCCCTTGTATGTGTCACGCAAGCTGCCATAATTCAGCCGCTACATCACGTTCATTAATCTAAAGACTTTTGAATTTTGCTGTGTGTTCTCTAATGATTTGTCCACAGTGGAGTGTTTTTGAAAGAAAAGAAATTAATTTAAAAAGTTTTATTTTTTTATTTTTATTTTTATTTTTATTTTTTTTCAGCCAAATTCTTTGCCATTTTATTACAAGAATAGCCTTTTCTCCATTGTCCAATAACACGTTTCTCATTTCTATCTGAGACCTCACCAGAATCACCCTTTATGGTATGATTTAATTTCTCTATAATCAAAGAACATACTTTATAAGATTTAATTTGTTTTAATTTGTTGAGGCATGTTGATGAAACAGATCGTGCCCTTTTTTGATGTGGCAACTGGAAAATTTGAAATTGTACATGTTGGCTGGCTCGGTGGCTCATATCTGTAATCCCAGCACTTTGGGAGGCTGAGGTGGGTGGATTGCTTGAGCCTAGGAGTTCAAGTCCAGTCTGAAGTACATGGCAAAACCCTGTCTCTACAAAAAATACTGAGGTAGGAGGATCGCTTGAGCCTAGGAGGCAGAGGTTGTAGTGAGCAGAGATTGTGCCACCACACTCCAGCGGGGGTGACAAAGCAAGACACTGTCTCAAAATAATAAAAAAAAATTATTCATGTGGCTCACATTGTATTTCTACTGGACATCATTGGCCTGGACCCTGGGTCACCATCATCTCTTAAACCCACCACCCACAATAGTCCATGATTTATTTCTTAAAGTTGCAAAAGCCCCAATTTCTCTGCCTCTGTGCTTTTATTTATGCTATTCAATTTCAGCTGCCATGTTGCCCCTCTAATCCACACACTGAAATTTTGTCCCTCTTTCAGGCCTAGCTAAAATACAATTACCTTTGAAAATATTTTTTAATGCCCCTCCTCAGGTTTTCCGTGCTACTTTATTGATATTTCCAGTTTGGAACGTGTATTTTAGGGCTAACAAACCCCTGGCATCCATGTGGATACTGTCCTCTACTTTGTCCATAGCAGACATTGCTAATCTATCACAGCGCTGTCATAGTGAACCTGATCTTTTTATGAGAATCCCCAGTACAGCACTCCAGGCAGCTACTTTCAAAGGATCAGAGGAGAGGCATGGTTTGAAACGTTGAAGTGCATGAATAGCCTAGATGCCCCAGAGGTCTAATATTAACTGTGTGAAGATTTCCTGTTCAAGTAGAACTCTCAGGGAGGGATCCAACATCATTGCTTTCAAGAGAGAATGGGTGTGAGGGGCCATATTTTTTGCATAGTGTCTTTCTTTTCCTTTCTTCTGATATACCAATTAATTGTTTTACAATCTCTTTGCCATTTTCTGCATCATTCTTTCTGTCTCTATATGTATATATATAGAGAATCTATATATATCTATATCTGTATCTATCTATCTATATATAACTTAGGCAATGTGACTCTTTCAAAGCAGATTGGTTGCTGAGGAGTCTAGTTAAGGACTACTTTGGGATGTTGTAAGCAATGGAATACCTCCATGCTGAGACAAAGCTCTTCAGTGGTACAAACATAGGAAGCCTCTCTTTTTATCCCTTTTGTTATAAAGGTTGTCTTTGTGATGAGAAAGGCTAGAGTTGGAAGGAAACTGAAGAAGAGAAAACAGTTTTATAAAAGTTTCTTTTTCTCAACCAGGAAGGAAGAAGTATTACTTATTTCTTCCCGTGGAGTGGGTATTATGTGATTAACATAATTCCCCAACTTTCTTGAGCTAATCATTCATTGCTGGTCTTGAACTCCTGGCTTTAAGCAGTCCTCCTGCCTTGGTCTCCCAAAGCACTGAGATTACAGGCATGAGCCACCACACCTGGCCTTGTTTTATTTTTCTTTCATATTTGTGTGACTGATACAGGAGAGGAAGAAATGCCAGGTGCTCTGACTAAACATCACCACCAAAACCTTTAATACAGATAAAAAGACAACAGCATTACATGATTTGCTTTCAAGGAATCTGAAATCTAGTTGATGAAGTGAGATAAGCAGAAGACAAATTACAGAAGAGTGAAATAACAGGGTGACAGAGCAATAGAATGGATGGATTAGGAAATAATGTTGCCCAACACATGATGCAGAAACTAAGTGCTATGGCTCATCAGAGAAGAATATCCCTGTTGGGAGGAGTACAGATTTTAACATGAGTGTACCCTTCTTCAGGAACTCATGCCAAAAGACACATCATAGGTGATACAGTATTTTGGTAATAAAGCCCAGCTCTCGGCCAGTATTAAAATCAGACCCACTGGATTCCCAGTGTATTGATGTCTTAAAATCCAGTGAGAGGATGCTGGCTCTGGACTTACAGGGCTGTTGGAGAATAATAGGAAGAGAGAATGTTTCTTCTGATCAGTGAAGAAAAGTGTTTCTTGGCAGATGGAGAAGAGAGGGAAAACCATGTTGGCTACGGGAATCAGATACAGGATTGTTTCTCCTTCAGCTTTCTGGCTTAGCTCTGGCCTCATCAGAACACAGGCCCTTTTCCCTGCTTACTTCCCAAACAATTCTGGCCAAAGGGAAGAGTCCCTATTAGATTATATCTGGGATGAAGCAGAGCAGAGACACTTATTCCTGAGTGGAATAAGATTCATGATGCTAGGGGTGGAAAGGAACCTGATGTCTTCGGAGATATGACATAGCCTCATAGGAATGTTTCTGTAACCACTGTAGCTGAACTGACAGGGACAATGCCAAGACACGCATAAGAAAACCCAGTAATTAATCTATGGAGACACCTTTGCAACAGATCAAATTCAAGATAAGGTATCTCATGGCATTTCAATTCTGTTTAAAACTGGTATAAAATTGGCATCAGAAAATGCCCCCTTTGATGCCAGGGAAAGTCCATAATGCTACTGTGAGCTGCCCCCCTCTCATCAATCTGCCTTAGTCTGTTTTTTCTTTTTAAAAATTTTACTGAATTTTAAATTTTTTCAGCACTGGACTTGAACTGGGGCACAGGAGAAGTTATGAACACTCCCATTGATAGGTGAGGATATCTAGAAACCCAGCCAATGTTATTCTTTTATGTTTTCTAAATCATATGGAAAACATGAAATTCTACATGGATTCCTAAAGAAAGAATTAGATCTGAGTTCAGGTTGTTTTTTAATTTTTTTGTATAAACCACTTCTTTTCTCTGCACATCATAAAACAATTAGCCCCATAAAACAATGGTATCTATCATTTATTGAGCATTTTAAAAGCACTAACCACAGCATTTAAGTACTTTATACTCATTACCTTGGTCCATCTCCGAAATAACCCCATGAGGTATGTGCAATCATCATTGCAATTTTAAAGGCAAAGAGTGGAGATTTAAGTAAGATTAGGTAATTTGCTCAAGGTAGTTAGTAGCAGAGCCAGATTCAAACCCGGGTAGTCTTACTACAAAATCCACACTCTCCACATCTATGTTATACTGTTTCAACCAAAGACTTCCCCAGCTCCCTTTCAACAATAAATGTCAATGATCCTGTGAGTATTTATTTCACTGGGTATTGATAGCAACTACTTTCAGAGCCATGAGGTCTGGGGGACGGTTTTTTTCTGACTTGGTTCTCACATTTTATATTTTTTTGAGTTATTCTAATTTGGTGTAGCATAAGAAGACATGCAGCCTATTAGTATTCACTAATATTTACTTTGTGTTTCAAAGTTAAGAAAAAAGAAACCTCTTGTCCATGGAATTTGTCCATAGAATTTTTCATTTCATCTTTACAGCAGGCTGTTGGATTAGGAAGTAGGCAAGGTAAATGTTACTATCCTTATTTTGTAAGGGCTTAGAGAGTTAAAACATTTAGCTAAGGTTGCTCAGCTAGTCAATATTGGAGCCAGGAGTGGAATCCTGGTTTTCCTAGCATATTGTGTTACGTTGTTTTGGGGTTCTAGGAAAATCCATCTTGTCCTCCTAGATGATGTCCTGGAACACAAGGTAAGAACTTGGAGAAAACCCCTGCCATGATTTCTTCTGAATACTGTGAAAATTCCTTTTCTGCAGTGTCTCAAATGTATTTGAGAAATTCTGTGTACTCTTGTAGGACAGAATTCCATGAAGCTTAACTGGTATTTGCCAGGTAGCTGAGCCCTGGATGAGAAGCATACAGCATTGGGAAAATGAACTAGAGTAAAACAGCTACATCACAAAGGAGTCCTGATGCAGATTTTTCCTGGGTAGACGCTCCATTGTTCTGTAATGTCCCTTGTTTGTGGGGTGAGCATTGGCCATTTAGCCAGACAGCTTAAGCATGGCAGTGGGGTGGGGCGGTGGGGTGGGGCACAGGCATCTAAACACAGCCTAGTTACCGTTCTTTGATCACAAGGAGAAACAAGGGTATCAAATACCAGAATAGCTGATCTCTGGACAGCATCTCACTGATGAGTTTGCTGACCCAGGCAGCCTCATTATCATTTTTGAGACACACTTTGTGCTTTCCTCCCACAGAGGTGGCTGGAGGCTAAGCATGCATTTCCACCAGACCCTCACTCTGTGGTTTTGGAGATGGGCACTTATTCCTCCTGGATCACCTGCAGGCACTCCGGGGCAGCTGGTGTTCATCCCAGATGTCTCATTCCCTGGAAAGTGGTCATTTCATCCATCAAAAGTAGCAGAGACAGCAGTGTAACCTGAGGATTTGCCCCAACGATGTCTGTGCTAAGGATTTGCCAGGACTCACACTGCAGTTTGACTGAGCAGATTAGTAAGGATGATTCAAACCCAAATCTGATAGTACCCAAGAGGATAGTGATGGATCTTTCCTAAATCATAAGGTCATTCCTACAACTGGCCCCACCCTGCAAGTCCTGGAAGCCTCAGCATCAGAGTGTCTGATTTATTCTTGGCAGCAACCAGGAGGGTCCTTGTGTAGATGCAGCTGGTGAATATAATTTGGCCTTGAGCTCTGACAGCTCTGGTCTCCATCATTATTCTTCTCTACTCTGGACCCAGGAGGCAACTTCTCGTAGACTAAATTCAGGCCAGAGGCAGGGACCAGGTGACATTTCCCTTTCAGGGTGGAAAAACCTTGTCTTATCTTTGACAAAGTACTTGTGTTGGCCAAAGCCTTAGACATTAAAATTAGTGCTAATTTACTTTCACAGGCCTCAAAGTGAAGGACAGCCTCTCTTATCCAGGAAGGTGCCATGATGCTGGCATTTTCACCCACATTCTTCCTTAAATACAATCATTAGTGGCATCTTATAGAATGATGATGACTACTAATGAGTCCCTTATTTATACATAATACTTTACACTTTCCAAAGCATTGTCACATATATCATCGCACTTGATTCTCAAATGTTTTTAAAAATATATAGAGTTGTTAAATATTCTATTCTCACCCCCAAAGCCAAAACACGTTCACACGCATAGCATATCAATGTCTCAAAATTGTAAAGTTTTCATCACTTGCTTTTCACGTTTTCTATTTTCCTCTCATCTACAACGTACTCGACCTTTTTGCTGGCTGTTTCCTTATGAATTATACATTACCTAGTACCCCAAGTGATTTAAGCATCCTAACATTTTAATGCATGTAAAACACGGCAAAAATAAACGCCAAAAAGTCCCCTGCCTCAGCCAGCTGGAAAGAACTAGGTAGGGCTATAGGGCTTTGGGTGAGTGATTGTCCCACACTCAATAGAGAAGGAAAGGGAGCCACCTGAGAGACAAGATATGCTGTTAAAAAGGCAGCTGCGTCTTCTTAAAGCAATAGGGAAATAAAAGAGGCAGGTAGAACACCAGAGGCATATCTCATGGCTGCAAGAAAAGAAAAGATGTCTGTGCTAAGGATTTGCCAGGGCTCACGCTACAGTTTGAGCAGATTAGTGAGGATGATTCAAACCCAAATCTGATAGTACCCAGAGGACATGATGGATCTGAATATATGAAAATATTGATGGATCTGAAAATATAGAAATACTTCTGTGGCCACTGAAAATATTTCTTTTGCCGCTGAAGTGGTCATTAAGGCATTTTCATTCAGAAAATGCCAAGCAAAGACAAGGAGTTTGAAAGGTGTGATGGCAGAGATTTGGTTCTTACTGGGCTCTTAGGGGCACAGGCTTTTAGAACTATCTATAGCAGCTTTAGTTCAGGAGTCTGTTGAATGTAATTCTCCAGCAGAAAAATAAAGTGGATATGAGGAGGCAAGTTTCATAGGTGTAAAGAAATCCACAGCCTTTGTCACAGGACTAAAAACCTTTGCTCTTTAGGTCAACTCAGGTGATGGAGCTCACTACCATTTCAGCACTGAGGTGCCAGGAGATGGGGCTCAAATAGGACATAGAAACTGAGAGGATGTAAATCAATTGAATAGAATCGAAAAGCACCTCTAATGAAATAATCTAGTGATTGCGGCTGACATAGTTGCAAATTCTTAAACTTTTCAAGAAGACATGAGCATCTCTGAAATACTATTTTGTGAGAACCCCATCCCTCATGTGTCATGGCCATAGGATTATGATCTACATTTTATGGTTAACATCTTAATGAGAAGTTTCTCACACTTGAGTGTAGGATCAAATGTAATGAAATCTAAACAACTGGGATAGATGATCTGGCATCCCGATGAGGTTGAATCCAGGAGAACACTTTCTGTTTTCCCTTTCTTCTTAGATTCCTCTGAAGACTCTATTCTGGTCTTTGTCAACAGTTAATATGAGGCTAGATTTCTCCAAGTACTGGCTTTGGGAATATTATTTTGCAACTGCACAAGGAGCTGAGATTGACTTGTTTTCTATATAATGTGGGAGTGTAATTTGGATTTATGAGAATTTGAGATTGAATGAATTCAACTTCAGAACTTCTTATAGAGGTGTATATTCCAGTGGAAGATGGCTTAGGCTGCATTTGATGAAGGAGTTTCAAATATATTGACATACTTGTTGATGACATTAAGCAGATTACTTGGAGAGTAAGGATTTTGGACTGTAAAGCATGTGGACTTTGGAGTGCTATGGGCTTTAATTTATAGGAAATCAAGAATTTGAGGTTTGAATTTCAATTTCTTTCTGCATATTGGATAATGAGCGGAGGTCATATTTGACCTTGTGTGTTTGATATTGGAGGGTTTTTATGTTGCTTTTTTATTTCTATGAGATATTTGGGGAGCTGTATTGACTAAAGCAGGTATGCATAATTTGGGATGGGAATTAGAGTCATGGAAAAATTTAGCTTAGGATACAAGGTGGCCTTCGATTTAATGATTAATCAGCTATTGCTGCAATAATGCTGTCTAACAGACAACTTCAAAACTTAGTGAACTATGACAGCAGGCACTTATTTTCCTCATTTATTTAGCCTGCAGGTCAGCTAGAGAATTTCTACTTCAGGCTGCTGGTTGGCTAGGCTTGGCTGCAGGTTGGGTTTAGGTGTGCTTCATACATCTCTGTATTCTTCCTGAATGAACCAGCTGCCATATTCTTTTCATGATCAACAGCAGGTGCTCAAGAGAGCAAAAACACATGACCTCTTATGGCATTGGCTCAGAACTGGACACTGTCATTTTATTCACATTCTATTGGCCAAACCCAACATCATTTGACCAGGAAAATACACTGTGCCCACTCTTGTGCACTGCAAGATCTTACAACAGGACATGAATGATTGAAAACAACGTCTAATCAATGACAAGTAATATGCTTCTTGTCTTGTTGCATCTGTTATTTCACCTTTTATTATTTTGAAGTGTGGTCAAATATCATCCTTTAAGTCTTCTATAGTTCCTACAAGTTTAGGCTCATTGACTGCTTTCTTTAGGGGCTTACCCCAAAATTATAGAATTAGAATCTTCCTGGATGGGCTTCAGGAATTTACATGTTTAACAATCTTGGTAGATGATTTCTGTGAACTGTTAGATTTCAGTAGTGGTCTGTTTAGCTCAGGAACTCAGCTTCTATTCAACAGTGAGTTAATTTATCACCTAGTTGTTAATTTGTTGAAAAATTATGTGTGTGTATAACTAGTTCAAGCTACATTAGACTTTTCACAATCTTTTTGACCCATCTTGCAAGTTTCAGCCTTGTCCATATTACCCTTTATATCCAGAATGCCTTTGACCCAAGTGTTCCTATCTAAATCCTACTCTACCCCAAATAAGTGATATTTTAAGGTCCATTTCAAGGGCTATTTTTAGCTATTATTATGAATTCAGCTAATTAACTCAGCTAATAATTTTTCAATTTATCTTTTCTTATTTTGTGTTTCTGTATTACTTATCAGGTCATGCATTTTATTAAAGGTAATTGAATATATACCTCCATCCCCCAATTAAAAGTATCTTGATGGCAACAACATGCCCAATTCATCTTTGTGCCCTCCTCAGCTCCTTGTAAATGTAACTTTTCTCATTTTCAAAACTTAACTATGGTTCCCCTTGGATGCAGTTTCCTCCTGTGTCTTTGTTCCAGGTCCCCATCTACCGTTTCTGCCTTCAATCTTGCTGATTTTAAGACACCGTAGGCCGTGTCTTTAGGTTTTTGAGCCTTCCTTCTTCTGATATCACTGTATCTATACAAACCTCTCACTTTCTCTTTGATTTTCCCTATTCCAGCTTCAATTTTGCCATTTTTTCTCTTCTAGTTCTTCACTTCACTAAGTATATTGCAGCAGGGGATATAGATTTTTTCTTTTAAGCCTCTGGCTTTACTCTTCCCTTGAGAGCTTTCTCTACATTATTTTGAAAAATATCCCACTGATCCCTACCCCTTGAAAGAGGAGGAGGCTTTCTTGTTCCAGTTTTGATCATAGATTTTAATCATGTTTCAAAATTTTTTCCTAATCAAACTGGAGCATTTTCTCATTGTGTATATATTTTATGCCAAATCCTCCAGCTCTTCAATAATTAATTCTTGCTATTTCCTTAGTGTGACCAGACAGGGGATTCTTTTTTACTTTACTACTACTTTCTTGTGCATAAATCTTAATGATTCTAAAGGGCCACATTCTTCTTTTGATAAGTACACTCAGGACTTTTAGGAATGTGTCACTGACTCTATGGTGCTATCAATGCATTCTACACATTTGGCTTTCTAAGATCACTTTAATATCTTCCTTGCCTTGTCATTTTGTGTGGTTAAAATCTCTTCCTACCATCACAATTCTTGCTGTCAATGGGGAAAGTACTATTCCCTTAAATATATTTGTTTTCCTTTCCTATTTTGCAGAAAAAAATTATGAAGGAGGGTATAGGCTTTCCCAATTGTTATGTAACTGCTGTTTTGAACTATACAAATGACAATGCAACATAATTACAATTTTATTTTTCATTTTTTTTGTATCTCATAGTCCTTTTAAAATTCATTCAGGGCTAGGCATGGTGGCTCACACCTGTAATCCCAGCACTTTGGGAGGCTCAAGTGGGAGGATCACTTGAGGCCAGGAGTCCAAGACCAGCCTGGACAACATAGCAAGCCCCCATATCTAAAAAAATACAAAAATTAGCTGGGTGTGGTGCTGTGTTCCTGTATTCCCAGCTATTCAGGAGGCTGAGATGGGAGGATTGCTTGAGCCCAGGAGTTTCAGGCTGCAGTGAGCTGTGATCACACCATTGTATTCCAGCCTGGGTGACAATGGGGTCCTGTCTCTTAAAAAATATAAATAAAATTTATTGAGTGGGGGAAATCTCCTGCCCCCACTTCCTTATGCGTATGGTTTTTGTGACTCCTCTCAGATAATAGAATAGAAAGTTCTCAGATGGCTTAAGTTGCAAACAAGACTTGAACCCAGAAATTAAATGTCAAGGCCAAGATATTGAACAGTGAAGATTTAACATCAAATTCTCTCTTTCCTTTTTAGCTGGGGCTTGCAGCTCAAGGCTGGCAGCTGGCAGGAGGGCAGGGGCATGGTTGACTGCTTTCTGTGTTTCTGTCTTCCACCTTCCTTCCCTTCTTCCCAGCTTGCTAGCTGGTTGCTGACTCTTCCAAGTTCAGAGTGGTGAGACAGAAGATGGGGAAGATGATAGGAAAAGTCTACCTTGAACTAGCACTAGATGAAACTAACTCTTTGGCACAATGGCTATTTACAGGTGATTCTTTCTCTCCAGGGCAATATTGAAGTTTATTTTAGAGATTCTCATTTTGAAGACCTTGCTCCATAGTTCTTTTGAGTGAGGAAAATGCATTTCCTACCCCCAACTGTGGGTCCTTCTACAGTCTCTAGACATCTAACATTTACTTCCAACTGTCTTGTGGGTATCTCTGCCCTGTTAGACAGCCCCAGGGAACAAGACCTGTGTACCTTGTAAGCTGGTGCCCTTTCATGTGTGGCCCCCATCTGCTAATGTCAGCCAGTCCTGTCAGCTACCCCTATCACTGCAGGCTGATTAGCTTCATCAGGCTTGTGTCAGGAACCAGTCCTCTGCTCCCAGCTACAGTGAGTACATTTCAAGCCGCTAGCTTTTTATTCATTGGTCAATTTAAGTAGGTGATAAAATTGCTCTTCCTTAGAGGGTTATCTTGGACAAAAGACCAATATAGGGTTCTGTTAAAAAGGAGGGATAGGCAAACAAACAAAATCAAGGCTCAGGAAATCCAAGCTTCTATGACTGTGCTTTTGTTGTTGCTGTTGTTGTTATTCACTGAAGGTTTTCTTGCTCTCCCAGGTTGGGGTGAGGCTGGTCACCTCTTTACTTACCATTGGTGCAGAAGCACCTAGAGCAGCATCTCCCAAAGCTTCCTGCTTCTCTTTGCCTTCCCTAGTGGCCAAGCCAGGTTAATCCCAGTAGGCATCTCATTTCTAAGTGAGATTCATTTGACTTCCCAGAACTGCCTTGTGAAATCATAGACATGGGAAAAGTGACTAAAAAATGTTCACTGACATGTTTTCTATCTGAGAACATGTCTCATTTTCTCTTTGATTTTCCCTATTCCAAACCTTAACACATGGTTCTAAGCTCTTTATACCAATCTGCCATCTGATACTGAGCAGGTTCCCACAGACACTGGCCTACATCTCTGGCTCTCAGAATCTCTGTGTCTCCTGTGAACAGATTTACGGAGAACCTAGGAATTATCAAAGCCATACATACAGTATTTGGCATTTTCTTCCCAGCATGGGAAGATGACTTAGTTTTAAATTTCATATCTTCTATTCAAAGGACATCCTTGTTACTTCTGGCCACTCTCCTTCTGGACCTTTAAAATCTTTTTATTATTATTATTATTATACTTTAAGTTTTAGGGTACATGTGCACAATGTGCAGGTTAGTTACATATGTATACATGTGCCATGCTGGTGTGCTGCACCCATTAACTCGTCATTTAGCATTAAGTATATCTCCTAATGCTATCCCTCCCCCCCTCCCCCCACCCCACAACAGTTCCCAGAGTGTGATGTCCCCCTTCCTGTGTCCATGTGTTCTCATTGTTCAATTCCCATCTATGAGTGAGAACATGGACCTTTAAAATCTTACCATTGTAAACCAAACTCCTCTGGCTTCATGGACATGTTTTCTCTTTACATGAGTTATGCTGCAGATATACCCAGTGCACACCTACAGGCAGCCTTATGCATCTTGGGTGTGTGCTTGTCTGGCTTTGCTTACAACATGCATATGTAACCCTAAGTTTTCATCTTTCTGGAGCTGCCTTCTCCTCTACTATCTAGGTAAAAACACCCTCTTCCATGTGACTGCAGAAAGTCTAGGCCCTTTCACAGCTGTTTCTGAGGACACTTGGGAGGTACTTACCTCTCCTTGCTATTTACAGTCTCCATTTCTGGACCCTTTCCTTGAGCTGTTCTCTGATCACCCTGTTTATTTCCCAATACTTCGGGGTTGCTCTCTTCTTCCCAGGCTGCTGGTATGGCCATGCAGTTTGTATACTGCACAGCTCCAAGGGATGCTTTTCATTCCAACACAGATGTGAAGGACCTCCTCCAGAGTTGACAAACATGGCACACCCTCTGATCCCTGTCTTTATCACAAAGGTAATGGATCTGTCTCTTTGGTACCCAAACAGTCCCAACACAAAGCTGGTTTGTGCAAAAACAGAACAAGAAAACTTAAAGTTAGTTGTCAGATGTCATTTCACAGGCTGGTTCTTAGTTTCTGTCATTTGGTGGTATGTCTCCAACCAGTCATGTTTCTCCTCAAGCCACCTGTCTACTCCTATATTGCTAAAGACACTTTCTTTATTAGGTCAGAATCCCCTTTTTCTCCAACATCCAGAAGAAGCAATAAATCAATTAACGATGTAATATCTTCCCAAGGATGCTAGCTATACAAAATGAAGACAGCCTGTTCCTCCCTCCCTTCCTTCCCCATTTCCTTCATTCCTCCTCCTTCACTCCCTCCTTTCTATCTCTTTTCCTTTTCCTTCCCTCCCTCCCTCTCTTTCTCCCTTCCATCCTTCCTTGCTCCCTCCCTCCATTATTTTCTCCCTCTCTTCCTTCCTTCTTTCCTCTTCTATTCCCCCATCCCTCTCCCCTCCTTCCCTGCCTTCCTTCCCCTCTTTTTCTCTTACTTCTTCTCTCCCTCCTTTTCTTCCTCCTTCCCTTCTTCCCCCACCTTCCTTCCTTGTCTCTTCTTTCTTCCTTCTCCCCCCTTCCTCCCTCTGTTCCTTTCTTCCTCAAATACTTATATATTGACTACTGTGTGTCAGGCATGATTCTAGGTTCATGGGATTCAGTGTTGAACAATCAGACAATGCCCCTGTCCCCATGCAACCTACACTCTACTAGTAAGACAGTAATACATAAATATATCATTTCAGATAGTGGTGCTTATTATGAAGACAGACCAAGCTGGGTAAGGGGATAGAACAGGGACTCTCAATCTTGGCTTCATGTTAGAATCCCCTAAGGGCTTTAAACATCCCCATGTCTACTACCACCCACAGAGCTTCTGATATGATTGCCCTAGAGTGAGGCATTGCTAGACTTTAAAGCTCCCCAGGTGATTTTGATGTGCACTAGGCCATTAGAAACCACTGGGATGAGAAGAACGGCATATGTACCACTTTAGATAGGGTAACAAAGGAAGGTTTCCTGAGATGACACCTGGATAAAGCAGGGATGCAGCCAAAGGAAGATTTCTGGCATAACAAAGGTGTTTTGGCTAATGTTTGAGCACTGATTTGTAGGGATTACAGATTTCCGTGCCATAAATAGTCTCACCATAACTGATTTCAAACCACCAGTGTGATAACACTGAACGTGGAGCTGGGAATAGATGGTAGCAGCTGACTCCTGTGAGCCTCTATGAGCTGGCTTCAGCATACCACTAGCTAAGCAGTCTAGGCAAAAAGAACAGGCTGTGCAAAGGCCCTGCCACTTCCATCGTTTTGCAGGGCAGTTCAGCACCTACTAGGCTCAACCTTTCCCTTTGGGACCAGGCTTTGAACATTTCCTTTATATAATCAAAGCATCCATGGAAATATTTCTCCTTCCCCTACAAAGCACCACAAACAAAGAGAATAAACTAGTCTTTTTGTACAAATTGTTTCTGTGTCCCCTCCAGAGTTTTAGCAATGGCTTTATATTTCAAAGTGGCACTCTTGTTTCTCCTTTCCCTTTTTGATTCTGTCACACAGCATTCTGCATATTTTATCTTCCACTTACCAAGACCAGGCTTGCTTTTCATCTCTGCTTCTCCAGTTCCTACAAATTCTTAACACTTTGAATAATGACTTTGTGTTAGTTCTCCCTGAGTCTACTCTGTGATGCTAACAAACAAATAAACAAACAACAGAACAATCACAAAGTCCAAAAGAGATGAGAGACTTGAAGCCCTCCTTAAAAAGTATCTTCAGGAAAGAAGTAAACAAAAACCCTTTATTTCCTGCACTAAACAAAACTTCTCTTCTTTTTGGACATCTTATTGAAATAATATTAAATCAAACAAGCAGGCTGAACAATAAATGGAGAGTCATGAACACTATGAGACCTAATCAGAAGCAAAGGGAATTATGGTGAGTGGTTCTTCAATTGCATAATAATGACAATTTTTACCTCAGCAAAGTATGCTTTTTTCCCTAAAAGCAGACAAAATGTCAAACAGAAGTTGTAATTGGATGATGTGATTTACATACAGATTAATCCATTATTAGTCTAAGTGAGAATCTTGATTCAGCAAGATACTTATCATCCAATTGCTTTGCTCACATAAATCCAAATGACTCTGTAACTTTAATTGTATTGCATGTTCCAGAAATATTGTCCATGATTACACCCTGTTTGCAATAATTAGGTGGTAATTAGCATTACAAGTGTCTTTTAAAAAAATACTATCATTAGAGAGATTGCTAAATGAATTACCTGGCACAGGGGACTTGATTTTCTTGGCATAGGTACCTTTCTCCACAGAAGGGGCAGTGGTGTTCAAAGGCATTCTCAGAGAAAGCCTGTATTAGTCTGAAATCACTGCTGTAACAAATCACTGCAAACTTAGTGGCTTAAAACAACACAAATTTATTATCTTGAAGTTTCTGTAGGACAGAAGTCTGGTACACTTTGTTCTGTTTGGACACCCAAAAGGCCAAAAGCAAGGTGTCAGCAGGCTGCATTCCTTTCTGGAGGCTCTAGGAGAGAATCTGTTTTCTTGCTCATTCAAGTTGTTGGCAGAATTCAGTTCCTTCCTGCTATAGGACTGAGCTCCCTGTCTCCTTGCTGGCTGTTGGCTGAGGTCCATTCCCAGCTTTTCACGGCTGTCTACATGTCTTGGCTTATGGCCCCCTCCCTCTCCAAAGTCAGCACTGGCAGGCTGAGTCTCATGCTTTGAATTGCTCCTGCCTTTTCTTCATAGCATCTCTCTGACTTCAGCTGACATTAGTTCTGTTTAAAGGGCTCATTTTATTATATTGGACTCTCCTGGATAATCCAGGCTACTCTCCCCATTTAAAGTTTCTTAACCATAATGACATCTTCAAAGTCCCTTTTGCCATGTGAGGAGACATATGCATGGGTTCCAGGGTTTAGGGCCTGGACATCTAAGGGAATGGGGAGGGGTGCATTATCAGCCTACTACAGAGCCTGAGCCACATATGTGTTTCATTAGGCATGCTGTGTCTTCTCACAAATAATAGCAGGATACTAGTAATTTCTGTCCTTCTTGGAGTAGTGACTGACTCAATTCGAGAAAGACAAAAGGACAATGGAATGCTTTGATGCTTAGACTACATCGAGATGCAACAATAGGCAGAGAAAAGAGAATTTCTGTTAAGTAACTGGTTGATATTTTTGAGAGTGTCTCGTAAAGAGCTATTGATTTTGAAAATATTGGCTGGTAAGATGCTAAACATTTATTTATTTATTTATTTATTTATTTGGGACAGAGTCTTGCTCTTTTCACCTAGGCTGGAGTGCAATGGTGCGATCTCGGCTCACTGCAACCTCCGCCTCCTGGGTTCAAGCAACTCTCCTGCCTCAGCCTCCCCAGTAGCTGGGATTACAGGCGCCTGCCACCATGCCTGGCTAATTTTTTTGTAGTTTTGGTAGAGATGGGGTTTCACCATGTTGGCCAGGCTGGTCTCGAACTCCTTACCTTAGGCGATGCATCCACCTCGGCCTCCCAAATTGCTGGGATTACAGGCGTGAGCCACCGCACCCGGCCTAAACATTTATTTATTAAAGAAGGGTTTATTTAGTTGTGTATTTTTTATTTTTTGTCCATCACGTATGAGTCCACGAAGACAGAAGTAATGTCTGTCTTGTTCACTACTGTGTCCATAGAGCCAGAAAGAGGACCTGGCATGGAGTTGCTCAATAACTATTTTCAATAATACATATTTATTGAATGGATTATTTAGCAACAACTATGACAGCAGTTCCAGGAAAGCTAGCAGTGAAAAAGGCAGACATGGTCCCTGCCCACCTGCTCTTAAACAGACATTAAACACATGATGACATGACTAATTATAATGAGGATTGATACGGTTTAGATCTGGGTCCCTGCCTAAATCTCATGTCAAACTGTAATCCCGGATATTGGAGGTGGGGCCTGGTAGGAGGTGATTTGATCATGGAGGTGGTTTCTGATGGTTTAGTACCATCTATCTAGTGCTATCTTGTCATAGAGCTCTTAGGAAATATGGATGTTTAAATGTCTGTAGCACCTCCCACACCTCTCTCTTCCTCCTGCTTCAGCCACATAAGATGTGCCTGCTTCCCCTTTGCCTTCTGCCATGATTGAAAGTTTCCTGAGGCCTCCCCAGAAGTTGTCATGCTTCCTGCATGGCCTGCAGAACCGTGAGCCAATTAAACCTCTTTTCTTTACAAATTACCCAGTCTCCGATATTTCTTTACAACAGTGTGAAAACTAACTAGTAAAAAGATAAAACTGAAAATAATAAAAGTGGTAGAAATGTACTTTACTATTTGAACTTAAAATGTACAATTGTCCACCAATATTTTGATGTAGCATCAAGATATTTTGTTTGAATAGGTTTTGGTTGCACGAAGTTCTACATTTTCCTACTTACATAAATCATACCCCAAATTCGTATCTATGATTGTCAGTTTCTGCTTCTCTTCAGTGGTGTGAGGACTCAAGATCAGGGTTTGGCAAACTAAGGCTCACCATCTGTTTCTGTATGGCCCAGAGCTAAGAATGGGTGGTTTTACATTTTTAAATGGTTGAAAAAAATTAAAAGAAGAATAATATTTTGTGACATGTAAAAATTATATGAAATTCAAATTTCAGTGTTCGTAAATAGAATTCATTGGATCATAGTCATACCCAATCATTTACATACGATCTATGGCTGCTTTTATGTTACAGCAGTAGAGTTTAGTTGCCACTATACAGCCCACAAAGACTCATTATGGCCCCGCAAAGCCTAAAATATTTACTATGTGACCCTTTAGAGAAACTGTTTGCTGACCACTGTTCAAGATATTTGAATAGTAAATTGAGGGCATAAACTTTGTAGATTCCTACCCCAATAATTTTCTTGGTAGTATGTGTGTACTGAAAAGGGGCTTTAAGGCGAGGCCAGTAGGCTACTTTCTAAGGCATTACATCTTATATCAATAATTGTTAGTGACTCCACTCTATTCAATATTTCCAAAACATTGAAATGTTAATCAGCTAAGAAGGGAAACAGCTCTCCTTCTTAGTTGATTCACATTTTATCAATTTACACTATCCTCAATTAAATTATACAGTGATGCCAACAGGTATGTATTACTATAAATTAGTTTCAAGATGAACACAGCTGACTCCTGGTAAGCAGACATCTCCAAGAGTGAGGCAGAAGTATATACTGTTCCAGAAAGGAGCCCACTAGCTGTAGAGATAGTGTCATCTGTCCCTGTATTTTATGGAGGAATGGAAAGGTCTGGTTAATGCTGCAAGTTGGTCAAGTGAGAACTTCTGCAGCAGATAAGAAAATTTAGTACAAATTAAACATAAATTTGTATAGAATAATTAGAACCATGCTTTTCTAGATGTCATTTATCCATCATGCAAGGAAACTTGCGTCTAGAATTTTGAATTTTTAGCATTATTAATGTGGGGAACTATTTTGTGTTACAGAACTTTAAACCTCTAATATAGGAGCTTTTCTTGCCAGGGCTTTCAAAACTCTGATTTTACTTTTATAGAAACCTTATCTTCCATCCAAATATCAAAGTGAAATCCCTTATCCCACTCTGTTTAGAATTCAGTCAATAATTGCAGTCATTTTCCATGCTTTCCTCCAAGATAATTTTCTCCTGCAATCTCTTAATTCAGGAGAGAGTTATCCATAAAGTCTGCTTTGAATTTTTTTTAAAAAATGCCCAGTCATATGATTCTGTGCCTCATTAAATGAATATTTTATCTTCTGAATAGTAATTTCAATTTATTCAAATGAGGGTAATCATTGAAAAGTATAACATATAATTAAAAAGTAACCTCTTAGCCAGATGCAGGTGTTAAAAATAGAGTTGATGCAGATTTGGTATCATTTTCAGTTTAGAAACTTTGTCTTTTCATATTTCAGTGGTTCCTTTAGCCCTGGAACGTCACCTCCTCAATGAGCAACCGGCTTGTTTTTATGTTATAAGGACTTGGGATTGCAAAGTCAAAAGGAACCTCTATCTATCTTTCCTAATTTGCCTCAGTAGATGCAATATGAAAAAAGCATAGCATTAAGGAAGAATCTTTTCTTTCTTTTTAGTTTCTCTCTCTGGAGCTGAGTTAAAATGGAATACAGTCATTAAAAGGTTATCTAGAGTAACAAGCTCTCTGCCAAAAGCAGAGCAGAAGGCTCTATTCCTCTGTGAGTTGTTTTATGAAGTAGCTTATGGCTGACAATCAGCGAACTAAATCCTCTGACAAGGAGAGATTTACAAGGACTTGTCTATAGAGATGAAGTGTTTCTACAGACTTGAGAAGAGCTGGGACCAGGGATTAGCAGCCCTGCACATAAATACAGCTTGTGGCTTCAGGATTCCACAGCTGGGAGCTTTCAATAGCCACTCTGTGTAAATATGCCTATGGAATTGAGTTCTAAATATCGATCGTCCTGCATACAGGATTCATATGGCTTCCAGGGTTTATAGATGGGCTAACCAGGTGTTCTCCAGACACATATCTCAACCATGGAGCTCTTTTTCCTGATTTCTTGGGAAGCTATAGTGCTTAAACTCTCTCCTTCTCTTGCTCCGCATCCCAGCACTAAAGAAAGGGCTAACCAAGTTAAGTTTTCACCCCAGTCTCCTTTCTTCTGGCTCACAACTGTGTATTGTCCATTGTTATTGGTATTTCCTGGCAAGTATGTTAGGTATTGGGAGTGGTGAGGTTATTGCAGTATGCCCATGGACATTTAATTCATGACTTTGGATGTGACTCCTAATATTCAAGGGTTAATTTTGTTAGGCCCAGATGAAGGAATTAATAATCAGAGACAAATTGCATAGGTACTTACATGTGTAGAATAACACAGCTGGAAGATACATTAAAGATTATCCAGGACGTCTCTATCGTTTTTTTTTTTTTAATATGAGAAAATTAAGGCCTACAGAGGTAAGAGACTTATATGTGGCCACAAAGATGGCCTAGTTCAATATGATGATTACACCCAGCAGGATTATAATAAGCCACATTGCTTGTGCACTATCAAGATATCGTAATTACAAGTATCTGCTGTGAAGCCAGATTTCCCGGGTTTGAATCCTATCTCTGTAATTTACTAGCTATACAACCATGGAAAATGTGTTTTACTTTCTGTGTCTCAGAGTATTCATTGACAAATGGAGATAATAAGGGCACTACTTCATGGGGTTGTTTGTTTATCAAATTAGTAAATACACATGAACCACTCAGAACAATACCTATGAAAAGTAAATGCTCATGTCGGCGCTGGTGCTATCACTACTATCCTATTACTGCTACTCCCTACTACTACTACTAGTTCTTGACTGATTTCTCCCAACTCAATGTGATCTGTGAACCAATAAAAAAATTAAAAAGAAGAAATATACCATGTTTTGCATTTTCATCGGAACAATACATATGAGCGTGTTTGTGTATGTATGTGTACGATGTAGGTGTTTAAATCTATTGTATGTGTGTATTCTTTGTGTAAAACTATTAAATAAGATCAGCCAATTCTCCCCTGAACTAAATAGGAACTGACTCAACATTTCATCACTCTCAAGTTGCTGATTTGTAAGTATTAACACTCCATTTTGAATTTACATGTGTCCTTGTGGGACGTATATCATGATATATATTACTGGGGTGTGCCTGGGGTTGGTACTTCCTCATTTTTTTCAATAAGCTGAGTCATAAAGCTACTTTGTTGCTTTATTTTGTCTCAGTGCTCAAAATGTAGCCCATGTGTAGGAGGTAGGAAATATGAATTTACATATTCTAGTTACTCTTGGAATGCTTTTTCTTGGGAGGAGTATAAAATTGGTGGAGTAAATCCTCTATCAAAATAAAGAGAAGGCCTGATGGCTTATACTAGCCTCACTTTATTCTGAAGAGCCTTCACTCATGGTCTTGCAGAAGGTACTTATTTGAAGACTGTTTATAGTAGCTCTGTAATTACAAAAAAGTGGAAGCAACTTAATGACCATTGAGAAGAAAATGGAAAACCAAATTGCAATTTATTTATATAAGATATTACACAGCAGTAAAAATGAATAACTTATAGCAATATAAAATAACTTAAATGAGTGTTGATAACATAATGATGAAAAAAACCACAAATTCCAGAAGATAGTCTATAATGTGGCACGGTTCTTATAATTTCTAAAAACAAACTACAAAATAATATGTTATTTAAGAATACATATGTATTCTTAAACTCTCACATATTAATTTCTAAGTAATAAACAAGTGAATCAATAAAAATGCATGCATTGTCCAATGACAACATTGTATTATGAATAATCCAAGTCTATGCACCCGAGGTCCATAGGAAGAAAAAATAATTTCAAAAAGAATAATCTCATAAGCCACTGTTTTGCAAGAAATAAAACTTCAGCATGTAGTGTGTACAGAATAAAAACCACAGAGTGTGACTTGGGAATATGAAACTGTTATTTAAAAGTCCTAAAATTTTTTAAAAATCTTACGTGATAACATCTGTCCTCTGTAGGCTTTTCACTCTGTGATTGCTGGCCAAGACATTGCTATTTGTATTTGAGTCCATGGGGTAAGGTTATGAGATAGCCTTTATAGGACTTTGTTTAAAGGAAATAAAATCTGGGCACATTTCCATTCCCTCCAGTCCTGCTGAAGCCCAGAGTAGAAAAAAGGCAACAGATTCCGAGGACTCATCGTTCAAACACATGGAAAAAAGCCAGACGAATCCTTTTTTCTACTACTGGCTTCGCTTTCATCTCTGCTGTTTGTTTCCTTACTCTGGTGTGTAAAGAGGGGGTGAGTCCCAAAGCAAGAACAGGCCAAGAGAAGACGCATGGCTCAGCTGCTGAGCCAGTGAGCCACCTGAGAGCAGCACGACATGTTTGAAACATGTGTCTGGGTTTCTCTTCTCCCTAAATGCCTGACTTTTGTTGCCTTTCGAGTAGCACGGCTGCTGCTGAATAATAACAAAGAACAAACTTGCAAATCATAAAGTGCAAGGATGGGCTTACAGGAGAGGGCTGGGATTCACAGGCTGTTTTCTTGATTTTCTCTTTATCTCTTGTGATGCCAATAAAAGGTACTTGTGAGAACAGCTTAGAGTTTTGAGCCTTTTCTGACGATACTTTGACTTGTAACTTTCCAACTTGGAAAACTTTCTTCCTCAGGTCGCATGTGGAGAAAATCGGGATGAATTTCCCCTATTTCACTGCAATGCTAAGAAAAAACTACTGCCCTCCGAAGGGCACAGAGAAAATTAAACCAGTGCAACCCCTTAGAAGTAAAGGACAGTGAACAGACCAAAGTGGGCTGCTGCTAGTCCCATAGTTTTTGGAAGCATTATGTTTTATATTAACTAATGCAAAGTCTGCTTTCCATTTAGCAATATGCCTGAGCTCGTTTTAATAGAAAATAAATATATATGTATATATATATATATATATTTTTTTTTTTGCTTGCCAAATTGTCTAAGCAAAACAATGTTTCTGGAATATGTTTATGCTATGACTTCTGGTATCCCTGGGGTACATCACTATATATTGTTAGAAGTATTCATACCTTAGTTAGAAAAGTACAGAGTTAGACATTATTGGAAAGTAACAGTATTGTCTTTCTTCATATGCCAGGTTGTTTCAATCACACACAAGTTAAAAATTTCAAATTAAATTGATTAATTTTATCAAATTGATTGTCTCAGTAATTATTTGGCTAAAATTAAGCTCAAACCACAGATGGATAACCAGTATTGAGGCTAATTATTACTTTGTTATATGGATGAGAGAGAAAATAGACTAAATGCTATTGCAATATGTAGAAAAATCTAGCATATTATATGTTATTGTCAAAGCAGCCTTAAATTTGTTTTTTTTTGGAACTAGGAGACATATAGATAAATAAAAACACACACAAACATTAAATGACTGGATATTCACAATGATGATATGTGACTAAGATATGTTTGATCGAACTCATGATCTAAGAGCTGCACTAAAATTGAGAGTCTGCCTTTCCCTCCCACATTTCTTCTCATTTGTTCCCTTTGTCATTAAAATCACTTAGGAAGGTGGTTTTGCCACTTTTTATTTGTATAGAACTCGTAAATTTGTATAATCAGTTACTACCTTTCTCCTGAGGCCCAGAATTGTGTATTCCACTAAAATATCTTTAAGATATTTAAGAAGTGTCTTGAACTTAACATGGCCAAAGTAGAACTCTCTCCCCCATTTCAGTAAGTGGCACCACAAACTACCAGTTACCAAAATTTCAAACCAGATGTTGTTTCTGATTTTTTCCTTTTCCTCCTCATCCTACCCCATATTCAAACCATCAACAACATACTTAGCTTTTTCTATAATACATGGAAAGACACTGTCTATGTCCCTCTATCTCACTGCTATTGCTTGGATGTAAGACACCTTATTTCTTTCTTGAGCTTGGCTTTCACTTTTGGCTGCTCAACCCCTCCCATTCCCCCGGCAGCCAGAGCGAATTTTTAAGAGTGTAAATCAAGTTGTGTTGCATGCTTGCTCAAAGCCCTCCACTGGTGTCCATTACAGTTGGGTATAATACTTTCCTGTGCACAAAGCAATGGGAAATCAGTTCCAAGTCTCTCTCTAATCTGCCTTCCCCACCCTGTCCCCCTGTTTCTTGCGCTCTGGCCCAGTGGCTTCATTTCTGCTTCTGAGAGTCTGGTTTCTGTTCTGGGGACTTTGCTCTTGCTGCTTACTTTGCCTAGACTGGCTACTTCTGGATCTTTCCATGGCCAACTCCCTTCCATCATTCAGGCTTCATCTCAAATGTCACTTCCTCAGTGAGTCCTTTCCTGACAAACCTATTTAAAGCCATCCCCTCCCCTTTGTCACTCTTACAGTGTTATCCAGTTTTAGTTTTATTCTCTTAGTAGTAATAACCTTCTAATATTGTTCTGTATTCATTTATTTGGAGACTACAATTTAAGTTTTGTTGTTCATTATTGTATTAATATCTCTAGCACTTGGCTCAGTGAATATCAAGCATTTCCAAATGCCTGGACAACCTTTCCTTAACCTCATTTGAGTCTTATAACAACCCTCTGGGTGGGCACTGTTATCACCTCTTCTAGCGGTTGGCATCCTAATTTTTGGTGCTTTGGGGTTTTTTTTGGTAAGTCCATAATGCATATTTCTAGAAAGAATGCATGGTTCTCATTTCACAGGTGAAGAAATCTCTGGGTTCAGAGAAGCCAAGTTACTTTCCCCAATGTTATACATTACGTAAATGGCACAGTTGCATCTAAAATATATGTCTTAAAAATTAATTTATTAATTAACTTTCCCCAGTTTATTGAGGTATAACTGGCAAATATAAATTATATGTATTCAAGTTGTACAACATGATGTTGTGATATATGTCATTGTGAAGTGATTTAATCCTGGCTCCTAGCTATTTGCTATTTCCCTGCTAACTTGTTACTTTTCTAATGGCAATTTCCCTAGAAAGAAACTCTGGAAGAAAAATATTGGATGGTAAAGAGTACATTTAGTTAGGTGCTCAGGAATTGAATCAATTTTTTTTTTAACATTTAATCAGTGTATTCATCAATGAACTTCTTTACTTTCTTGTTGTTCAGACAATTCTAGTATGGGCTCCGTTCGTGTCCTAGTGGAAAATGTTGGCATAATAAGGTTGGAAATGTCACTTTGAAACCCTTACTGTTGTTTTTTCCTGCTATTCTCTTCCTTGGTTCTCTCTACCTAGCCAAATCCTGCTTATCCTGCACTCAGTAAGTAGCAAGCTTTTTGAGTGCAAGACCTTGTCTTGGAGGTGATATTGAAGAGTGTTATAAAGTTAGTCTTTGGCTTAATATTTTTCAAGCTCAAATGCAGGCTGTTGCTTGCTAATTTTGTGACCCTGGAAAAGTCTGTTTTCTCATCTGCTAAAGGTACATAATAATAATACATACTTCCTAGGATTATTAGAAGAATTAACAATAATAACTTGCTAAGCCATTATCATACTCAGTGTTGAGTATATACTGAGTATTCAAAAATAGTTAACTATTATTTTCCATCTTTGTACTTCTAATACCTAAGCACAGAAGCTAGCATATGGTAAACATTTAACAATGTTAATTAAATGAATCCAGGGGCCATGTTATCGTCTGGATCTTTGACAAACTTTAGTAGGCTTATCCCTCTCATCAATTTCCTTAAAGTTAAACAGGAATTGAGAATTGCACCTATTGTTTCCCTCTAACATTTGTTATACCTTACCTGACCAAACCCACTTCCTACCCTAGAGTTATTTGACAGATTTTTCAAATATATAGGTTCTTTCAGCATAAATTACTGTTAATAAGAAAATGTGTTTTGTTGAGACAGCCTCTGCTTTCTTCTTAGATTTTAAATTACCAAATTCTAATTTATAGAATTTGATGACATTCCTCCTAAAAGCTGGTCTTTTGTCCTCAGGCCAAATTACCCACCATTAGTCTCTCTCCAGAGCACCTATCTCTTAGTTCTGGCATACTCTGTTATCTTGTTTCCCTTGTTGATGGAAACATATCATTTTTCAATATTGCCTTTAAGCTGATAAATTCAAAGGTACACATGGGTTTTAGGAACCAGGAGAATACATGCCACGTGCTGCCTCCTTCTGAGTTTGTTGCTGCTGAAGGTGAAGCCCAGCATGTTTTCTGTTTGCTGATTATGTATACCCAGTCACCAAAACTTCAAACCAGATATTGTTTGGGAACAAATCAGATATTGTTTGGGAATAAGGGAAGTGACTGGGGAGCCTTTCACAAGGAATGAACTTACCATTTCACAGACCTATGCTGTTCACCCAGATAGAGACACTGCATTTTTCAAGTTATCAGTTTTAGTGTTGTGCTTGAGTAAAACAGAGATACTGATATGTACCTAATCGTGTCACAGTAAAGTTTGACTTTGCTGTCTAAGATGTTCATCTAAAAAAAGACAAAAAGAACAGGAAACTTAAATGAATCAATGGGGAATACTTTGTAATACAAATCCCATTTTTTAAAAAACTCCTTCTGTTCTGTTTATCAGTCAATGTTGGGTCAATATTATGTGTAGAATTATTTTTCTTTATATTCATAGCCCATGTGGAAAGATAGCTTCTCTTTTCAGTTGAATGATACAAAGAGAGTTGCATCAAACATCAGAATAATTATCTTGGATAATCAAGTTTTTAAGATGTGAACAGTGACATCAGGTAAACAAGAAAACACCCACCCCTGATCTTTCCAGAATCACAACTCAGAATAATGAATGCATCTATCAAAATAAATTCATCAGAAGCTCTCTTAACTGATCTATGCTTATCCTACTTAGCACATCAACTCAATCCTTTCTCTCTAAAACATAGATGAGCATGTGCTGCTCACTACTAGGTTCTGGGCCATTACCTGGTCCTCTCTCACACCTCTCCTCTCAGAAATTGAGTGATGTGCTTACCAAGACACAGTTGTGCTTAGTTCCAAACCTTTCTATGTCATTGTATTCATTATACTATATTCTGTAATTTAAGATAATGATTTTTTTTGGAAAGGGAATATCATTTCCTTAAAAAAATAAGTTGAATGATTTAAAATCATTGATAAAGATGAGATAGAAAAATAAAATTGCTTTTGAAATAGAGGTAAGACCACTTTAGAGGATTAAAAAAAAAATTGGAAGGATGCTTGCTTTACTTCCTTTGCAAGTATCTTCAAAGTATCTTCAACTTCTTGCTTTACTTTAAATAGGCCAAAATTGTAAATATTACATGATGTGTTATGGTTATGTTTTGTTGTAGAAAGAAGATAGAGTACTCTACCTGTGTGTCTACTGTGTATCTATCTATTCAAAGGAACACCTTGAATCTGCATAGAAAGATTGGAGAGCGAATGTACACCTATACATTTTAAGTTAAAATATCAAGGTGTGTATGTATATTTTGGAGGGTCTACTTTATCATTTTCAAATAATTGACTGTCTGAAGGTATCAACTAAGCCAGACAAGAGGGCTTTTACTCTAATCACAAACCTCATGAAACTGATGGTTGAACATGATGAAAAGAGAGATAAATTGTTCAGGACCAAGTGACTTCTCTTCCCAAGGTCTCAGTTTCCTTTTCTCTGAAATGAAAGGGTTGGACCTAATCAACCAGAAACTTCTTTCTAATTCTAATATTTTGTATTTCTTGATACCAATTTGGCCAAAGTAAAGACCTTTCCTATTATGTTACCTGTTAGATGGCTTTTCAGTCCCCTGTACTTCTCTCAGGTATACTTTTTTGAACATTGCATTGGCCCTGGAATATTTATTTGAGTTCATCCCAGTCTCTTGTTAATCATTCAAGGGACACTTGTCTGGAAGAGAGATCCAGGTTGAGTTGCATTTGGTTTAGATCCATATTAGAGCATGTTACTCCCTTTCTTAAGGTCTTTCAAGAGCTCACCCTTCGGTACAGGGCATCATGCACCTTCCTTAGTATTCATCTAAGTTTTTGCATAATCCAGCCTCTAGAGAGTATTTTAGCCTTACTCTATAAATTTCCATTACTGAACTGACTTGATTTTCCTTATTCCAGGGTGCTGTTTATACTTCTGAGGCTTCAAGCATGCTGCTTCCTCTGTCTAGAATGTTATTCTTCATTTGTTTTTTTGCTGGTTAACATATATATATATATATATATATATATATATATATATATATATATTTTGTTGTTGTTGTTGTTGTTGTTTTTTTTTTTTCTTAAGACAGAGTCTCGCTCTGTCACTCAGGCTGGAGTTCAGTGGCATGATCTCAGCTCAAGACAAGCTCCGCCTCCCAGGTTCATGCCACTCTCTTGCCTCAGCCTCCTGAGTAGCTGGGACTATAGGCGCCCGCCACCACGCCTGGCTAATTTTTTCTATTTTTAGTAGAAACGGGGTTTCACCGTGTTAGCCAGGATGGTCTTGATCTCCTGACCTCATGATCTGCCTGCCTCAGCCTCCCAAAGTGCTAGGATTACAGGCGTGAGCCATCATGTCTGGCCAACTTCCATGTGTTTTAAAATACTTAGTTTTGTTGCTTCTTTCTTTAGGGAGCTTTACCTGATTACCCCAGGCCAACCCAGTTACTTCTTCTATGTCTTTCTTAGAAATCTAAGTTTACTACCAACATTTTAATATTCCACAACATATCTCTTCCACTAACCTGTAACCTCCTAGAAGAAAAAGACTGAATCTATGTTTGTTCCAGAACTTGTACATTTTGCAGCATGGGGAAGTAGTTCAAAAATGTTTGTTCAAATGCACTGTTGTAAACATGGGAGTTTGCAACCGGATGTGAAAAAAATATCTAGACTGCCTGGCTAAAACCTTCATTTTATTCATGAAGAAACTGAGTCCTAGATGATTTTATGACTTTGCCCAATGTTTTTACTAACCCTGGAAGCTACAATTCACCCCACTGTGTCTTGTCCTTAGCTTCCCTCCCTGGGATACCCAAATTCAAGAGCATCTGACTCTCAAGTTCATAGGAGAATATAGCTATTGAACAAGAGATAAAAATTAACATAATGAAAATGGGTATTGGAATATTTCCACCCCAGCTCATATTCCAAAAATGAACATAGGCTAAGGCCTAGTGAATAAGCCTTCCCATAACTTATTAAGTAAGCATCCTTCTGTCTGTACCCCACAATAGCCATCACAGGTCTTAACTGAGGCTATGTCTTGATGTTTTTCTTCGAAGTCTCATCCATTGCTCATCTCCTCTTGTTATGGGGCTTGAATCCTTGTGATATATAGCCGATTAGCACTTAAATGTTTTGATCTGGATAAAAATTCTGCTGATATTAACTACTAGGTAACCTTGAGGTTACTTCAAGTTCAAATATTCTGACTATCCAACCACACTGCAATCCTAAATGGAATGTTGTAAAATGTTTTAGTAGAAAAGAATGAAAGATGTTGTTGAGTATAGAATTAATCATTAAAAACGGACCACTCAAAAGGAAATTAAAGGGCAAAAATGATGAGCAAGGCAAATTTAAAAAACCCCAATCCTTAAAGGTGTATGTTGCTTAAGCTTGTTATTCAGAAAAGTTAGAGATAATTTATTTTTCCAAACTAAGACATTTTTGAGAATGGAAAAGAGGACTACTAATAAAAACACAAGCACAAACCAGGACTGCCTTTGCAAAATCAGAACATACGGTTACTCAAAAAACTCACCTCTGTCCAGTTGTAGTTTCATTGCTTCAAGAATGTTCTCCTAGATAAGCCATGTGCCCAACAGTTGGGCTGAGAGTGTCAGATGTGTTTCTGATCTGGTTTTCTATCTCTTCCCATCCATTCTGATCCTGATGCTTCATTTCACCAAACTCCACTCTCGCAGCTTCCCATTTGCCTTGCCTTTCCCATTGGAAAGACATATTTGACTTTCTTAGATCTTTCTTCTTGGCTGCATGTGACTTAACTCTTCCATTTGTTATATGATTTCTGACTCCAGTGATTTTCACACTATTTTTGGTGGCATTCTAGGTTTCAGGGGTTCAATAAATGTTTGATTTTCCTTTAAGTTTTTAAAGATATATTGCCTACCCGTAATTATTTTGGCTGACACAGGGGATGAGAAAGGCTGTGTGGGAAGATCGCTTGCTCCCATCTTCCATTAGAGCAGCTCTCCCTTCTTCCTCTGACTGTGATTCATATCAGGCCATTGTGGGCACCCATTTCCAATGCTTCCAGCCTGTGCCCAAGCTCCTGGGTGTCAGGAGGCAAGGAACTCAGGCTTGGGCCTATGCTGCAACTGCATTACGATGAGTGTCCATCATGCCCTGAGCCTTACTCAGTGCTTTAGGGAGGATAACCCTGTTTTTACCTGTTTTAAATATTTTGCTTGAAAAGACTTTAACCATTAAATTTGCTTAAAAACCATGACTCTAGCTTACACCACAGTAACTGACTTTCCTTTGTTTTAGCTCCCAGGTTGCTGTGTCTATGCCTGTGGTGGGCAGCTTCTGAAATAGCTTCCAATGATCCCTGCTTCTGGTATTTACAATCTTGTGTATTCCCTCTCTGTTAGTGTGGGATGGACCTAGTTGTTTGCTTTTAACAGATAGAATACTATAGCAAAGGTAATACGGTGTTACTTCCAAGATTATGGTGCGAAAGCTTGAGTTACTTGAGTCTTGCTAGCACTCTCTTTTCCTCTCCCTTGCTCTGATGAAGCCAGTTCCTATATTGTGAGCTTCCCTACAAAGGAAACCTCATGGAAAGGAACAAAGAGAAGCCTCAGACCAACAACTCGTGAGGAATTGAGACCCTCAGTCCAACAGCCCATGAAGAACTGAATCCTGCCAACAAGATGAGTGAGCTTAGAAGTGAACCTGTCCCCAGGTAAGCCTTGAGATGACTTCAGCCTTGTAAGAAGCCCAGAACCAGAGGATCCCCCTATGCTGTTCCCACAGTCTTGATCCAAAGAGACTATGAGATAATAAATGTTTGAAGCCACTAAGTTTTGGAGAAATTTGTTATACAGCAACAGATAACTAATACAGTGTCTCATCCGAAAGGTCAATTTCAGCCTCAGCCTTGCCCCATTTTCCTTTGGCCTCAGGGGAATGAACAAGTCACAAACATCACACAGACTTCAGAGAACGAAGACTATAACTTGTTCTTTTAAATCCTAGATCCAGGCCTGGTTCTGTATCCTGTTATTTACATGCAGAACTCCAGTAGTTCCATCAAACCCTTGTTCAAGTATTCAAATGAATTCAAAACTACTGCTTGGGAAGACAACAACAACAACACTTTCTCCTTTTGCAATGTACTGCCTGTATACAAGTCAGACAACAACTTACAATTTTTAATTTCCTTAGTAAAATAATAGTGATGATGTCTTCATTTAAGAACTTAAGCTTCTGCTTGCAATCAGCAGCACAAGGCACTTGCATGGAAGGACTTCAGTCTGAATTTGACTGTTATACATTGTCATTAAAAGTCCTGCTGAGAAAATTGGTATGTCGGTATTAGAGAAGTTGAACCGTTTATTTTTATCAGATTTTTAAGGCTTTATCATGATATCGAAGCACACCATGAGCTAGCCACCTACTGGAATGTATTACTCTGATTCTCTAAGTGCCTTGACAAAATTGCAATTTAAATTTACTCCTTAAACTTTGAAATAAAGAATGGCCATAAATAGAGCTATAGTGATAAGCTTTTGTAAAATCATTTTCAAAGACACCATCAGTTTGTTGTTCACTGTACGTACATCATGATACATTTTTTCATTTCAAAACTATGAAATAGGCATATTTCCCTGGTAAACTGGTATATGTGCTTTTTACTAAACAATAAGAATGATGTATGTAACATACTAACTTTCTCATTGTGCTTTGGCTGCTGTGAAATATGGTTATTTTCTGAGAAGTTATAGTAGCTACCCTTAGCCTAAGTTTGTTACTGTATCTCTTTTTGGCTCCACATTTTAGTATTTGTTTAATTAATTTTCCTTTTATTTATTTGGATTTTATACTGTTTTGGTGGCTTTATATTTCAAACTATCACATTTTAGGAAGTTAGGTGGTGAAATGCTGCCCCTTTAACATTTGAAAAAAGGTCTTACTAAGTTAAACAATAAATCTTTCTTTTTTTTTTTACTTTAATAGTAATAACCTTTTCACAGAGGATTGAAAACATTTTTTAGAATTTTGTAACTTAATAGGTAGATATATCTTATTTTTTATTTATTTTATTTTTTTTTTTGAGACGGACTCTCTCTCTGTTGCCCAGGCTGGAGTGCAGTGGCGCGATCTCGGCTCGCTGCAAGCTCCGCCTCCCGGGTTCACGCCATTCTCCTGCCTCAGCCTCCCGAGTAGCTGGGATTACAGGCGCCCACCATGACGCCCGGCTAAATTTTTGTATTTTTAGTAGAGACGGGGTTTCATCGTGTTAGCCAGGATGGTCTCGATTTCCTGACCTCGTGATCCACCCACCTCGGCCTCCCAAAGTGCTGGGATTACAGGCGTGAGCCACCGCGCCCGGCCGATATATCTTATTTTTAAAATCCACATTATTGAGTAAAATCTCACGGTGGAAGGCATGAGATCCTGGCTTTGCCAGGCAAAATTGGACCTAGAAGTAAGCCAAGTGAGGCTGCAGCAGCGGGGGGTCAACCTTCTGCACAGAGCAGCGGTGGGAGTGGTCATCTTTGGAGGAAAACATGGTGGAGGCTGCTGTGTCCAGTTCTGAATCTGTGGTGAGTATTGTTCTTGTTTGAGTAACTCCTTAGTTTGTACCTCTGGCCCTCTCAGTGTTTCTATGAGCCACCTAGTATCCTGTAACAAAAGCTTTTTATCTGCTTGGATTTTATTGTGTGCAACTAAGAAACCTGAGAAACACAGGCTTACAAACACACGTACCTTCAGGGGCTAGTCAAATAACAAAAAAGACTGATGTGGGTCAGTATAAGAGCCAGGGAACATTGAGTCAGAGGGGAGGAGGGATGTGTATGCCCCTCCTAATGGGATTCAAATTCAACTTTTCTAAAACATTCTTTTCATCAAAACTAACTTGGTAACATCTGTGCTCTAAATTTAGCTTATGGGGCTCCTAGTTTGTGACCTTTGACACTGAAATTTATTTAATGGAGTTTTTTTTTTTAAAATTTGAATTTAGGGAATTTCTTGCTTGCCTTTTTAAAAAATGAAGTTTGCATTTTCCACCTAAATATTTTGCCATCTTAGCAACATGGTTGTGACTCTGTGGATGCCCTGGGGTTCCTAAGAAATTCTCTTATACTGATTTACCTTATGGTGAGGACAATCATGTCCAAAGTAAAGAGAAAGGAATAATCCTGGATTATGGATGCTGGATGCTGCTGGCCGATAGCAGCAACACTCTTTTTCAGCAAGTCCTCATTCCTTTATCACAGAGAATAGACTTCCAGGAAAACCCTGTGTTCTGTGTCTTTTAATGGCCCAAACAGTTCCTGACTTGTAACAGCTTTTAAAGCAGCCACAAAACTGGAAGCCTAGCTAACATTTTCAATCCTGGGATATAGCAGAAACGAAAGTTCTGTGGCAAGTGACATGTCTGAAAATTGCACTGGAAAGAGTGATCATTAGGAGGACTTTTGGCATGTTACCAGAGTGGCAGGTGTCTGGGATAATGTTCAGGGGAAACTCATCTATTTCATCCTTCCCCTCAAGAGCTGGTTAGCTTTAGTCCTTGAAGCAGTGAGATTCAGCACCTAATTCTCTGTGTTTCATGCAGAGAGATGCAGTGCTTTAAGCCAACATTTCGTTTGTGGTTTTAAAACTGTATTTGGATCGCATTCTGTTTTGTGATTCATGTATACGTTGCCTCATTCCTTTTCATTGGAACGCCACATCTACGGGCCTCATTATCTGTAACAGACCTTTTAGCTCTCTCAGGGTTATGTGGTTTCAAAGTATTACAAACTCATTCATGTCATTCTAATTTAAACACGATGTTGTTATTCCTGCATCTATTTTATGAACGACCCTTCTGCTTCCTTTTCTACTTACTGGGTGTTATGGGAAGTGGAAGATAGCATTCCAATCAACTGTGGAGCTAAAAAGTCTGGGTAATTGCATTTGACAAATGTTGAAACCCTATCCTCCAAATATTTGCAACACTTTCCTTCCTGACACCAGCAATAATGAAAATGTCATGGTGCTAATGAAGGATTTCTACTGCGGTCCCTTGAACATGGTCCAACTAATCATGGTCAGGCATACACCATTCAGATTTCTTGGTATAGTCTTACCCATCAACTGAAGTTAGGCCTCCATTTATTTCAGGATGACAAAGATATATCTTTTTCTAGACACTTATCCTGGAAGCTTTGAGAAAAGGCAAAAAAGAGGTTGACTGTGAAAATAAAATGATAATGGTTGTGTGTATAAGAAAGTCATCTTAATCTTATGTGTTTGCTTCTTAAAGCTCCCACAGACACAAGAAGAGAATGACCATTTGGGTTATTGTTTTTCAACAGAGAAAGTGTCACACCAGAATTGTAGATTAGCAGAGTTGGGAAAGGTTTAGAAATGATCTTGTCCCATGCCCTTTATTTGCAGGTAAGGCAATGTGGTTTAGAAAGTGGTAGCGAGTTGCCTCAGTAGGATATGAGGGTGAGGAAGGAGGAAGTTGATGGACAAGCAGATTCTCCGTTAGAACATAGCTTCCACCTTCCTGGAAGGGAGTGACAAACAGGTGAGATTAGGTGACCTTAGTGGGAAATATGAATCACCAGTGGCAGAATATTTTTTGAAATACATCTTGATTTATTTTCCTTCTTCATTTCTTCTCTCCCTACCTCTCTTCCTTCTTTCCTTTCTTTCTTTTCTTATTCTTGTATTTACCCCTTGAACTTTTCTCTTATTAATTCTACCTTGTAATTTTAAACCAGAAGTAATTTTTGTCCTCTAGGGCACATTTAGAAATATCTGGAGACATTTTCAGTTGTTACAACTGGAAAATTTGCAACTGGCATCTAGTGAATAGAGACCAGTGATGCTGCCAAATATACTACATGCACAGGATACCCCTGCCTGTGCCCACAACAAGGAATTTTCTGGTCCAGAGTGTCAATAGTGCTAAGTGTGAAAATCCTGTCTGGGCTGATTCTTTTCAGCAAAGAGAAGAGATCAGAGAATACTTGGAAGGGAAAAGGAAATATGATAAGGTACTTCTCAATTATAGAGAAGGACAATGGGAAACTACTTTAGTACTGAGAAGAGAAATCTGGGGGAAGAGTCTGAGAAGGGTGAGAGGTGAGAGTTGACATTACCCTGTGAGCCTTCCACCTCCATTGGGCCATACCTTGGAAGGAACAGAAATGCAACAGATAGCGAACTACCCGCATCAGTTTGGAGTGTGGTAAAATCCTAGAGCAGGATTCACATTTTTTGACCTCTTGGCCTTTGGCCTAGTTTAGAAGACTTCATACTCCTCAGAGAGAATCCAAATTCAGCTGGTGTCTTAGCTACTATGGACCTAAACCCAAGTTGTTAGTAGAAGTGGCGGAGGAAGATGCTCAGGCCAGGAAGACTGAGATAGTGCCCTTGGCTCTCCAGAGTCCACACGAGCATGGAGGAGGTCAGGAGATTACTGTGTGCTGCAGAGGGCTGCTATAGGTACTGGTTGAAGAGTTCCTCAGGGGTGTCTCTGAGTCAAGGAGTGAAAAGACTCTGAAGTGGAGAGCTGCAGGGCAGACCACCCTTGCTGAGTGTTCAGATCCAGACACAAGCCATCCCTGCAAGCAGACCAATGGACCTTGACCACATAGAATTGACACCGGCCCAGACCAATGGACCTTGACCACATAGAAGTGACACCAGCCCACACATTCTGCAGCAGCTGCGATGAGCCCTGAAGCCCATTGCAAGAAGTAGAGCAACCACCTGCTCCATCTCACCCAACCCCATGGTATAACACGAGCATCACCTTCTATCTAATGTCTGGAGAAGAGAATGAAAACTGAAGGAGAAAGGAACCCAGAAAGGCCAATGACCTGAAAGAGATTATGTGTTAAACTAGAAGAGACCAGAAGCTTATAATTAGCAAGTACTTTTTACTGTCAGCAGTAATGAATGCTTAAGGGAAAATGAGAAATATAAAGTTAACGTCCCCCCATTTACATTCAACCTCACTACATTCTTATTCTGTGGCCATATGACCCCAGTATCTAGTACTAGTTTTTTTTCCAACACTCTTGTCCACATCCATCATTTCTTCAGCCACATTCTGTCTATGATGGAGCATCTCACCTTTGAACGAACACCAGTTGCTAGGCTGGCTGCTCACCTGCCTTTGGTCTGTTTTTTCTTCTCCCATCTCTGTGGATATCCTCAGTGACAAAGGAGCTGTCTATGTGTTAAGATCACCTTGTCTTAGTGGAGAAATTTATCAGTGTCTTATATGTCCATAGACCCATGTCCTCTCTAAACACTGCATAGGAGATCCAGCTACATTCCTGAATACACCAAGGCCCCAGAAGGAAACATATGACACTCTTAAATGGGGAAATTGAGGCATGCTTAATAAAGGGTCTATTTGAAAAACTGTGGACAGGGTTAAGGGACATGAACAATAGATGAAGAAGTGTCTCAAAACCAGTAATGGTAGTCTGAAGGGGAAAGAGGAGGTGGTGTCATTGGAACCCAGAGACATCTCTAGCTATAGAAATAACCTTTGGTAGAGGAAAAGAGTCACGGCCAATCTGTGGCCCAGCAGGGGAAAGAAAAATCAGTCAGGAAATACCTTGATCTCAGTCTCCTTATACCCTTTGGTCTCTTGCTGGTAACTCTTTTTGGTCAACTGAACTGGAAACTAGGAGACAAGGGAGCTCCGTGGATGGAACTCACAGAAATCAGCGTCTGGGATGCAGAAGGCTGCAGCGGGTGTCTTTAGGGACGAAATGAGAATATCCAAAACAACAATGTTTTTAGATGTTCTTTGGGTCTAACTTAGAGTTTGGGCTCTGCTGTGCATTACAGCTTGAACAGTTTTTAATTTTTCTGTAAATTAGTTTGCTCTTCTGAATTATGGCAATATAAAAAACAGTACCTACCTCATTTAGTTGCTTTGGGGATTATGGGTAATAATACATGTAGCACACTCATAGCAGTACCAGGTGCACAGTAAGTGCTCAGAAAATGTTAGTGGCTTTTATTTTCCTGGTTCTTTGGTCTTTAGCAGGACAGGTAGCAGGGGTTCTGATTTCAGGATCTGTACAGTCTTTTTCCCCTCATGCGCAGGATGATGCCCTGCCAGGGAAATCCTGAATTTGAAGCAGAGAATTAGGTAAACTCTACCTTATAGTACTGCTGATTTCACACTTAGTTTATTTTGCTTAGATTATGAGTCTGCTTCTTCTTTCTTTAGAGGATGATTTTGAGAGACTGTTCTCCAGGAAAAAAAAAATTGGTCACAATTACAGCAAAACTTTTATTGTTCTGTTGTAAATTAGGCGACTTATTTTAGGTTCTCATAGCTCCTGTAGTGTTAGATTGGGTGACAGAAAAATCACTAGACCCCTCACTTAATTCAGAAAAAAAGCTGGCCTGCACTCTCATTTGATGTAGTTCATGCTGTGGTGTGGCACTCAGATCATCCTGCCTGCTTCCAAGATGGACATGTCTATTTCCCAGTTATTGGAAATATTGGTAATTGACAGATTCCAATGACTTTCCCTCTCAAATTTTCCCCTGGCTGAAGAGAGTCACCTTGTCCATACCCAGTGGCTGGTCAATATGATTTATAAAGACCTGGCTGCCTTGCCTCAATTTGAGAAACTTTAAGGGGGTCAAACCTTCTCCTTTGCCCTCTGTGGGATCATCTGAAGCCTTTGTTGTGACTACATTGCAGTTTAACTTTCCCCCCTGCACTGTCTTGCTTTCCTCACTCCCTCTTGCGTATCAATCCCAGTTTTTATACTTTAACAAACTTCCTGCATGCAAATCTCCGTCTTGTAGTCTGTTTCCAGAGAAATCTCACCTGCAACATTTGTGGTTAAGAGTTATTTTTTATAAACCTTTCTACAGACTGTTTCTATTATCTGGAATGATCCATAAGTGTTTACTGAGATGAACAATTGCACTTGAAAAGCTGACTCAATGGGACCCTAGATTTAGGGTGATGTGATTCTCACAAAGGTCACTATTTTAATCTTTAGGATTGACTTGGATAACTAGATTGGTTATGGATAGTCTTCTTTCCTCCCTCACTGTTCCACGTGTGTTCTAGAAATGCCACATTTTCCACCAGAGAGGACCCCTTCTTCAGAGAGAGGAGAGCTGTACTTTAGTTTCATAATGGTTGGGTTTCCACAGAAGAATTGCCATTCCGAAGACCAATTTGACTTGGCATTTTTATTATGGAATTATATATTCCAATTAATCAGCCCATAGACAGTAAAGCTCCATTTTATACCCTTCACAGTGAATCTTTGAGTCCGTGCCAGATTTTATAGTGTTAATGTATGCTCAGAGCTCCTTAGGCAGAAATGTCCACCAGAATGATACCCAAGACAGTAGTGCTGTTGCCTCATGACCTGATGTGACTCGTTAAGACTCTTATTCTAGCACTGCTATGGGAGAGTCGTGTTTGAAATATACTATTATAAGAAAATGTAGATCCATTAGCAAAATCTTCCATAACAAATATCAATGTTTTGGTAGCTTTCAGATGTCTGGGGGCATTGGGTTGACTTTGCCGAGTCAAAAGACACACTTCAGTTTTGCCAGCTGGTAGGAGCAGGTGTACCAGTAATGGCATTGCCCACAGTGCATGCTTTGGAATGCAAGCCATGGGCTCTGCTTTTAATGTGCTAACTTGATTGCACTCCTGGCTTTTATGAAGATTTGCCAGGCTTTCAGGGCAGATTCTGTCCATGCATAAGTAGCTCAATAATGTTTTCTCATATTGCTAAAAGTTAGTTGCACTCTGATATTTCCATCATGGCACCTGTGCCTGAATTCAAGTTCCTGCATCATAATCAAATTATGTCATCCAGATTTTTAATTTAAGATCCACAGCTGTAACTAAGTTAGGAAGCAGTGTAGGGTTTACTGTGACAAAGTTTTATTTACAGTGGGATTTGCTTGGGAGTCCAGACCTCAAAAGAGAATTATTCTATGGACCCCTACCAGAATGAAATTAATGAAGGTATTGAAAGCACTGATTAATCTGTAAAACATCAAGGATAATGTTAAAAGCCAGATGGAAATAGCTTCATCTGGTGAATGATGAGCTCCTGTGTGGTAGGCTGAAGTATGTGATGGAGGAAGCAAATGTATAATTACAATTCTAGATTAAGTCATCCTTAACAAAAAGGAGGGATTAGTGTAATATCTCAAAAACACTTAGGGCTTTCTTTCCTTTCCAATTCTGCTTTAAATTGAATTGTTGCCTACTTTAAGTTTTTCGTGAAACAGATGCACAGAGACACACAAATGGTTACATTTTAGAGAGGATATAGAGAATGGTTATTTTGAAATAGTTAACTTTGGACCTAACTGGGATCAGGTTTGAGAGAAATATTTACAAGAGAGGTTTGTGAAGAGAAAATAATACAGTCAACTTCTAAGTGTAGAAGACCTGAGCAAACTTGAATTGTCCCCACATCTCTCAAAGGGAGAAATGCTTGATATTCATGGAGAGTTTGAGAAGTCCATTCAGATCTATACACTGTGACTAATATGGCCTATTAGGCAGGAACACAGATGGATATTTCAGTTGTAGGAAAGACACATTCTCATGTAGAGTGAAAAGACTCACAGGAGAACTGTATATTATTTAAAAAGTTAAATGTTCATCTAGAAACTGAACATGATACAATTTGCACAGAAAGATGAAGAAATACATCATAGGCATACCTAAAATGAAATGCAAATGTTCAGTTATAAAACCCCTAAGAGTCATATTTAAGGAATCTGTGGTCATGGTTGACCAAAGGAGACAGGGAAGGGTGTGAACTGTCACTGGAACTGAGTCTCAGGCAGAATCAGGACTTGAGGACCTGGCCTGGTTGCAGCTGCTAACTGCAGAGGTTCCAGCTGAGGACAAAGTGACATGTCCAAAGGGAGCACAATAACTAAAGTTTACAGTCTAGGCAACTAGTAAACACTGGCATGAAGAGATTATAGGGAGTCTAAGGAAAATTAATGAGGCATTAAATTGAGGGTAGGCCTCAGAGATGGTGAATTTAAGGTTAGGTGTTACTAGAAAGGCAGTTGTATCATAGAAAGGTATTCAGGGCCCCTGTCACAGGACTAGGCCTCACAGACAGACTCTAGTATGTCAGAGAGGACAAGCAAGAGCAACACAGAGCTCCAATTTTACTAGATATCTGGGAGAACCATGCAAGATTTAAATATAAGGACACTACTCTAGAATACAAGGCTGAATTCAGTTAGGAAACTGTGGTTGAACGGTGCAGATATAATCACTTCCAAGATCAATGGGAGTCCACTTCTTCCATACTCAGGCACTCTTTGAACTAAATTTCAAACTAAATTTCATTGCTATTAATGGATGATTGCAGGATGTCCTAACAATCAGCTAGTTCCAGTGGAATGGTTCATCTAATGGTTATCAAGTCACCAACTCAGTAACATAAGCAGATATAATCTGATTCTCACTATACCACTCACTGTTTAATCTTTTCCGTTGGTCCTTGGGATGCCTGGAGACTAATTTAGTTTGCTTCTGTTTTCATTATTCTTGCCAGTAGAGAATCACTTTGCTCCATCAGCATCAGATTCTCTTTTAAAAGCAAATCAGTGTATCTAACGGGTTTTCAGAATGGGTACTTATGATCAGTGTGCATTATTTATCACAGAATTGCCTGTGTGCATATTTTTTTTCTTTAAGCACTTTTAAGAAGGCAACACTCTAGGTATGCATATGGATAATATGCATAATAATAAGAAAATTAATAATTTATAAATACAATACTAAATTAGCCTTGAAATTAAAAGAAACTCTCATCTTTCTCATCACTTGGGATGCTCTCTTATTGTTCTGGATGATTTCTAATAGATCAGTGATAAGATAAATGAAGACATGTATATATGCATCTATAGTATTATTTAATGATAGCTAATAATTGCAGCACACATATAAACACACATACATGGAAAAGATTATAGAAATAAAAAAGAAATTAGAAACCATGTCAAAACAAGCCAGAGTTAATGACACCATGCAATAAATTTGTGCATGAGCTTCCTGGCTGTCAAGTCAAAAAAGGAGAAGGTTATCTTTCTCTGATAAAAGCGTGCAGGCAAACTTTTCCTGGCACTGAAATCAAGGTTGTATAGTGTGGTAGTTAAAACTGTGAGCTTAGGACTCAGTAGAAGTGGCTTTGAGTTCTAGCTCCCCCACTTATAAGTGTGGATCCTTGGGTTAATGATTTCAACTCTTTGAGTCTCAGTGTATACATCAGAAAAATGCAAACAGCAATACCTCATCCTAAAGGTAGCTGAGAAGTTTAAATTAGAAAACACATTTAAAGTACCTAAGGCAGTGCGTGCTACATAGTACCTGCTCAATAACTACTAGTCAAAACCCCACAACACACAGGGGCCATCCAAACCAGAAAATTCCCCTGCAGGTGAGACACCAATTTAGGGGAACATAGAAAAAGCCAAAGTATTTATTTAAAATAATAGTGAAAAGTTTATACACACAAAAAGTTTAATTCTTGTCCTCTTTGAATTTTTATAAAGGTAAGATGAATCCAAAGTGAGTATTCGAGGCTCATAATAATTAATATCTGTTGCTAGCTTTGCTTTGTACTTATTTCAGCACTGTACAGGAATAAAAATATTTGCTTGATCTGAACTACTGCTGAAGTGTCATAGTCTGAGAATAACACTTGGGCTTATTCATTACTTAAGAGGGTTAACTGAGAGATGTTTATAGTTAAGTGGCTTAAGTATTTTTAAATGTGTATCAGCTCCAAGTTAGAAGTTAGAGGCATGCTTAATGTTTGAGAAGCTATAAGACATCTTTTGTCTACTCTGCATAGACTGGAGCCTTGAATGGTGTGCTCATTGTACATGTGGATATAAATACTGTGCTGGGTTGCTTGATGCCAACTCAGCATCTCTGCTACCTCCTTCTACAATCTGCTGCATTTTGGAGAATCCAAGAGTGACATTTCCAGGCACCTTTTCCCACGTGGCTCTGCCAATAGAACCAGTGTACTAGCTAGTGAGTGGCACACCATGTCAGATCTGGAAGGCACAACAAGGAAGGCTAGTATTCTCCTGGGGCAGTTGCAGCCACGACACATGGTCACATGTGAGGTTTGAAGCAGCTTTCACCACACTGGTGCCCAAGCTGAGCGCATCAGTGGTACTGCTTGACCCTCACACTCCAAGCTCTTTCAGCAACTGGGTAAGCCTCTAAATCCCATATGTAAAACCTCTCATTGAATAACAGCTTCAGTTTTCCTGACATGATCTTGATTATTTACACATACACTCATTTATTGAGCACCTACTATATAACTTATTATAATCATTTTACAAAAATTATTTCATTTAAGCCTTCAACAGCCCTACTAATGCTTCCATTTTACAAATGAGGAAACAGAAACTCAGATAATTACAACCTCATTTAACCCCAACAGCATTTTTCCATATATTCTGCCTTCATACTATTACCATTGATTGAATATCTATGTTTCTTTCTAAAAAAAATTATTTTATGTGTATGCTAATGTCCTATTCTCTTTAGCCCACTCAAGGACACCACTATAGCAATTCCTGTTTCTCTCATACATTATTTAATATCTCTTCTTTACTGGGTTATTCCTATGGGTATAAAAACATACTTTATTTCTTCCATCTTAATCCCACTGTTCTTTCCAGCTGTTACCCAGTTTGTCAGTTTCCTTGAATGTCAAATCAAAATTTTTCTTTGTCTCCAATACCTCTTCTCTAATTCTCTCTTAAACTCAATTTAACTTCTTGTCAAAGTTATCAATGACTTCCATTTTAAACCCAAAGATCAATTCGCAGCCCTCATCTCACTGACCTATCAGCAGCATTAGATTCAGTTGATTTCCCCCTCCTTGACACACTTTTCTTCACCTGTCTCCCAGAGGCTGGTTAGATTATCTCCTGCTTCACAGATTGCTCCAACTCAGTCTACTTTGCTGGTCTTGCCTCTTCTCTCAGGCCTATAAAGATTGGAATGTCTTAAGGATTGGTTTTCTTTCTTTCTGTACTCTCACTCCATTGGTAGCCTTATCCAGCCTCATGATCCATAATACCAGGTATATGTCAATGTCTAATAAATGTTTATCTCCAGTGCAGACTTCTCTCTTGAGCTTCAGCTGCTGGCATCTAGTAGACGTACCAAGCTCAGTCTGTGCAAAATTACACTGCTATCTTCCCTTTCAAGCTTGCTTTTCTCAGCCTTCCCCATCTCAGTGGAAGGCAACTTTGTTTTTCCTGCTGTTCAGTCAAAAGACGTTGGAGTGATCTTGAACTCCACTCTTTTTCTCTCACTCATTATTTAATCTGTCAGAAAATCTAGTTATAATACCCTCAAAGTATACTAAAGATCGGATTGTTTTTCAACATGCCTTCTACTACATTCACTATGATCTTAGCCACCACCCTGTGTCACTTACTGATACAATGGAGTTTAACTGGTTTCCCTGTTTCCATTTTTTTTTCTGTGGTTGATTCTCAGTAGTCAGATTAACCTGTTTGACATAAGTCATATCATGCCATTTCTCCACACAAGACCTTAGAGGGGTTCTTTATTGTCCTCACAATGGCCTACAAGACCCTGCATGATATGGCCTCTTTTCCTCATTTAACTTCTTTTCATCTTTTTCCTTTCTCTCTACTTTAGCTATGTCAGCCTCCTTGCTGCTAGAAATGCACCTTAGGGTTTTGCACTGGCTGTTCCTTCTGCATATAATGCCATCTCTGGATAACTGCATGACTCACTTCTTTATCTCCTTCAGGTCTTAGCTTAAATGTCACCTCCTCAATAAGGCCCACTCTGACTACTATATTTTTATTTCCATGTTGTTTTTTTTTTCTATTTTTTATTTCAATAGTTTTTGGGGGAACAGGTGGTTTTTGGTTACAGGGGTAAGTTCTTTAGTGGTGATTTCTGAGATTTTGGTGCACCCATCACCCGAGCAGTGTACACTGTTCCCAATGTGTAGTCTTTTATCCCTCACCCTCCTCCCACCCTCCCCGAGTCCCCAAAGTCCACTATATTATTCTTTTGCCTTTGCGTCCTCATAGCTTAGCTCCCACTTATAAGTGAGAATATACGATATTTGGTTTCCATTCCTGAATTACTTCATTTAGAATAATGGTTTCCAACTCCATCCAGGTTGTTGTAAATGAAATTATTTTATCCCTTTTTATGGCTGAGTAGTTTCTCATAGTATGTATATACCACATTTTCTTTATCCGCTTGTTGGTTGATGGGCATTTAGGCTGGTTCGATATTTTTGCAATTGCAAATTGCACTGCTATAAACATGTGTGCAAGTGTCTTTTTTCATATAAAGGCTTCTTTTCCTTTGGGTAGATACTTAGGAGTGGGATTGCTGTATCAAATGATAGTTCTACTTTTAGTTCTGTAAGGAATCTCCATACTTTTTTTCATAGTGGTTGTACTAGTTTACATTTCCACTAGCAGTGTAAAAGTGTTCCCTTTTCACTACATCCATGCCAACATCTATTATTATTATTATTTAATTATGGCCATTCTTGCAGGAGTAAGGTGGTATCTCATTGTGGTTTTAATTTTAATATAAAATGATATATAATTTATTATTTATTCCTTCATTCCCCTTCCCTCCTTCCAAATGTAAGCTACATGAGAGTAGAAATTTTTTTTTTCCTTGCCAGTTTCATTCACAAGTATCCCAAGCTCTCCTAAAAGAGTACCTCGTGTATAGTGAACCATTAATAATTTTTTGTTGGATGAGTGATGGAAATTAAGTTATTTGCCTAAGGTCAAAGGATGCAACCTCCCATAGAGCTGACTTCAAAGACTGGGCTCTTTTCTGTATGTCAAATTACCTCTCAATGATCTATGTCTTTACAATGTGTTTCGTGATCTCCTCACTCAATCTTTAAAAGTGATTTTGCTGTTAGGGAGTTTCGCATCTGGTCCATATGGAACTCTTAGTTGCCTCTTCCCAAAGTTACTTAGAATTTTGGATGTCAGAAAGGAACTGACTAATTTTTTTTTTCTATTGTTGGAGTATCTGCCCTGTGTAAGTAAACCAGTAGCACTCTAATCATGGCCCAAGCAGGCAGAACTGGAGAAGATGACCCCACTCTCATGAAGGCAGACCTGGACAAGACAATCCCAATCACTAGCTAAAGGAGAGGTCACTTCTATTTTAATTATTCTCAATTACGTTTTTATCCATGTTGACAAAGTTATTAGGTAGAATTTGAGAAAATATCAAAATGGATGTGTGTTTCTGGGCACAGATGATTTCTTCTGTGAAGACTCTCCCATGTTAGGTGTGTCTGAGCTTTGTAGTATGATGACATTACGTGGGGTATATTCATTTACAGTTTGTTTCCCCCACTAGACCAAAGCAAGTACCTTGAAGGCCAGGACTACTTCTCATCTGCCATTTAATTTCCTTCTCACTTTATAACTCTGCAAGGTGTTTGCAAAATAATAGTCAATCCATGATATGTATGAGTGTTATGGAGATGGAAGAGGCAGCTCCCTCATGGGCTAGATAACAGGCAGAATTCAGACAGAAGTGGCATAGAGCTGATGGTCCAGAGTGTGAACTTTGGACTCAGGAGGGCCTAGTCCCAGGACTGCCTCAGATATTTACCAGCCTGATCTTCAGCCTCAGTTTATGCATCTGAATGCTGACTATATATATATATTTAAAGTGAGGACTAAATATAAAGTTTTACCATAAACCCTGAGTTATGTGCCTTATAAAATTAATTCATTATTCTCATATTTCTACAAGACAAATCTGATTGCTTCTCTCCCTTGCTGATAGCCCTCCTGTGGTGGGTTGGATTGTCCCCACCACCAAAAAAAGTTATCCAACTTCAAATCCCTGATACCTGTGAATGTGACATTATTTGAAAATAGGGTCCTTGCAGAGTAATTAAGGATCGTGAGATTAAATCATCCTGGATTTAGGGTGGTCCCTAAATCCAATGTCCAGTGTCCTTATAAGAAGACAGAGAAGAGAGAGAAGGCTCAGAGACACAGATCATATGAAGGTGAACAGCAATTGGAATGATGCTGCCAGAAGTCAAGGAACACCGGGAGCCACCAGAAGCTGGAAAAAGCAAGGAAGGAATCTCCCCTGGAGACTTCAGAGGGAACATGGCCTTGCCAACTATTGGATTTTCGACTTCTGGCGTCTAGAACTGTGAGAGAATAAATTTCTATTGTTTTAAGCCATCAAGTTTGTGGTGATTTGTTATGGCAGACCTAAAAAACTAATACATCTCCCCATAACCACCACAGAATCAATTCTAACTCCTTAACTCAGCATACAAAGCACTGTTTAGCTCATCTTATCCTTGCCTGTATCTCCAGCCTCTTCTTTTGCCGCATTCATTTTTCTATTAACTCTTAATCTGTGTCTCCCCCTACACTGATCCTTCTGCTTGGAATGCCATTCCCACCCTTCATTACATTGATAACTCTTGGTCCTTCTTAGAAACCCAACTCAAGTGTCATTTCCTCTAGATCCACCCTGTCTATGTGGTAGCCACTAGTCACAGGTGACTGTTGAGTACTTGAAATGTGGCTTGTACTTGAAGGAGCTGATTTTAAAATTGCATTCACTTTTAGTTTAAATTTAAAAGCTGAAGTACTATTAATTTTTAAAAATCTTGAGTTCATATAGAAATGATACTATGTTAGATATTAATTTAAAAAATAATATTGAAATTAATTTCGTTTGTTTCTTTTTCTCTTAACATGGCTAGTAGAATATTTATAATTCCATATGTGGCTGATACCTATAGGCTTGCGTTGAGCTTGTTAAGCCTATTCTCTGTTACTAAGAACCAGCATACGTATACCTCATTATATGGAAATAGCACTTTATGTATCAGCCTCCTCCATTAGGAAAGTGTTTTGTTTTTTTTTTTTTTTTTTTTTTTTGAGATGGAGTCTCACTCTATTGCCCAGGCTGGAGTGCAATGGTGCAATTTTGGCTCACGCTCACTGCACCCTCTGCCTCCTGGGTTCAAGCAATTCTCCCTGCCTCAGCCTTCCGAGTAGCTGGGATTACAGGCACCCACCACCACTTCTCGCTAATTTTTGTATTTTTAGTAGAGACGGAGTTTCTCCATCTTAGCCAGGCTGGTCTCGAACTCCTGACCTCAGGTGATCTGCCGGCCTCGGCCTCCCAAAGTGCTGGGATTACAGAAGTGAGCCACCTCACCCGGCCAGGAAGTTTTAGATGGTGGGAATGTAACTCATTTTCTTTTTGTACCCCTGTGCCTAGCCCAGTACTTGGTTTAGAGGAAGTGCTCAGTAAAGCTTGGCAGAAAATAGCTTTAGATGAGCTGCCCATTCTTGGAACACCTGTAGCATGCCTTTAGTAAATCAGCCATCCCCCAAATCATAGTTGTTGGTTTGGTGGTCTGCCTGATGAGACTGGGCCACAGGAGTACAGAGGGCATGTCTTCTCTGCCTTTGCATCCTTGTTGTCTGCTACGTAGAACTGCTGAATACCAATCTGGATGGTATGAGTTTCTGTTGGGTGAGTATTGTGACAAAAATATCTTTCCTCTGACTTCAACCCACTTGCTACAGTTTAAGCAGTCTGTCTTTGAGGCTGGCCTCTGGCGATGAAGAGCAGCTCTTCAATCATGACCATCTCCCCACTGATTCCCTTGGGTTCCCTCTTTCCCTTCTCATCTTCTTGGTTGCTCCCTTGTGGATTCAGCAGTGGCACACAGTGCTCTGGGATGAGTCCTGCTAGTGCTGATGCATCCTACTGTCTGCCACTTGTGTAAAATCCCTATTTCCTGACTCATTTCCAGTCTTGGATTGATTAGGTGGCAAGAGTAGAGTCTTTGTGGTGGTAAAGAAGCTTTTGTGGGTGAGTTGGTCCAAACCAGCCATCCAGCCTTTAGTTTCACATGCCTCCTGCTTGGATGTTATGACTTAAACATAAAGATTGTCTTGATCTATCAGCTCAACCGACACTTGAGAATAAAGACTTTCATTCATTCAGTAAACATTTATGAATGAAGCAATGGGTTGTGAAAGCTGCTAGGCACTAGGGTTGAGATGGGAGGCACAGGGTGAATGAGTCATATTTGCTGACCTCAGTTTGTCTGAATTCTAGGGGAGGTGATAGGTCTGCAGTTAGTGCAATGGGTGCTGTGATAGAGGGAAACACAGAGGGTCAGGAGGCCCACAGGCAGGGCAGCTCATCCATTCTCTACTAAGCATCAGAATCAGAGAGACCTGAGTTTGAAATCTGATTCTGTCCCTTACTAATGGTGTGATCTTTTAAAAAAAAATTTTGAACTTTAGTTTTCTTATCCACAGTAACAGGAGATGTAATCTTTGTCGGTAAGATTGTATTGAGGATTATGTGGAATGATTTGCACAGTATGTTTATAATCGTGACCACTTCCAGCATTCAACAAATGGCTATTATTATTATCTCCTTAGATTTGTCATGCCTGTGATGTCTGGCTTCTGAGACAATGGCCCTCTCTTTCCTTCTTGGCATATATTGACAACTATGGGTTTTGCATTCAAAAGAACAGTGTCCAAGACTCAATGATACCCAGGACACCAAACCCTTTTTGCAGCCACATTGGTTGACTTGCTTTTCCCAGTATGTTCGATAAAATCATACCAAGAACCGTATCTCACACATTCCTTTGCTTGGAATTCCCGTCCTTGTCTTCTCCATCTACTGTATTAAAATCTTATGTGGCCATGAGGCTGTCTCAGGAAGCCTGTCCCTCCCACCACTGTCCACAGCAGCTTGTCCCTTCTGGGAGTTTCTGCAGCAGCCCTGGTCAGCACATTCAGGGGGTGCCCCCATGTAGCAGCCTCCTTATCACAACTTCTCATTTTCCTCCAATCCTGTGAAGGAATTTTGCTTTATACATATTCTGTATTCTTACCACCATTTTCAATGAATAGATCATTAATAAACAGTTGTTCCTTAAGGGAGAATCTAACACATATTCTGCAATGTTTTCCCCTGTGTCTGTTGGGAATAATTTTGGCTGCAAGTAAAAGAAAATGTGACTTAACCCAAATGGTTAAAAAACTAACCCCCCCCCCCACCGCCAAAATGGTTAAAAAACCAAAGGGTTCTTGTTTAAACAAGAAGAAGCCTGGAGGGAGGCAGTGTTAGTGTTCATTTCTTAGCTCTGTGATGTTAAAGTGTTTCATTGGGTTGGCATCTCTATAATTCTCCTGGCTTGTCATATTTCTCACGCTTACCTGATTTCTTCTGCAGCCCCAAAACCCTCTTCTTTATGCAATTATGTCCAGAGGATAAGGTAGGAAAATATAGAAAAGAGAGAAAGAGAAAGAGACAGAGACAGAGGTCTTACTGAGGGTCATTTTCCTCTCTTTATCAGGGAGGGAAAAGCTATCTCAGAAATCTCCTTATGTCTATTGGCAGGCATTGAGCTCCATGGAACCCTTAACTGTAAGGAAGGTTGAAAATGCAAGTAAGTGCCTGCCTTTTAAAATTTCTACAGTAGGAGAAGGTCCAGGGTCAAGGGTGCTGGCAATGGGTGTTAGGGGATAAGCGAGAGTTCTTCCATGTGTCATCAGTATAGAGTTGACATAAATTAGTACCACAGACATCATTACACATTGAGGGAGAGCTCATAGAAAGAAACACCAGGCAGTGGAAACTAGCAAGCTTCTGGGAGTAGAATATGGAGGCCAACTGCATCCGTTCAGAGGAAGGCTTAGACTATTTTTTTTTTTTTTTTTGAGACAGAGCCTTACTCTGTCGCCCAGGCTGGAGTGCAGTGGTGCAATCTCAGCTCACTGCAACCTCTGCCCCCCCAGGTTCAAGCGATTCTCCTGCCTTAGCCTCCTGAGTAGCTGGGATTACAGGTGCCTGCCACCACGCCCGGCTAATTTTTGTATTTTTAGTAGAGTCGGGGTTTCACCATCTTGGCCAGGCTGGTCTTGAACTCCTGACCTCGTGATCCACCTGTCTTGGCCTCCCAAAGTGCTGAGATTACAGGCATGAGCCACCGCATTCGGCCGACTTCGACATTTTAAGACTACGTGAGAATGGATGCCACTCGGATAACCCAAGTTAGGGAATGCGCGGTTTGGGGAGAGGGAATGGTTCTGGGAGAATGATGAAGAGATAGGTTTGGTGTGAGTTTTGGAGCTTGGATCAAAGCAAGATGTAGGAGCAAGAGTAGTTGCTGCTGGAGTAGAGGTGGCTTGGTGAAGCAGATTGGGGGATATTGGATGAAATATTCCCTTGAGTATTACCTTTGGTTTGTTTTCATAAAAGCTAACCCAGAGACAAGGATTTGGGTGTAAATACTTTCTTTGGGAGATGTTTGGGAGCCTGTGGCAGAAGTGAGGAAAGGCAATAAGGAAGGGAAAAAGCTAATAAAGGATGAATTCATGAGCATATCACCACCATGGGCAATTGAAACTTTATCCCACTGTGGATCCCTGAAAAATTATTGTAAAATATACTCCAGAATTGTCCTTCCAATGAGATGAAGAAAGTGAAATATCTGTCTCTCATTGGTGGGGTCAATTCTGTCAGCATTACCTCCCTGAAACTTTTGACCTATATTACCATGTGGGGTTGAGCATGGCTCCACAACCAGAAGATGATATAGGGTGCCATTGGAAAGTATGCGAATTACGAGCAGGTAGCATCTGAAAGGGGCTAAGATGCCATAGGGAGGGTACCCACCATTTCTGATACTGGTAGCATCTCTTGGTGATCTAAAAGGGAATAATAGAGGAGGTACAACAACTCATCTACTGCAGGCACAGAGAAAATAGTTCAGCACCCACCATGAGGATGGAAGGCAGTATAACCAGCTACTATCTTTTCAGTGACACTCTGAATAAATGGTTCTCTATGCAGACATCTATAGGCACATCTCGAATAGCTATGTGTACTTGGAATGAAACAAGAGCTGCAAAATCCTCCTTGAAGTTTAGGTATCTATAAGTTTCTCTTAGGAGCAATGCTGGATCCTTTTCAGTCCCCTCTTAGTAAAATCGGTCAGCCCAGAGTCCTGCTCAAGGCATGATTTCCAAGACCAGCGGTGGGTGAGAACATAGTTGGGCCAGCCACCTATGGTATGAGCTGGTGTGAAAAAACAAGAGGGGAGATCAGATAACTCTCCTGAGAATTTAAGTTTGAAACTTGGAAAATCTGTTAGTTTAAGTCAATTTCTGCCATCATTGAAGCTGAAGTGGAAAAAGAGTCCTAATAATCCATATATATTTATCTTCCAATAAATAAACACCCTCCATTTTTAAGTTAACTTGAGAGGGTCTCTGATGCTTGTAACTAAAAGAACCTAAAAGGAAACGTGAATGTGGATTCATTTCCATTTAGATAGTTGATCATGGGGATATATTGATTTCTTTACCTTGAGATATTCCGTTTCTCTCTCTCTCTTACACACACAGACAGACACACACACAGACACACACACAGACACACAGACACACAGACACCCCCCCAGAGAGATAAAATGAATCAATTGAGTTGGGTTAAGAGTATTATAAAGAAATTCTTTTTTTCTATCTTTCATTTTGTACTTAAAGACATTCAAGATTCAAATATTCATTGGCTCTCTCCTTGAACATTTTGAACCTGCTCTATCTACCCACCTGCCCTCTGTTTTTAGCCTTCACAGGTCTTAAAGCTTTGTCTTTTGTGCAAGTTCTTCTGGATTGATATTTCTTGGTTTTCCAGGGCAGGCTTGATTTCAACTATTCTGTCCCTTTGTCTCCATATACTATCAGTGTCCCAGAACTGCCAATATTTTGGCATTTAAACTATATCTCTCAGACAGCCTAATTTCCAGAAGTGGAAAAAAGTTCTTTGTTAGATTTTGTGTCCTGATATTTGGTCTGGAAGATAAGGTCATCATAGCCTTATTCTACTATTCTTTCAGGTCTTAAAATTTGTGAGTTGTCACTTGCTTCTCCTTGAGCAGGTATAACTTCTGCAGCCTTCGTCATTGAAGCACTGCATTATATGAAATGAGACATGTATCAGACTTTATTATTTTCATGCTTCCTTGGAAAACCTATTACTGGGGATCAGCACATCCTATGGAATATTCAATGGAGGAGAAGATAAAATGTGGACATCAGTCCTCTGGAGCTGAGTGAGCTCCCTGCCCCACACCAGTGAGGATTGGATGGGAGGATGAAGCTGAGTTAAGAGTGCTATGCCATTCTAAAGACATGCAAATCTAATTCTTCTTCTCTCAAAAACATTTTGTATTTGCTTTCTATGGCCCTTAGAGATAGAGCAATTATTCTTACTAACTGAATGGTCAGAAAAAAAGATGTGTTTCAGTATGACTGCTATGCCCCTATGGTACTCATTGCCCTTGTTGAACTATCTTGTCCTAATTGACTTTATCCATGACTAGACTCTGAGGTTCATGAGGGTGATGGAGTGTGCTCCTTCTACATGCTTAGCTTAGTCCTGGTTTGTAGTGGGTGATAAATATAAATGTAAAATACATGCAGGAGTGTGTTCTCAGAGGCAGCACTCTCAGGAGTGCGCTGGATTAGTGTAATTGTTATTGAATTGTATGTAGTAGATTCTTAAATTTTTTTCATCTCTGCTATTTCTGAAGAGTTGCAGTCATATGATACTTGATTAATTTAAACAAAATTTATGATCAGGACCATCTTGTTGTCATAATTATTCTCTTTTTAAATATTTATGCTGATAATGAGGATAAAAGTTTATTTACTTATGGGTTGAAGTTGGCAGTTGAAAAAAACAAGAAGTAAATTAGTTTATTAATTTATTCATTAGACTTCTATAGTCATTTTAAACAGCTGCTCATTTGGCTCGTATTAATTAGTTTCCTGACTGTTTGTTAAATAATAATGTATATGTAAGTTCAACATTTCTTTCATTTTACCCTTGTTTCTGAAATCCAGTCTTAAAAATGGGAATGGTAATAACTCAACTTTTGCCTAGACAGCTAATAGAATATTGAAATAATAAATGAGAAACTAATCATCCAAGGAGATTCAGCATATAGTGAAGATGATGATAATAACTGCATAAATGATAGCTGTTTTATTGAGAGATAAATTTATGTCAAATATTATCATAAACTGTTTGCATGTAAAACTAATATAGCTCTTACACAACTGATGTTACAGATGAGGAGAAGGCACAGAGTGATTAACTTGCTCAAGGTCCTACATAGAGCTAGTAGACTGAGGAGTAGAGACTGAGATGCTACAAAACTATAAGTGTATATTGTGAATCATAAGGAGAATCACTTGGGTTTCAGTTCTAAGAAAGGGAACCAGTGGTTTGGAGATGGAGAAATTTTATTTAAAAAGATTCACTTCTTATAAGATGCAAGATCCTATAAGTTTTCTGAACTTCAAGATGGCAATCTACTTGGCTATGGATTTTTCAAGACTTGTCTTTGAAATTAGATTGATAGTGAGAAGCTTAGTGCCTAAAAGGGACAGGTACATTTGTTCACGAGGTTGAAACTCCTGATTAGTGCAACCTTAGTATTTATGTGAGTCACACCTCCACCAGTGAGTCCACATTGTTATCTATCTTAGCTTTTCCAAATTATGCCCGTGAACATTACTTACAAGATATACGAATGGGTGTTAGGTTCAAAATAAGGTTCCTTTGATCAAATAAATTTGGAAGATTGTATCTAACAAAATGAAATTAGTTTCATGACACAGTATTCAGGGTTCTAAACTACATTGTGAGTGTCCAACAGGGCCATAAAGTAGGTAGCATTTCTCAAACTTATTGATGGCCTTTCTCAATTTTTTTTTTCTAGAGAAGCTTATGAGACTCAATGGCTCACAGAACAAACACATTTTTGGAAATGCTCTTATTTCTACATTGTGGAAATGAATATTTATACCTATTTATATAAAGAAATACCATCTAGACACGTGTTATGTATAAGGGGGAAGAGAACTCAAAGAGTGTGTAAGGTAGTGTGGTCCAGTGGAAAGAGATAGAAGCTTATAAATTTCACCGTTTTCTTCTAGTTCTCCTTAATTTGCTGTGCAGTGCTGGATAGAAACATGACCAGTGTGTATCTTTGTTTCCCTATTTAAAAATTAATGATGAAACAGGATGATAATGGTGGGGAGAATGGGGAACAGGGGCAGGAAGAAAAGAAGAAGAGGTACTTGATGATTAGAAAAGGAAACATAGTATCAAGTAGTTAGGCAAAAACAATAAATTCAGATCTGTTGCACAGCATGGTAACTATAGTTAATGACAATGTATTGTATGTATGCTAAGAGTAGATTTTAAAGGTTTTTACCACAAAATAACGATGAGAAGTAATGGACATTTTAATTAGCTTGAATTTGCCATTCCACAGTGTATGCATATATCAAAACATCATGTTGTACATTGTAAATTTATACAATTTTTGTCAATAAAGATTAAAAAAATATTGACAGAACAAAAGTAGCTAATTGTCATCATATGTCCAGTATGTTCATTCACTTGTCATTCATTCATTTGTTCAACAGCTATTTTTTTTCTGTTTACTGTGTGCTAAGAATAGGAGGATGAATAAAACACGTTTTCTGCCCTTTTCGACCTCTAAATATGAGGATGAGGGGAAATAAACAATAAAGAAGGAAACAAATAAACAAAAATGACACAACCAGCTATGAAATTGAAAAGAAATAAACTTGAGTGAAGTGATGGAGCATAATTGAATTAATTTCAGCTTCATAAGATATAAGGACATGTTCTCTAAAGACCCAGAGGGGAGCAGGCCTCCCATTGGCCTCTTTGATAGGGAAGAATGATTGATTTCTCCCACCCCCACATAAACCTTCATGGGGCTTCCCTTGATAGCTTTAAAATAATCTAGCATTTCATTGGTGAGTCATAAATGTAAGTGAAAAACTATGTTTATATTTGTGATAACTTCCTGCCCAGATGTGCCTTGAAATGTTTCCAATTCTAGCAAATGTCCTGATGTTCCATTATGATTTTCGTGTAGGTGGAGCAGAGGAGAGACCCAATGCTGGATGCCAAAAAATTTGTGTCTCAGCTCTGCCACGAATGGACTGAGCCATCTGGGCAATTCACCTGAACTTTCTCAGCTTTATCATTTTCCCTTTTGAAAAACGAGGGCATAGGATGCATTGTCCCCAGTGTTTTCTAGCTCTTAAATATCCATTCCAGGTTCCTTGGGCCTTTGGTCTTGTTCCACTCTTGTCTTTAGCATTTCAGTTCTGATGTTGATGCTGCATCCTACTCTCTTGAACTGTCACTTGTGATTTACCTCATTCCAGCAAGTTTATGAGCTTAAAGGAACCAGCAGGTCTCAGACTTCTATATCACACAAATAGAAATGTTAAGAAGTCATCCCCCATGCTAGCCATTTGATGCTTATGAAAGGCTAATTTAATACAGGAAAGTTTAGGTAACTTCAGATGGAGGTGCCGATTTACTCACTGCCATGGGTCAGGCAGCTCAAGTTAATATCTACACTAATTGAATACATGAATCAGAGAAAATGATGATTTGTCACGAGTATGTGTGTGCTTAAAAAATGGGAATAATGAAAAACTAACAGAAGACAAATTGAGCTGTAAGAATTTTGTAAATGGAAATTTCTGCCCGAAAAAAAAAAAAGAGTATAAAATATATCGAGGAGCCTTGGAGACTCCTAGCCGAGCTTCTCATTTTTTCCTGGCTGGGCCGTTTTTCTTTTTAGGTATCGTTCGGTTTCATAAATAACATTGTCTCTGCTGGAAAGGCTCTGAAGACCTAGGGAGAAAGGGGAAACTGCTGGCTATGCCTAATCAGAATAAACGAATGGGGCTTAGTCCTAGGAATTCTTCATTTTTAGACACTGGCTTGTGTGTGTGTGTGTATGTGTGCACGTGTGCATGTGTGTGTGTGTGTTTGTGTGTGGTATATGCACTCAAGTGCATGTTGCATTACCTGGCTGTACACTCCTGGCATGGCACCTGAAGACTCCAGCTCAGTTTTCTGGTAGGTTATTGTCATTCTTTGTCATTAATAGGAAAAATGTAGTGGACCTGGAGATGTTCTGCCCAGATTCCTCCTTTGATGAAGGACTTATTGTCCCAGCTGTTGGGATTGCCTCAGCTACAGAGGACCACCTCCCTCAATGTCAATCCCTTTACCCAGGGTGGCCCACATCCGATGAATGATTGATGCAGGGGACAGTGTTCTGGCCGTCTTACCCCGGCTTAAGATAATGCTGAAGGACTCCTGATGACTCCTCAGTCGGCAATACGTTGTAGGGATGGCGTTGCCGCCAACTTCTCCCTCTGCCCAATTCTGCTTCTTTCCTCCCTCTTTCCCAGAGGTTGGTCCCTTGGGCACTCCTTAATAAACATCCTGCAAAGCCAGTCTCCAACTTAGAGTTGCTTCTGGGAAACCTGTGACAGAAGACAATAATATGTTTGTGAAATGCAAATCGGATCCTGTGATTTTCTTGCTTAAAGTGTCTCTAGGTGGAAGTCCAAACTCCTTAGCAGGGTTTAAAGGTCCTTCAGGAACTGAGCCTTCCTCATCTTTTCACCTTCATCTCTCATTGCTGACAACTTGCACCCTGAGCTCCAGTTTGGCATCCTTCAAATGTCTCAAGCATTCCTATACTCCGAGACTTTATATATAAATAATATCTTTTTTTTTTTTTTTGCCTTGCTCTTGCCTTCCTTGTTTTCTTGACAAACTTCTATCATTCCGTCAAGACACATCTTACATCACAATGACAGTTCACATTTATTGGGCCCTTCTGATGTGCTAGGGACTATGACTGTGCAATGTGCATTTTTAATCCCTAGGCATTTATGAGGTAGATATTATCATCATTTCCATTTTGCTGTTGAGAAAATAGGGTACTGAGAGTTTAAAAAACTTGCTTAAAGTCACAAAGTTGGTACACAGTGGAGCCCAGACTCATGGAGGTAAATTTACCCTTATTCATTATACGAAACCACCCTCTATGTTTCTTGAGAGAAAGCACATTTTACATTTCTTTTTAAAAGGTCTTTTAAAAAGACTTTTTAATGTTTAATTTCAACCATTTATAGAGACCTTACTTTCTTTTCAGCTTTATTGAAGTATAATTGATAAATAAAAATTATATATATTTAAGGTATACTACTTGGTGTTTTGGTATATGTATACCTGTGAAAGAATCGCCACAATCAAGCTAATTTATATCCAGCACCTCACTTAGTTACCATTTTATTTTTCTGTTTTTCTTTTTACTGGTGAGAGCCCTTAAGGTTTACCTGCTTAGCAAATTTCTAGTATACAATGTAGTATTGTTAACTGTAGTTACATTGGTGTACATGACATAATCAGAACATATTCATCTTGTAAAACGGAAGTTTATACCCTTTACCAACATCTCCCCATTTTCCCTCCCTTCAGTCTCTGATAGCCACTATTCTACTCCAGCTTCTGTGAGTTTGACTATTTTAGATTCCATACAGAAGTGAGATCATGCAGTATTTGTCTTTCTGTGTCTAGCTTATTTCAATTAGCATAATGTCCTCCAGGTTAATAATGTTTTTGCAAATGGCAAAAATTTTTTCCTTTTTTGAGTCTGAATAATATCTCATTTTACATGTATATACATGTATATCAATCTATATACTATTTATGTCTGTACCGATCTATATATCACTATATAGAATATATCAGTATATCACTATGTAGAATATATCAATATATTTATATATTAGTATATATCAGTATATATAGATATATAAATATCATACATATATATATTATATAGATCTAGATCTATATTAAATATGGTTATATCTATATATTGAATATATCATAAGTATATACATAGGTATAATATGTATATTGATATACAAATATACATGTATATCGATATACATGTGGATACTGATATAGATATAGACATATATATGTAGAAATAGGTATATCTATATATTGATATATAAATATATAGATATATTAATATATGTAGACATAAATATATCTATATATAATATTGATATTATATAATGTAAATATATAGATGTACCTCTATGAATGTACCTATGCCTACATATACATTTATCAATCTACGTATATTTATCAGTTTGTATATTGATATAATAATATATCTATATATCACATATTGATCTATATGTTTATATATCAATATATCTGTGTCTCATATCTTGATATATATCTACATATAAATATCTAATATATCTATATATCTCTCTCTATAGGTAATCAATGTATAGATATACCTATGTCTATATATATATATGTCTATATCTGTATCAGTATCTGTATGTGTATCACATTTTCTTTTTTTTTGTGATACTTTAAGTTCTGGGATCCATGTGCAGAAACGTGTAGGTTTGTTACATAGGTATACATGTGCCATGGTGGTTTGCTGCACCCATCAACCCGTTATCTACATTAGGTATTTCTCCTAATGCTATCCCTTCTCTTGCCCCCCACCCGCCAACAGGCCCCAGTGTGTGATGTTCCCCTCCCTGTGTCCATGTGTTCTCACTGTTCAACTCCCACTTAATGAGTGAGAACATGCGGTGTTTGGTTTTCGGTTCCTGTGTTAGTTTGCTGAGAATGATGGTTTCCAGCTTCATCCACGTCCCTGCAAAGGACATGAACTCATTCTTTTTTATGGCTGTATAGTATTTCATGGTGTATACGTGCCACATTTTCTTTATCCAGTCTAACACTGATGGGAATTTGGGTTTTTCCAAGTCTTTGCTGTTGTGAATAATGCTGCAATAAACATACATGTGCAAGTGTCTTTATAGTGGAATGAGTTATAATCCTATGGATATATGCCCAGTAATGGCATTGCTGGGTCAAATGGTATTTCTTGTTCTAGATCCTTGAGGAATCACCACAGTGTCTTCCACAATAGTTGAACTAATTTACACTCTCACCAACAGTGTAAAAGCATTCCTATTTCTCCACATCCTCTCCAGCATCTGTAGTTTCCTAACCTTTTAATGATCAACATTCTAACTGATGTGAGATGGTATCTCATTGTTGTTTTGATTTGCATTTCTCTTATGACCAGTGATGATAAGCTTTTTTTTTTTTTTTCCATTCATCCATTGACAGACATTTAGGTTGTTTCCATATCTCGGCCATTGTGAATAATGCTGCAATGAACATGGAAGTAGAGATATCTTTTTTAGATACTGATATCATATTCTTTGTATATATATCCAGAAATGGTATCAATGAATTTTTATTTTTTTGAGGAACCTCCATACTGTTTTCCATATGGCTATACCAACTTTCATTCCCAGCAGCAGTGTACAAGTGTTCCCTTTTCTTTAATCACAGGCTAGGGCTGGAACATAGTAGAGTTTTGAGGAACGTTTGCTGAGTAAGTGAACAAACGCAATAATGGCTTCCCTCAGTCCCAGCCCCATCATGCTGAGTGAAGGAGGATGGACCCTTCTTGGCTTAAAAAGGATGTCTCTTGCTGAGTAGGCAGTGGTCTTCTCTGAAGTTTCTACTCCTGTCCATAGCTCCCAGCTGCCCATAGTTGGAGCTTTCTGTTAGTCTGTTTTGGTTAAGGATTCAGCAGTGACTTTTTCCTCCTCTGATGGTAGTTTCCCTCCACTGCATCTGGGATCAGAATCAGAACCTTCCAGAGCCATCTCTATACAGCAGCTTATGAGCATCTTCTTTGCTGAGTTTCCTAGTGGGATTCTAGAGCTGGGAGCATGAGTTTCCATTCTGCTTTGCCATATTCTGCTTTGATGCTTTCAAACTCAGTTTTTTTAATTGCAAGACAGGTGCAATCGTAATTCACAGACTTTTGGTGAGGATAAAATTAGATAGTGTAGGTATCAAAGTTCTAAATACCAAGAAGTATTATTTATTGTTAAAATGTTTTGTTCTAGTTGTCTTTCAATTCAAAAGTTGTCACAGTCAAAACCCTCAGTCCCATCCCATGCCCCACTCCTCCTCCCTACTCCCAAGTCCCTCCTCGTATTGTTCCAGTTTTCTTCTCTCATCAACTGCCAAAGTAATTCATCCTCAACACATATGTTTCCTACGGTAAGAATCAGTCCTCTCATCTAATTTCTATTCTGGACTTTGACTAACTGGATTCTTGTATCTTCCAGAAATGATAAAATATCAGCATCTGAAAACACAAACAAGATAAAGAAATTGAAACTCTGAGAAGCAGAGTGACTTGCCTAGAGGTCACAGAGTAAGCTGAGGGTCCAAAATCCACTTCCAGGACTAGGACCCTATTCCTTTGGGGTCTTACCTTCAGACTTACTTTTGCATTTTACGCATTGAAAGGGTTACAGAAGAGCTTCAGTGCTTTCTTGGGTGGCTTTCTTTGATTCTGTAGGAAGCTTAGGTGGTCTTTTGACATGCACTTAGGGCACTCTACACATCCATGTAATGGCACTTCCACAATTGCAAGGAACTGCTGGATTGCTGTTTTCCCTAATAGACTTTAAGCTCCAAGAGTGCAGGGTCTGGTTCTGTCCCATTTACTATCCTATGTGCTTGATAGGGTGCTTGTCATATAGAAACTGGTCACTAATGTCTATGGGAATATGGTAAGTGGCCAATAAATACCTGAGACTGACTGATCAACTGCAGAGTACAACTACATTATGAATCCTCCTCATTCTTCTCTAGTTGGATCCATCGGGAAAACAAAGACACGAGGCTGAGTGTTTACATTCTCAGGCCCCATCTGTTGCCCTCTCCCCTTCCTCCTGGGCATGAAGATCCAAATTTTCTCAGGTAATTTCCCAGTTGGATTCCTGAATTATTTCCTCTGTCACCCACCTTGTCTATTATCATTATCAGAGCCAGTAAGTGAAAGAAAAGAGATTGGGTCATCAGGTGACTTGGTAGTTTCCTTTCAGTCTTGAGATTCTATTATTCTCATCATTCATTCACTCTCATCATTCACACATGCAACAAATGTTTATTGAGCACCTTCCATGTTCCAGTATGTTCCAGGCACTTAGGCACTAGGAATACATTGATGAACAAAACAAATACAAACCCCTGCCCCATTGAGCTTACATTCTAGTGGAGGGACATGGACACTACATATTCACATAAATTAAATAATAGTATTGCTGTGGAAGTAAATAAAGTGTAGTAGCGAATAGGAATTCTGGGAGAATTGGGTGTTTTAATTTAAATATAATTATTTGTAATTTCAACTTTTACTGTAGATTAAGGGATACATGTGCAGGTTTGTTACATGTTACATATTGCATGATGTTGAGGCTTATGGTACAACTGATCTCATTACACAGGTGGTGAGCATAGTACCCAATATATGGTTTTTTAGCCTGTGCCTGCCTCTCTCCTTCCCTCTCCTGTCTCGTAGTCCCCAGTGTTCCCCATCTTTATGTGTATTCAATGTTTAGCTCCCACTTATATGTGAGAATATCTGGCATTTCTTTTTCTGTTTTTGCATTAATTCACCTAGGATAATGGCCTCCAGCTCCATCCACGTTGCTGCAAAGTATATAATTTTATTCTTTTTGATTATTGCACAGTATTCCATGGTATATATGTAACACATTTTCTTTATCCAAGCCACTGTTGAAGGGTACCTACCTATGTTGATTCCATGTCTTTGCTATTATAACTAGCACTGCAGTGAACACACAGGTGCATGTTTCTTTTTGATATAATAAATTATTTTCCTTTGGGTATATACCCAGTAGTGGGATTGCTAGGTTGAATGGTAGTTCTGTTTTCTGTTCTTTGAGAAATCTCCAAACTGCTTTCCACAGTGGCTGACCTAGTTTGCATTCCTACCAGCAATGTGTAAGTGTTCCCTTTTCTCTGCAACCTCGCCAGCATCTGTTATTTTTTGACTTTTTAATAATTGCCACTCTGACTAGTGTGAGATGGTATCTCATTGCTGTTTGGTTTTCATTTCTCTGATGATTAATTATGTCAATCATTTTTTCATGTTTGTTGGCCACTTGTATGTCTACTTTTGAGAAGTGTCTGTTCATTTCCTTTGCCTACTTTTTAATTAGTTAGTTTGTTTTTTGCTTGTTGATTTAAATTCCTTGTAGATTCTGGATATTAGACTTGTCAGATGTATAGTTTGTGAATATTTTCTCCCATTCTGCAGGCTGTTTACTTTGTTGGTAATTTCTTTTGCTGTGCAGAAGCTCTTTAGTTTAATTAGGTCCTTTTTGTTTTTGTTGTAATTGCTTTTAGAGACATAGCCTTAAATTATTTGCCAAAGCCCATGTTGAGAAGGGAAATTCCTAGGTTATCTTCTAGGATTTTTATAGTTTAAGGTTTTACATTTAAGTCTTTAATCTATCTTGAGTTAATTTTTGTACATGTTGAGAGGTAGGAATTCCAGTTTCATTCTTCTGCATATGGCTAGCTAGTCATCCCAGTATCATTTATTGAATAGGTAGTCCTTTCCCATTGCTTATTTTGGTCAGTTTTGTCAAAGATCGAATAGTTACGGGTATGTGACTTTATTTCTGTGCTCTTTATTCTGTTCCATTTTTCTATGTGTCTGTTTTTGTACCAGTACCATGCTGGCTTGGCTTCTTAGGCTTATAGTATAGTTTAATATCTGGCCATATGATGTTTTCGGCTTGTTCTTTTTGTTTAGGATTGCTTTGACTATTTGGATGCTTTTTTGATTCCATATTAATTTCAGAGTAGATTTTTCTAATTCTGTGAAAAATGACATTGGTATTTTGATAGGGATATCATTGAATCTGTAAGTTGCTTTGGGCAGTATGACCATTTTAACAATATTGATTTTTCAAATCAGTGAGCATAGGATATTTTTCCATATATTTGTGTCATCTCTGATTTCTTTCAGCAGTGTTTTGTCATTCTCCTTGTAGAGATCTTTCACATCCTTGGTTACATAAATTCCTAGATACTTCCTTTTTTCTGGCTGTTGTAAATGGGATTGTGTTCTTGAGTTGGTTCTCAGCTAGAATGTCACTGATGTATAGAAATGCTACTAATTTTTGTACATTAATTTTATATCCTGAAACTTTACTGAATATGTTTATCAGTTCCAGGAGCCTTTTGGGAGAATCTTTAGGGTTTTCTATGTATAGAATTATATCATCAGCAAAGAGAGATAGTTTGACTTTTTATTTTCCTATTTGGATGGCTTTTATTTCTTTCTCTGCCTGATTGCTCTGGCTAGGACTTCCTCTACTATGTTGAATAGGAGTGGTGAGAGTAGGCATCCTTGTCTTGTTCCAGTTCTCTAGAGAAATGGTACCAGCTTTTGCCTGTTCAGTTTAATGTTGGTTGTGGATTTGTCATAGATGGCTCTTTGTATTTTGAAGTATGTTCCTTTGCTGCCTAGTCTGTTGAGGATTTTTATCATGATGGGATGTTGGATCTTATTGAAATATTTTTCTGCCTCTATGAGATAATCATATGATTTTTGTTTTTGATTCTGCTTGTGTGGTGAATTACATTTATTGATTTGTGCGTGTTGAATTAACCTTGCATCCTAGGAATAAAGCCTACTTGATCATGGTGAATTAACTTTTTGATGTGCTACTGGATTTGGTGTGCTAGTATTTTGTTGAGGATTTTTGTGTTTATCTTCATCATGGATATTGGCCTAAAGGTTTCTTTTTTTGTTGTGTCTCTGACAGATTTTGATATCAAGATGATGCTGGCTTCATAGAATGAGTTAGGGAGAAGCCTTCTTTCCTAAATGTTTTGAGATAGTTTCAGTAGGATTCCTATCAATTATTTGCATGACTGGTAGAATTTGGCTGTGAATCTGTATTAGTCTGTTCTCATGCTGCTATAAATAAATTCCTGAGATTGGCTAATTGATACAGAAAAAGGGTTTAATTGCAGTTCCACGTGGCTGGGGAGGCCTCAGGAATATTACAATCACGGCAGAAGGGGAAGCAACAGATCTTCACATGGCGACAGGAGAGAGAAGAATGGGTGAGGGGGGAAAGCCCTTTATAAAATCTTCAGATCTCGTGGGGACTCACTCTCTATCATGAGAACAGCATAGGGGGACCTTCTCAATAATCTAATCACCTCCTATGAGGTCCGTCCCCCAACACGTGGGGATTACAATTCAGATTACAATTCAAGATGAGATTTGGGTGGGCACACAGAGCCAGACCATGTCAGAATCCATCTATTCCTGGGCTCTTTTAGGTTAGTAGGTTTTTAAAATTACCGATTCAATTTTGGAATATGTTATTTGTCTGTTCAGGTTTTCACTTTCTTCCTGGTTAAATCTTGGGAGGTTGTGTGTTTCCAGAAATTTATTCATTTCTTCTAGATTTTCTAATTCGTGTGCGTAGAGGTGTTCATGGTAGTCTCTGAGGATGTTTTGTATTTCTGTGGGATCATTTGTAATGTCATCTTTGTTATTTCTGATTGAGCTTATTTGGATCCTTTTTCTTTTCTTTGTTAATCTAGCTAGTGATCTATCAATCTTGTTTATTCCTTTGAAGCAACAATTCTTGGTTTCATTAATCTTTTGTGTGGACTTTTTGGTCTCCATTTCATTCAGTTCTTCTCTGATTTTATTTATTTCTTTTCTTCTACTATCTTTGGGGTTGGATCATTCTTTTTTTTCCTAGATCTTCTAGGAAATGTTACGTCATTAATTTGAGATCTTTCTAACCTCTTCGTGAAGGCATTTAGCACTATAAACTTTCCTCTTAACACTGTTTTAGCTGAGTTCCAAAGATTTTGGTAAGTTGTCTATTTTCATTAATTTCAAAGAACTTTTTAATTTCTGCCCTAATTGTGTTGTTCACCCAATAGTTATTTATTACTATTTAATAAATAGTTATTTAGAAGCAAATTGTTTGTTTTCCATGTTCTTATACAGTTTTGAGAGATATTCTTGTTTTTTTTTTTCTTCACTGTGGTTCAAGAGTGTGCTTAGTATGATTTAAATTTTTTTTTGAATTTATTGAGACTTGCCTTATGACCAAGCATATGGTTGATTTTAGAATATGTTCCATGTGTAGATGAAAAGAATGTATATTCTGTGGTTGTTGGATAGAATATTCTGTAGATGTCTATTAGGCCCAATTGGGCAAGTGTCAAGTTTAAGTTCAGAATGTCTTTGTTAGTTTTCTTCCTCAATGATCTATTTGGCACTGTCAATTGGGTGCTGAAGTCTGCTATGTTATTGTGTGGCTGTCTGAATCTTTTTGCAGGTCAAAAACTTGTTATATACATCTGGGTTCTCCAGTGTCAGGTGCATATATATTAGGATAGTAAACTCTTCTTGTTGAAATAAACCCTTTATCATTATGTAATGCCCTTCTTTGTTTTTCCTGATTGTTGTTGGTTTAAAGTCTGTTTTATCTGATACTAGAATCATGACTCTTGCTTTATTTTATTTTTTTTTGTTTGCATGTTAGATCTTTCTCCATTCCCTTACTTCTAGCCCATGGGTGTCATTACATGTGAGATGTGTCTCTTGAAGACAGCAGACAGTTGGGTCTTGTCTTTTTATACAGCTTGCCACTCTATGCCTTTTAAGATGGGTGTTTAGACAATTTACATTCAGGGTTAGCGTTAATATACAAGATTTTGATTCCGTTGTCATATTGCTGGTTGTTTGTTTTGTAGACTTGCTTGTAAAATTGCTTCATATTGCCTGTGAGTGATGTGTTTGAGTGTTTTTTTTGGTGTGTGTGGTAGCAGGTTTCAATGTTTTGTGTCCATGTTTACCTTCCTTTTAGGGCCTTTTGTATGGCTTGTCTGGTGGTAACAAATTCCCTTGGTGCTTGCTTGTTTGAGAAGGATTTTATGTCTCCTTTGCTCAAGAAACTTAGTTTGGTGGGATATGAGATTCTTGGTTGGAATTTCTTTTCTCCAAGAATGCTTAAACATGTCCCCAGTCTCTCCTAGTTTGTAAGGTTTCTGTTGAGAGGTCTGCTGCTTGCCTGATAAGGTTCCCTTTTTAGGTGACCTGACCTTTTCCTCTAGCTGCCTTCAATATTTTTTCTTGTGAATTCACCACGGCGAATCTGATAACTATATTCCTTGGGAGTGGTTGGCTTGTATAATATTTTGCAGTGGTTCTCTGTATTTCTTGATATGCCCTTCTCTCTAGCTAGATTAGGGAAATTTTCGTGGACTATATTCTCAATTATGTTTTCCAAGTTACTCTCTCTCTTTTTCTTTCAGAAATATTCATGAGTCATAGATTTGGTCTCTTTACATAATCTCATATTTCTCAGACATTTTGTTCATTTTTTAAAATTATTTTTTCTTTGTTTTTGTCTGATTGAGTTGCTTCAAAGAACCAATCTTCAAGCTCTGAGATTCTTTCCTCAGCTTGGTCGATTCTGCTGTTTATGCTTCTGATTATATTATAAAAGTTTTGAAGTAAATTCTTCAGTTCTAGAAGTTTATTCTGTTTTTTTTTCTTAAAATGATTATTTCATCTTTCAGCTCCCAGGTTGTTTAACTGTATTCCTTTTATTCCTTGGATTGGGTTTCAAGTTTCTCCTTGATCTTGATGAACTTCCCTGCCATCCATATTCTGAATTCTGTGGCTGTCATTTCAGTTATCTCAATCTGGTTAAGAACCATTTCTGGGGAACTAGTGTGTTCATTTGTAGGTAAGGGCACACACAGTGGCGTTTTGAGTTGCCAGAGCTCTTGCACTGATTCTTTCTCATGTACAAGGGCTAGTGTTTCTTTAACTGTGATGTAAGTTGAGTATAGTCAGTTGGCTTTGTTTCTGGATGCTTTCAGAGGGCCAAGACTCTGTGCAGATCTTTTTTTTTTTGTGGCTGATTTTTTTCCTTTAGTTTTCACAGGTGCTGTATATTGGCAAAATATTTTAGTGTTGTGGTTTGGGCTGTTATTCAGTAGGTGGAAGTTAAGAGTTGTGGCCAGCAGATAGACTCTTAGCCCATGGATCTTTTACATTTTGGTGCATTTTGGCTGTAGTGCTCTATGGGTATGAGGGAGAGAGATGACTCCCTCACCTGTTCCGCTCCTGGGTCTTGGAGGAGCCCCCTCCAATAACTGTTTTCATGCCAGCATTTTCTTTGTTAGGTGTTCTGGGCCACAAGGCTCCCTCAGGAAGGGGATATGGTTGGCAGACAGGCCATACCCTTCCCAGGCCTACCAGGCGCAGGCAGGCCTGTTCTACTCCCCTGCTGGCCTGTGAGAACTCAGGCATCTCAGCCCTCACAGTATTCTAAGAGTGAAGGCTCCCCACCTGCTTGGGCGTCAACCAAGCTAGCAAGTCCCACTCAGCTAGGAGTAGCAGGAGTGGGTGGTGTCATCTGATCCACCCTTTGAGTGCTTCCTAGGGGAACACGGGGCTGTGCCCACCCACAGAATTTTGCTAGAGGCAAGACTATGTGCCGGAAACCCCAGCTGGTGTGTCCCACCAAGCAAGAAGCAACGAGGGTGGGTGAGGTCTCCTGTTCCACCATTCAGGTGCTTCCTGGGGGAACATGGAGCTGTGTGCCCTGGCAGAGTTCAGCCAGAAGCTGAGCTGCTGTGCTGGAAGCTAGCAGTGAGCCTTGTCTGGCAGGGGGAATGGTCCAAACTTACTGCTTCCAGACACCATGACTATGGCCTCTATCATGGCTATGGCAGCTAGCACTGGGCTGGTCCAGGGTCCAAGGCCTGTGGGAGGTCCCCATGGACTTACGTGTCACCTTTATAAAAACTCTAGGTGGCTCTTTGTATCAATCTAGAGGCCCAGGGGGCCAAGGTGATTCTCTCATTTTCAGGATTGTACAGGTCCCTGTGGGAAGTGTGAATCCCCCAGGGGCCCTCACTCATTCACCTTTTCTCCATGTTGGGGAGCTCCTTTTGGCTCCATGTTGATCCCAGATGTGCTGCTGCCAAGCTTCACTGTTCTCAGTGTCCCCTCACTTCCTTGATGGATCCCTAGGAGGTTTTTCAGACAATTGGCTTGTGGTGTCTGTGTTTATTCACCGCTGTCTCTGTGAGAGCAGCACGCACCAGTTACTTCTAGTCTGCCATCTTGACCCTCTCTTGCTTTAATTTTATATTATTAGGTGTCTGCAAGTATTAGATAGGAAATCTCAAGGGGGTGACCCAGATTCTGCCTTGGGCACATCCAAGACAAGGAAAGGAAGAAAATCCTGCTTATGACACATTCCTCCAATCCCCATGTGACCTTTGCTGCTCCCTTGAAAGGTGTTCAGTTCCACTTAGGCTGATCTAGCCTTGCTGGGGCTGAGGCTCCGCAACTGTAGATAACTGAGGATGAGGTATTAGTTTCTAAGGAAAAAATCCCCAGAGGCTAATCTGGCGTCAAGATGATTAATGCTTTTTACTAACAAATAAAAGTTCAGGAGTCCAGGGAGTTCATTCACCTTAATGCCATTAAAGCTATAAATACTCTTTGAAGACATAGACTGCTAGTATTGAAATATCAGCCAAATGATCTGTAGTGGCTGTGGAAATTTACCACTTGCCTTGAGAAGTGACTCTGCTCATAGCCTGTAGAGCCTTCTGAGTCTGCTTATCCTATTCAAATTGTACATTATCTTCCAGGGTTCTTAGCAGTACCATTGGTCATCTTTGAGGGGAGGATAGACCCTACTAAAACCATCATTTAGGAGGAGGTGGAGGGCTTTGCCTAGGGTGCCTTCATTAACTTCTATTTTTTACTCCTGAATTCATTTTCTTCTACAAAAAAACTATTAATGTGGTGTCCAGATCCATTTGTTTCAGCCATTTTCCTTATTGTATTCATTCTGCATACTGTTAGGATCAATTTCTTTCTATGGGATCCCTGGATCTTATGACAGGACATGAACTCTTGTTCCGGGGAAAACTCACAAAAGCACCCACATTGATCAGGGTAGCACAACATCCCAGATCCTGGGCTTATTTTACTTTCATAGGACCCATACAGCACTTTGGAGACACAAATCTCAGATGATGAAAAATTCAATCCAAGGAAATGCAGTAATGCCACTTGTCTTTTATTTTTGAATCCTCAAAGAGTCTAGAACTATGCTCCAGCTTTGAAATGAATCACTTAAAAGTAATATGTAAGTATGAAAATGCAGTGGAACTTATGCTCTGCACATTCTTGGATTTGGGTATGCCTGGAGATCTGGGATCTTGGGTGGGTGAGGTAGAGGTGAGTGAATGGAACAATGAAGGCAGTTTGTGGAGGTCTATTTGTGTGGGGAGCCACTTTGGGTAGGAAAGTATCTTAAAGGGAGAAATATATGTGCATGAAGGGCTTGGACTATTTACATGGTTTTGGTGATGGAGGTGGGGCAAGAGTAGGTACGATTCTGCATGTAATGTGGTACCACTCTTTCTGGTCTATGCCCAGCTCAATTCCATGAAATTGTAGCTGAGCTGCGGGGGAAGAGAGGACATCCTGCAATGTATTTCATTATTACTCTCTCCATTTTATATTACACTCAATTGGAGGGGTCTGGCAGTGCTGTGCTGGTTATCCCACCCCTTGGTGCCACAAACCACTTTCCAGTTTTGGCTGTTCCAGAGAGTGGGTAATGGCATCAGGTAGGAAACTATAGTAACCTGAGAGAAGACAGCAGAGGCAGTGTGGTAGTAGTGTGCCCAGAAAAGACTCATAGTTCCTGACTAGATTTGCATGTGTACATATAAATAAACTCCCGTAAATGCTTATGGGGGTTGGGGGTCTTTGTCAGAGGCTGAAGTTTTACATGATCAGATGGTGTCAAGGATAGAGATATTTTTATGGTTGTTGTTAATGTCACCTGGACCTTTAGGCTGTGGAAGTGTGTGTGTATGTGCATGTGGATGTGGATGTGTGTGTGTGTTCCTCAAATTCAGGGATACTCAATTGAATCTCTAGGGATCCTCAGAGATTGGAGGCTCTTTCACAGCTTCTCTGGCGCTAATTTGAAATATGGCTGGGTCAGCATGTCTGGATGACTTTCCAGTTGTTTTCCCAGGAGAAAGAAAACAGCTCAGAGCACTTGTTAGTCCAAAGGTTTAAATGCACTAGAGTCAAGATAATTAAGGATCTCCAGGATAGCACAGAGAATAGTAATTGAGAGAAGCCAAGTGAAAAATAATGTGGAGAGAAAGGGAGATGAAGGGCATTAATACACAAGAAGTTGGCAGGTCCTTGTTTAGATGATAGAAGGGCTGAGATGATAACAAGAAAGGTTGGGACAAGTTGTAGCCAAAGGAAATTTCATTTGAACATTCGTCAGGATGTCTAAAATGAGGGATCTATTGAACGAAGGGCACAGAAAGGGAATCGTCTGACTCGTTAAGAATGAGCATTCCCCTAGCTGAACAAAGATCAGCAGGCTGAGGGGGTGGCTAAGAAAATACAATTACAACCTCTGCTGCTTCTAACCCTGACAGAGTTGGAACAAAGCTGAGTTTGAAGGCAGGATTGACACCATGATGATGGAACTTGTGTCTTGCTGTGCCAACGCCATCCAGAGATGTGAGCAGTTAAAGGACTAAAATGAAACAGAGCCAGAAGATCAATATTATTTGGCTGGGCAAGCAGTTGGGAGCCTGCAGTTCACAGGGGGCTCTGTGCTAAGTGCTTGATTTCTTTTCTGCTTTTCAAGAGAGACTAGTAGTTCAGAGAGTCCAATGCTCCTGCTCCTTCCTTCAACTTGGAGACATCGGTAGGCAGAACTGAAGTGCAGTTTGCTAGAAACGCAACACTGTTCTGGATGAATGATGGTTTCATACAAGATAATGCCTTTCTGAGGCTGGAGCACTGGCTTTGAGACTTCCCCATTCAGTGCAAGCTGGACCAAGCAGGCGTGTGTCAGACAAGGACAATGAATCCAAGGCAAGTCATACGATGACTCCCTGTTGTTAAAAAGAGCATTCATGTACTACCCAGCACTGTCTATGCTGCAGTGAACATGATACTTCGCTGTTATCCTTCCTGTGGGGTTATGCCAACCATCCCAGTTTCCCAGGATGTAGGACTCTGACTACTAAAACCAAGAGAGCCCCTGGCAAACAGGGATGGTAGTCACACTAGCATAGGAGAGCCTTATTAGGTATGCCCTGCGCTTAGTGCTTTACCTGATTTATTTCATGCATTTCCTCTATCACTTCGGAGGAAGACTGTTATTTGTTCCCATTTTATGGATGAAGATAGCCAGGCAAAAACACATTAGTTAACTTGCCTAACAAAATGTTAATGTCCGTTCTCTTTGAGTTGTGAGAGTCCAAGTGAACTTTACTGTTTTTCCGTGTTCTATATATTGTTTAAATTTATTAAATGAACATGTATTATGCCATAATATAAAAAAACCCAACTAACCTATCTTCCTTGTGGGAAAGTAAGTAATTTACCAACATCATGTATTTAATGAGTTGAGTCTGGAACACTGCATTGATGAATTCCCAACCACCATAGCAGCAGGACTGGCTTAAAGAAGAAATTCCCTCATTTTAAGGTCTTTCTGGTTCTTTAGGCAGTTTCCATCCTCACCTCTGACTGCCTTAGAACCAACCTATGCTGAATTCTCTATAATAAGAATGTTAGAATGAGTTTTCTTTGTGTAATAGCTTCTCAACTAGGCAGAGTACTCTCTTTGGCAGTGAGAAAATTTCTTTTTAGCTACAAGATGCCAGATATGAGAATCTTACTCTTAGCATATTTAATTAGCAACCTGGGGCAAATGCTGATAAAGTCCTATTTCTCATTATTGTGGGAGAGTATGTGGAAACCCAGTGGAGGGCTCCTAAATTTCTCTATTTTATCACTAGGGCTGTTCATCCCCTGCTGTCTTGCACATCTGTGTAGTTCCAGTTGCTGCCTCAGAGAGAAAGGGCAGCAAGGAAGTTCGGCCAAGTGACCCTACCAATGGAGGAGGGGCAGAGGAAGCTTTGAGTTTAGCTGGGCTGAAGTCCTCAAACTTACTTGGGAAACAACTCTTTTCTATACCTTCCAGGTTTGCCTTGAATGTTCCAAATTTATGGGACTCATGCTTATCCTAAAGCAAATTCCTCTGTTTGTGTTTCCCCTTAATAAGCCTAAAACATTTAAGTAGATTGGAAGTCTCCTTGCAATGATTCTCCCACTCTGACTTGTACACACTTATGGCACTAGTTTGTTGGGAAGCACTTTGGTATAGTGATTGAGGCTCTGGAGTCAGACTGCCTGAGTTTGAATGCCAACACTGGCCTCTTTTAGCTATGTAACTTTGTGTAATTCAGTTTATCCCTCTAAGTGTAAATATTCTTTTATATAAAATGGGATAATAATCATACCTAACTCATAAGACTGATGTCAGGATTAAACAATATAATGTACATATATTACCTGCTTCAGAGTAAATGCTCAATACCTGTGTTTTCACCTGGATTTAACAGGGGCAGGCAGGGATCATGAGGAAGCTTGAACTCACAGGCATGAGCTGAAGCTACTGTCCATGAGTTTTCTGGACGGGAAGGTCACAAGCAGGCTGGAACTACATGGTTATGTTCATGATGTTTGGGAAAGCCTCATTCCTGCTTTTAAAGTCTTCCAGTTGATAAAGTTAGAATCACCCAGGATCATCTCTCTTACTTAAAGTCAACTGATTAGGGACTTTAATTACATCTACCAAATCCCTTTACCCCACTACCTAGATTAGTGTGTTTTGCTGAATAACTGGACCCTGTAACTAGCCAAGGTGATGCCCCCAAAAGCCATCCCCAACTTTTAGCTGTGATCATTTATTTTGGTTTCCTGTGTCTGTTGTGACAGATTATCACAACCTCGGTAGCTTAACAGAAATACATTCTTTCATAGTTCTGGATGCCAGAAGTCTGAAACTAGAATCACTGGGCTGCAATCAGTGTGTCAGGAGAGTGGCCTCTCCTCTGGAAGCTCTAGGGGAGAATCAGTTTCTTGCCTCTTCCAGATTTTGGTGACAGCCAGCATTCCTTGGCTTGTGGCTACATTGTTCCAAAGTCTGCCTCTCTGGTCACATTGCTTTCTCCTTCTCTATGTATGTCAAATCTCCCTCTGCCTCTTTCTTATAAGGATACTTGTGATTACATTTAGGACCTATCCAAATAATCTTGCATCTCAAGACCTTTAATGTAATCATGTTGGAAAAGACATTTTCCATATAAAGTAATATTTACAATTTCCAAGGATGAAAACCTAATATCTTTGGGGACCAATATTCAGACTGCTACATCACCTCCTCACGTATTTTTGGAAGCTTGCTTTGTGCCAGGGACTTTGACAAGCTGTTGGGAATACTAAGATGGAATAGTCACAGTCTCTTTCTTCAAGGAGCTGACTGGTAACAAACAGAGAGTCGTCAGGTACATGAAGAGCCTAGCAGTAATACCAAGAGGTGAGCCAAAGTGCCTCTGGATGGTTATTTGTGATATGGTGCAGGATTTTAGAGGAGAAAAGAGATCACTTTCAACTGTGAAGATCTGAGAAGGTTTCACGGAGAAGAGAGGATATGATTGTTCAGAGCAATCCATTTCAAATTTGAGCATGTATAACATCACCTATGAAACTTCTAAAAACACAGATTGCTGGGCCTTACCCCCAGCGTTTCAGATTTAACAGGTCTAAAGTAAGGCCTAAGAATGTGCATTTTAAGCAAATTCAGGGGTGGTGAGGATGCTGCTGGTCTGGAGACCACACTTTGAGAAACACTGTTCTATACACATAAAGATGATGGTGGGAGGGGAGGTAACTCTTTCCTTTCTTGAATTAATTTAGGTCACAATTTAGAGGTCACTTTCTCAGAGAGCACTCCTCCTTCCTCCTTTAAGACAGAAAAAAACTTGTCACATTAATTTACCCTGCTACGTTTCTTCATATTATTTATCATCACTATTGAGGGGGTGGTGTCTCTCTCTCCTGCCAGGAGGTAAGCTTCATGAGGATGCAACCTCTGGCTCTTTTGTTCACAGCACTTAGAAAAGTGGTTAGCACATGGTAGGTGCTCAATAAATATTTGTTAAGTGAAAGAGTGAATGATCTTACGTCTCATGTAGCTTAAAGTTCGTTAACTCCTCGGACCTTGTTCCTTCAACACTAAACCAGTCACTTCATCCTGAGAAAAATTATTTAAATAGAATTAAATCAGTCAAGTTGGCTGTTTGAGAGGACTTTTTCATTTTTTTCTATATGTTCTAGTTGACACAGTCTATGCAGAGCTGAAGATAATTTGGAGTTTCCTTAAGCAGTGAAGAAATGCCCATAAAGTAATTAGGTTGGTTTAAACTCATTTAATTCTTAATATTTCCATTTTTGAATAGATATTTCATGCATTGCTCTTCTGGGAGGCAAAGAGCCAGGAAATTTCAGCAATAATGTGGGTATAGAATATCTTTTTTCCCCACAGTAGCACATTTTGAAAGATATCTCAACAGGTTATGACAAGTAGAACAGGAAAATATTATTTTAATTTCCCTGGGTCAATTATTAGCATTACTGAAAAATATACTTAAATCACACTTTATCAGTGTGATCCACTCTGAGGAGGAGGGTAAGTAAAAAAGGACTGTACTGGTTTATCATAATTAAGTTTGTGCCCAAAATGCCAAAAGAAATCAAACCCATTAGACACATCTGTCTTCCAGCTATTGAATATAACCGTGAAAAGGGGGATTGAGCCTGTCTAAATGCGGCATGCTGCTATAAAGCAGGTGGTAAAATCTAAAGAAAATTTAAAACAAAGTACATCTTATGAGCTATGTTCCTAAATTTTCCCTTCAGAAACAGATGTCACATAATAAACCATAATAAAAATTTTGAACATGTAGAAGGACATTTTGAATAATTAGAAATTTATTTTAGTCATCGAGTGTGATAACTGCAGGGCTCTTCTCTGATTCATCTCCTTGAAGCAGAATAAGAGAGGTAGAAATGAGGTCAGGTTAGGGGCAACATGCCGTATGTGAAAAGGTGGGGTGATCAACTCATCCCAGTTTGTCTGGGACCTTCCCAGTTTTAGCGCTTACTATCTGGTATCCCAGAAAACCTCTATGTTCTGGGAAAACTTGGATAACTGGTCGCCCTAGGCACAAGCTGGCTCTCTTATTAGGTAATGACTTCCTACTACTAAGGATAGTACATAGAGGTTGAATGGCCATTTCCCTGCATGAGGTGGTTCAATCTCTAATGAATTTTAGAGGCTGGCTGGCTGCAATTCTCTCATTCTCCAAACAAGTAAATCCTCATCTCAAGAAGCTAAATACCTAATTATAGTCATATAAAACAGCATGTACTTGTGCAGATTCCTATTTTATCTTAACTTTAAAACAAAGGTGGATGAATTTATGAATTCTTAACAGTTGATCTTTGCTTTTAAAGGTCTATTTGACAAATAATTCACTCCCCTTCCAATGATATACAGTTATATGATGTTTAAATGTCCTAATCTTGTACCAATACTTTTTTTTTTGCTTTTGTTGGTAAAAGGACTATTTTAAATGTGTGTCTGTGTGTGTGTGTGTGAGAGAGAGAGAGAGAGAGAGAGAAAGAGGAAGAAAGAAAGAAAGGAAGAAAAGGGGGCAAGGAGAACAAATACTATGTGGTAGGATTTTCTTTTCTTTCAAATTTTATTCTTTATTAGCTCTTCTAGTGATACTTTTCACTTGAAACAAAAGCTACACACCATTTGTTTTGGAGGACAACTTCTCAAACTGTCATTCCCTTGTGTATTCTCCCTTTGGGATATGGGTGATGTGTGGGCATCAAGGAATCTCAGACTGTAACCTTGAACCCATAGCCTCAGAGTGATAGGAATGGGTGGGTTTGAGTGGGTAAGTGGGAGGCAGCGCAGCCTAACTAGAAAACTGAGGTTTACTTCCTCATTTCCCTGCCATCCCAGGTCATCACAAATAAACAACTGGCTTTTTAGATTAAATTATGTGTCTGCTCTAGAAAGGATGAAACAGTTCCTTGGAAAATCAGTATGCATGAAAGATTGTAAAATGGCCACCCAGTATTAATTCTCTTATTTCTTGCTGACAGAGTCCTCATTTTGTTTGAGGCAGCAATGTGAGCCGTTTAAAACACTCAATTTCCCAGCTTCATTTGCAGGTTGGGTGGCCATGTAGTATAGTTCTGACTAATGAAGTACAGGCATAAATGCCCTTTGCTTTTCCTTTACTGGAGAAGCAGTGACCATATTGTGACTACAAGGCAACAATCATGAAGAAAAGGGCAAGGAAATCTCACAACATCGGTTTTGACATTTTTGAGTCAGTGAATGAACACCTACTTCTAGAATTTTTGTTAAATGAGATAACTTGGTTAAACTTCTGTTAATAGCTACAGTTGCAGGATTTTCTGTTTGCTGCAAGTAATTGCTTTCTAACTGATCCAGGATAGTATGAAACAGTGGAGAGTGTGCCACAGGATGAAGCCAGAAAACTGTTTTTGGCTTCCTTTTTTCTGCTTTTATAGATGATCTTTTGAGGTCCATTTTAGGTCTGAGAGGTAGAATTCCAATTCCAAGTCATTTTTGAAATAGAATTTGTTATTTCTTCTAGTGTGTGTGTGTGTGTGTGTGTGTGTGTGTGTGTGTGTGCAGGAGTATCTATGACAGTTAATAATAATAATGAAGATTATTTAGTCTAAACCAGAGCCTATTTTCTTGCTGCTCCCTACTAAGTTTCTCTGGTAAAGATGTTTGTCTTCTCTGGGTTACGTTTGGTTCAGCTACGGCAATTCTGTTATGTATCCTGACCTTCTACCCAAAGCTTGTGTTGAAATTGATTAATGTTGATGAATTGCCTTGAGCTTCATGAAGATCTGAAATTATTACAACCTGAGGAAGGAAGGGCCATGCTTATGTGACTAAGACAGACAAATCTATAACAGAATCTGTGCAATTTCTGTTTTTCTTAAGCTGCACTTGTGAATGGACCCCTGTTCCTCCTTCTTCACTCTTTGTAGCACCATGGAGTTAAAATGCAGTAAGTTGAAATGGCTGTGCTCTGAGTCTATCTGATGTCACTGTTGTTACCTCGACACAGAGGCAGGCAAGGTTTCATGACTTGTTGGAGGTCATGAAATCAACCCACTTCAGGGATGACCTTGATGTCTTCCAAGAATTCAGGCTCTGATAAGTATAATTAACTCTAACCAGTGGGAAATCTCAAAAGGAACAGCTTCTTCCTCAATATTGAACTAACGAAGAAAGCAAGCTCCCATTTAAGATAAATATCAACATGGTGCCAATAACTGAGTGAAGGTTTGGAGATATTTATGAGTGCAGTTTTTTTCACAGAAGAAGGAAAACAAAATGTTGATTGCCATGGTTCCTCAAACTGAGAAACAAAATGAAAGGGATTATTTCAATCTTGTACTCCTACTAAGCTTCCTTTTTTACCAGTGCCTCCCCTTCCAACTCTTTCATGCCCATTTAATGTTAATAATGTTCTGGGGCAGCTGACTGCTTTCCTCCTGTGCTCTCCTTCATGAGCTGGCTACAAAGCTTGTTCCTTAGTTACTTCTGATACCTTTTTTAGAGGTCCATGTGAATTTTTTCTCTTGCAGCCTGTATCTGAAGGTAAGGTAATGGGAACAGTTACGACAGTTACTTGAGGAGCAATTTTGCCCTTTTGGTGAGATGAGAGGGAAGAAAATATGAGCAAAGACAAATCTGCAAAATATTTCCTTATGTTATTGTACTTCTAGTTGGGGACTTAGAAGGGAACCTACGATTCAAGTCATTGTGCCCATGTTGTTAGTGACGTGTGGCTATTGACTATTTGAAATGTGATTAGAGTGAATGAGGAACTGGATTTTTAATCTTTTAAAACTTAACATCATTTAGATTTAAATTTGAATAAGCATATTGGCTTATTCTTGCCATATTGGACAGTGAAGGTATATAGTACATAGGAAAGTTCTCAGAGTTCATGTGTGGGTTCAAGGGTTATTTTAAGGAATCCTAGATTCAGGAAGTAAATTGATCTCATTATCCCAAGCCATTATTGAGAAATGATGAATGTATAAGAACTCAAGCTTTATCAAACTTTTTCTTTATTTTTAATTTTTTTTTATATTTTATGTAATTCTACTAAGCATATTTCAAGAATGCTGGGCCTGGGCCGTTGTGAATCAGATATGTTATGTTAGACAGGAAGGGGATATTGACTACAAGATAAAAGCACAGGCTTAAACATGTGGCACATATACACCATGGAATACTATGCAGCCATAAAAAGGATGAGTTCATGTCCTTTACAGGGACATGGATGAAGCTGGAAACTAACACAGGAACAGAAAACCAAACACTGCATGTTCTCACTCATAAGTGGGAGTTGAACAATGAGAACACATGGACACAGGGAGGGGAACATCACACACCAGGGCCTTTTGGGGGGTGAGGGGGTGAGGGGCTAGGGGAGTGATAGCATTAGGAGAAATACCTAATGTAGATGACGGGTTGATGGGTGGAGCAAACCACCATGGCACATGTAACAAACCTGCACGTTCTGCAAATGGATCCCAGAACTTAAAGTATAATAAAAAAATCATAAATGTGTGACTTCAATGTCTGATTCTATCTTTTCCTGGTTGTCTGTTTTTGGGTAAGATAAACAACCTATGTGGGCCATAATTTTCTAATTTTAGAATGGGGAAAGTAGCTCCTATACTCTGAGGTACTTGCTAAGTGTTAAAATGAGATAAAATAGCAATAGTAGTTAACACAGGCCTTGACATAGGGGAAACGCTTAATCAGTTTGTCTGTGTATGTGTGTGTGTTTGTATGTGTGTTCATGTGTGTGTGAAAGTCTGGGTTACATACCCATACACCCATATAGCTTCACTAGCATTTTATAGCTATATTTATTTTTTGATAATGTATACATATGTTTATATGTATATTTATAGAAGTGTGAATATGTGTATAGGAACATTACTTCTATTTGGCATCTGGAAGTAAGTTGCCAGGTGGTATAAATGTCCAACATTAAAAAAAATTGTCCTATATGTATTTGATCATTTTTATTTTGTCAACAAACATTTCCTTTTTTTCAAGGCATAAGTGTGCAATATGCTAAAACCTTCATCAATTCCCTAGCCCCTGCAGAGTAAGCCCTACCCCCATAGGATGGCATGCTTTCAGTTTGGCTCCCACTCATGATTCTAATTTCAGCTCCTTCCATCTATCCTTCCCCCAGTAATTTCATGCCATGATTTAGTTTCGTTTAGTCCCCAGACACATCTTACCCTTTGATATCGCTATACATTCACATGAACTGTCTTTTTCATCTGGAACACCCTCCATCCTGTCCTTTCTGGTTTTGGGAAGCACTAATTCTGCTTGAGACCTAGTTATAATGTCACTCCTTCTCATGAACTCCCATCCCCTAGGGGTTCTTATTTCTGTACCTATTTCATTGGATTATAATTATTTGTTCCTGGACTTTCCCCTCCGCTAGTTCCTTAGTTACCTCTGATGTCCTCTTTAGAGGTCTATGTGAATTTTTTCTTTTGCAGCCTGTATCTGAAGGTAAGGTAATGAGAACAGTTATGACAGTTACTTGAGGAGCAATTTTGCCTTTTTGATGAGATGGGAGGGAAGGAAATATGACCAAAGATGACTCTGCAAAATATTTTCTTGTATTATTGTACTTCTAGTTAGGGCATTAGAAGGTTACTTACAATTCAGGTCATTATTCCCACGTCATTAGTCATATGTGGCTATTGACTATTTGAAATGTGACTAGAGTAACTGAGGAACTGGATTTGTAATCTTTTAAAATTTTACTTCATTTAGATTTAAATTTGAATAAGCATATTGGCTTATTCTTGCCATATTAGACAGTGAAGGTATTTTGTACTTAGGAAAGTTTTCAGAGTTCATTCATGGGTTCAAGGGTTATTTTAAGGAATCCTAGATTCAGGAAGTAAATTGATCTCATTATCCTAAGGCACCTGAAACACAAAAACAAAATCCATTTAAGTTTACCAATTAATATTTTAATTTACAAGAAATGTTAACTCACTTTTAGAAAATAATCTATTATGCTTGGCTTCACTAAATATTACACAGTAAGGACAAAACTAGGGAAGAAATATTTGTTCATTCTAATAGAATTAATGTCTCTTTCTTTTCTCCTTCAGGATTGGTTAAAAATTGTTTGTTTTCTAAGCTCATGCTAATAGGTAATTACTTTAGTTCCATGGAGAATAGCAACAAACAGGTAAATTCCAGTACCTGAAGGGTACTACCCAATAGTATAGGACTCCTATACTACAGGACTCCAAGATGCAATGTAATAAAGCATAGACTTAGTTGTAATCTTTAATTCCATTGGGGTACTACTGTATTTGAGCCTATGAAGCAATAATTTTCTAAATTGCACCCTAGTGGCCTAAATGTTAATTCAGCTTCCTGAGATTTCTAGTTTAAAGTCAAGGAGTTTGTTCTACACTGTTAAATCTTGGTCTACAAATTTTATTTCCTTTAAACCTCTAGATTAAGAAATCACGGCTTTCAAAATGAAAGTGCAAATTAATAGATGGAGGAGGAATCATCCATGAATTGACTGACTGAACTGCATACTTTTTTTTCAGATGCTAAGAATTCATTTTGATTCAGTTTCTAGCAAGCTCGAAGCAAAGTTTTGTGATCAATTTTGGTAATTAACTATCTCAGGAGTCTAGTTATATGTAGTTTTTATTCATTTTAATTTCATTGGTCTATTTTAACTTTTATTGCCCTGTTTGATAATGTGTTCGGTTTTGTAAGCTGTATCTGGTAGTTGCAAATTTCCTCTCTCCACACTCAGATATACAGAGAAAATGTATTTCTTTTCTATCTTTATTGACCAATAATATCTCATAGGAGTCCTACATTTTGAGTGGGCTAAAGCAAATTTATTTAGCCCAATCCAGAAAATAGAATGCTTCCTGGTAAAAGTAGATTCTGAGGTTCTTATATTTTTAATTTTCATATCTCCTCCATTGTCATCTTTTCCCAGAGGCTACTGGGTATATAGTAAGTGTGGCCTATATGGCCCCAAGGGGAGGTGATAGTTGTGAAGTCATTGGATCCAGCTATAGCTGCCCCTTTCATAGGATGATAGCTGTGGAGGGACTAATAGAGTTGCTCTCTGGGTTGCAAATGTGCTGAGGTGTGAGAGGTCGCATCTGGTAGAGGAGGATGTCCTTCTCTCCTCTTGATTTTTATGACGAGTGATTTTTCCCAAATCATACTCCTGTGGCCTCTTGCCTTACTCCTCAGTCTCCTCCTGACAGAAGGGAGTGTGTACCTGGTTAGAAGGCAACAGGTTTCTTGATTGTTTGCAGAAAATCTATCCAAGGTCCTGAGTGTGGTTCCTATTCTTCTCAGTGAGACGCAATGGCTGGTCAACCTTAAGGACTGACACTCTCTTGGGTGTGCCGTCTCAACTGTGGCCATGGGTTTGGATAGGGAGTGACCTGGCGCATTTTCTCTCACACAAGCTGCCTCCTTTGATCCATATACACCACTAATGAATGACATTTTGACCTTCATCTTTACTCTTGTATTTCTAAAATTCTAGGTCTTTGAGTGGTGAAGGGTTTATTTCTTCCTAACGTATCTAGGTGCCCCTCAGATACTCCTAACATACCAGTGTCTTTAAGAAGATAACAAAATAAAAAACTGGAATTTTACATTCTTGGAAAGACTTTTGGGGAGTCAGAAAGATTAATTCCTTCATTTTAATACTTTCTTCCCTTCTTTTTTCCATTTTTCAGTTTTGATTAAGACCCAGTTTAGACTATTTGCCCAAACTTTGGCCAATTAAAAGACTGCATCACCTCTGTTGCATTTCTTCACAGTAACTTTGAGTAACTGGACAAAGCTACTGAAGTTACTTTACTGAAGCTAAAGTAAGTAGGGGATGAAAAGCATTGATCTTTGTCAGGGGCCGGATCTGGAACTGTGGGACTTGTTCCCTTGGCATTCTTCCGTATACCTCTCTGCCACTCTCTTGCCACCACCACAGGCCAATTTTGTTTGTGAATCTTAGAGAATCAGATGGCAGCTTTACAGAAATAGAGTGAATTTTGTTAATGAACAAAATAAAATGAAGCCCCAACTGTGATGCGATCAATCTCAGTGTGGGTAGAGGAGAAAAAAGCCTGATAAATTATTACAGATCCGAAGGCCAACAAAAGACAATATTATTAAACAAAACTTGTGTCTGAGGTGCTTTACTCTGGGGAATTAGACTGGCAGTGAAACAGAGCAGGCAGCCTCAGTAATGCTCAAATTTATGAAGGCCAATAAAGCATAAACTTTCCATGTTTTTCTTGAAAGTCTGTAAATGGGGATGTTATAATACCTGACAGAGTTGTTTCTGACACTGAATGAAATCAGGTGGTAAGTAAGAATCACTTCAGCATGTATGACTCAGATGTGTATCTCAGCAACATGACAAATTACTGCACATTATTTGTGTTTGATTGTTAATGCAGTGATTGAAACAATGATTATTATATCCAAAATGCCAAGAATTTGATGTATTTATAAAATCCTGCACACATTCTTTTGTAAAGCAAGTGATCCTTCCATAACTTTAATAGACAATCCCCAACTTTTAATATTTTTGTGGTTTAAGTAGTTTACTGCATTTCATTTTTCTTTAAAAAATGGTATCTATTTTCTTTTTTCTCTTTCCTGGGTGCAATGAGTGTGGATGTGATACATTCTTCAGGGTGTGAAGAAGCATAGGTGTTTTTAGAGAAATTTTACTATTACCAGGCTTTTTTCACTGAGAAGCAAACTCAGCTTAGCAAATCCTTTTTTGTTTTGCAATAGATGAAGAGAATGGTAGTGAAAAATGGACTGTCAGATTTGTACTGATTTGATGTGTCTTCCCAGCTAGCTGTGCATTAATGAGCAGGGTGCAAAAATAGTTATTTTGAGGTGAAATGTATGGTTACTTTAGAATAATATAGTCATTTACATTCAGTCTCAGGCAAACTAAATCCTTGAGCTAAAACCGCATCTTGATTTTCTGAATAACTATATGTAATACCAAGAGTCACTATAATTAGAATTCTGCAATGTAACACGGTGGAAGAAATGATGAATTACCCATTTCAAATCTGCTATCCCATTGCCATTTCATCAAATACGTAGATGAATAATTAGTCATCATAAATTCACTTCAGAGTATTTATTGAGCACCTATATGGTGCTTGGGTCTGTGAAGAATATGAAAGCTTTCAACAAGGATTTGCCAAATGCAATGTAATTGATAGGAAACGATACTCACAAGAAGAGTTAAGGAATTATATGAAAGTTTAAAGTGCCTAAGAAATTGGTAGACACAATAATTTCATTAGGAGTTTAAAGGAAGTGGAGATTCCTGTGGGCCTGGGCAGTTAAAGAACACTGATTGCTAAGGATGGGTAAGGGAGCAGGGGTCAGGAGATGAGGCTTAACTTCAGAGCAGGGCCACATCACAAAAGATAGGCAGCAACCATGGGGCTACTGCTCCATGAACTAATTAGCTTGGCTGGTGAAGAGAATCTATGAGGTAGAGTTCTGATTGTGAGTTAATACTGAGCTGGAGAGTGGGTGACAACTTTACCAAGGTCTTGAAAGCCATATGGAGGGATTTGGCTTCCTTCTGTAGGCAGGTGTGAACCACTGGAGAAAGCCAATAGCTATCCAGATAGTGACTGTGGTTTTGGAACACATCTGATTATGGGTATTTGTGGGCAGTGCTGTTCCAGGTCTTCACTAGGGACAAGGGGTGGAATGCTTCATTGTAGAGAACAATTCTGGAAAAAATTCCTGGGAAATGCTCCTTCAGACCTGGGAGTGAGGATGCTAGTGTGTGGCAAAAGAGAGCCAGTAAAGTGGTTACCCACTATGGAGGGACTGCCTAAGGTAAAGGGATTCCTCCCTAGATGACATTGTTTCTTTGCCAAGGAACAGGATACGCAGGCTCAATGGTGTGAGGAGTATTTTTGTCGTTGCAACCTAACTTCTGTGGCCAGTTTCTCCACTGGCTCTTTCCCCTGAATTGGAATCATTTGGAGATTGCCTATCCTTAGCCCAAGTGAGAAAAAAGACACAGGATATAAAGGGAGCCCTTCTTGGAATTCCATCTTGCAAATGGTTGCCAAGCCAATATGTTTTTAAAATACTTCCTTTTATTATGTCACTTTTTGTTTATAAACTAAAAATAGCTCATTGATTCCAACTTATGCTTTGTAAGTCTCTTTTAAGGTCAGAACCCACTTTGTCTGTCTATGTATCTATGTATCTACTTATCTGTCTGTCTGTCTATCTATCCATCCATCCATCCATCCATCCATCCATCCATCTATCTATCTATCATCTATCTATCTACATACCTGTCTATCTATCATCATCTATCTTCCTCCACCTCATCATCTCCTTAGGTTCCCATCATTATAGATTTCTAGTCTTCATTTTAGTTAGGCTAGTTCCACACTAACCATAACGATGTCCATTCCCATAGACTTAATTATTTCCCTAGCTTGGAAAGTGCCAAATCTATGGCCTTGATCCAAATCCTACCCATTCTTTAAAATCTATCTTAAGCCCCTCCTGTTTCATAGATGTTCGTATCTCAACCTGAACCCTGAATGATATCTGTATTCCCTGGACCATTAAAAGACTTCAAAAACATAGAGCATAGAGTTTTAAAGGACTAACATATTATAATATTGAAGACTCTAGAACAAATTGAGTTATAGTCTTTGTAATTGTATGTCTACTTCGATTTTTAAAAGATCAAGAACATTAACCTGCAGAGGTTCAGCCTCCTTTTAATGTATTTCTGGTGGCAGGAAGATGCCAGCCCATTCCCTTTTGTTTCAGCAAGGTATTTCTTGTCTTCCTGTTTGACTATAGAGGTGAGGCAGAGAACAGGCTAGGTGCCTTTATATTTAGTGATGCATCACAAATTTATTGAGCAGCAATTATTTTTCAGGTATGGTACTGAACACTAGAAATGCTAAGATTTAGAAAATGTCTTTTATTTCAAGGTGCTTACAATGTATTGTGAATGTGAGCTTATCCAGAATAGTTGATCAATAGGTGTTTGTGGATGAAAGAAACAGAGGCAAGAAAACCAACTATTATCATGGATTTTTAAGAATATGATCTCTTAGATTAGATTGCCTGACTTTGAATCTTAGTTCTGATACTAGGTATTTACTGAACATTACAACATAGGTTATTAGATTTGAATGAGAAAATGCATATAAAATGCTTAGCATAGTGTTTGACACGTAGGTTCTCCATAAATGTGATGATAATGACAAAAATAAGTCTGATTCATTGGACAGAGGCATGGGCAGAATGCTATGGGAACACGGAAGAAGGTCATTCTACTCAGACCTATGTGCAGGGAGGGTGGGAGGGACTGGCCAGTGAAGTAGCATGTGAAGGACGGCTCAGAGCAGCTGGAGCTGTGTGCTGTTATAGGAAAATGTGAATAGTGATTGAGCAAAACCAGAGTTGAGCTTTAAAAAACTGGAAGATGGCACAAGTGTTCTTAAGCTTCATTAGACATGTCATTCAGGAAAGTGGCATTATTCTATGAATTCCAAGGCAAGTACTACCTTCCGAGACAATAATTGATTGAAATAGTTTACCATGTACTAGCTCTGTGTTCAGTGTTTTCTGTGAAGAATGTCTGAAAATATCTATAAATAAGAAGGATACAGAACCAAAGAAAACACTGGGCAATATATCAATTGCTCACCAGCACCTGTACTTCTAAGAGAGCATTAGATGCAGAGTCTGGTAGCTTTTGTCTATAGTGAGATCCTAAGCTTATTGGTAAAAAATATACTCACAAGACTAATGATAGAGGGCCAGATGGACAGTGTTCTGTTTTTTTATAATCACATGTAGAGTTTTGCTGTTGCTTTTCCTTTCAGTCACTGGGATAGAAGTTGTTATTTCTACATATTTCTGGGTAGTGTTTAATACTGTTTTTTCTGTATATCTCATTTGCTGAGTTTCAAGCAAGGTGCTTTTTTTAAAAAGACTGAAGAGCTTTATAGGTTTGTCACATGGCTTTTGTTAGCCCCAAATACATAATTATTATTTAGTTAAGGCATAGAGTGCTAGCTAGTCACATTAACGTATATCGTATAAAATTGATACTTGAACCCTTTAAAAGTATCTCAGAATGATGTCTATAGTGTGATCTCAATTTTGTAATTATGTATGTATTCATACAAATGCAGAAAAACTTAGAGTGCACAATGGTGTTAGAAGTCAATCACTCCAAGGACTATAATTAGGTAAAGACATGGGCTTTCATTTTCATTACTTATATGCATTTGAATTATATTAGTAGGGTAACAAGTATACCCAAATAGAGCTGATGGCTGTAACAAGTATACCCAAATAGAGCTGTAACAAGTATACCCAAATAGAGCTGATGGCTCAAAGAACATAGAGGTTTAGTTTTTCTTTGTGTAACAAACCCAAAGCTGCTCCTAGACACTGAGGAAGGGTACAAAAAAACTCTACCTCACACACAGTCATTCAGAGATCAGTCTTCAACATGCAGCTTACAAGGTTGCCCTGGGTACAGATGTCACATTCAGTCCCTGGGCATTGACACCAAGGTGGCAGAAGAAAAATGAGCATAGAAGATTATTCACTGGGGGTATGTCATATGGTGTATGTGGTACATGGTGGTAGTGTGTCTCTCTGTGTGGGTGTCCATATGTGTCCGTATGTGTGTGTCTACAGGGCAGGCTTGAAAATGGCACTTCTGCTCATATTCACTTTGCTAGAACTCGGTTATGTGACCACATCTAATTGCAAGAGAGGCTGGGAAATGGAATCTAGCTGTATTCCCAGGAAGAAGGGAGAACAAAGGTTTTGGTGAACAGCTAAAAGTTTCTACCAGAGTCAGGTTTTGTGGTTACCAAATATCCAGTGCTCCCTTCTATCTACATAGAGAGCACACTTGCCTTCTTTCTTAAGGAAGATACACAAAGTTTCATCTAAACTCCATAGAAAATTCAAAGGCAAGGGTCCCTGGGTGATGCACAGTGTTCTCAATCATATCCAGATGTGATTCCTAGTGGTTTGGTGACCTGCATATTAAAAAGATGCATTCTCTCCCCACTTTCGACCATCCACTGGCAACACACACAAACACACACACACACACACACACACACACACACACACACACAGTATGATGGTGGACCTGCAACAAGATAACTGCAGTAAAAACTCCCATTCAGGAATGAGAAGAGTCATTGGTTCATGGCAGTGAAGGAACCCTGCTGGGTAAGCTTTGTGAAGTCCGCCTTTCCTGGCAGTAGGAAAAGTTCCTGAAATAAATCCTGATTCTGCCATCTTGGAGGAACTCCCTCATCTACTGAATGACCCTGGTTCCCTGCTGTAGGTGCATCTTCCTTGTCCATTATCCTCCATGACCCTGCGTGAATTGAGAACCAGGAATGTACCCTCCTCAGGGGTTGCACAGTATTCTCATCTTGCTTTCTGCTGTACCAATAACAGGGCCTGCCTAAGAATTCTTTAAAGGCTTGAATAGTTAAAGCTTTTTTAGTTTAGGCACAGCATTCTTTAGCAATATCAGTTCATCAAATATTTAGTTGCCTTGTAATCTATTTGCTTTCAGTGAGTTCCATGTGAGTGTAACCATACCTAAATTCTTTCCTAAGGCACAACACTTAAACCTTATTTCTTTCCTCATTTCCCAACCCAGTGCCTCTCTCCCTCAACTCTGGTGGCTCTTGGCAGCCATTTGAAACTACAGGCTTAGGTGGAAAGGAGACATATTTATTATGATACTTGCCATACTGCTAAATACCTCTGTTTAACTAACAGAAATTGATGGAGGCTTCAAGGCATATTTTCAGTCTCATTTCATATGATCTGTTGTTCAGTAGTGGTTAAAATTTTCAGTTCTGCAAAGCCTGATTTTCTGGACATTCTCCATTATCTTTCATTTCTGCTTGCAAATCAACCAATTCTTTCTTGAACTCATTTATTTCTTGTAAATCCTTCCTAGATGCAACAAGTAATAGTCAACATACTCTCCTAGTATCTCTTTTCTGATCACTTACCCCATAGCTACAAGCAAGGGAGGCACTTGTCCTGCCTTCCAAGATAGGTTTTACCAAATTCTTTGTCACCTTATATCATGGGTCTCCAACTGTTTAGCCTCTGTTAAGAGTTTCCCCACCCCATGCTACTTGGCCACCAACCCATTGCCCCATATGTTAGAATTTTGTTATGGAAGTATGCCATTTGAAGGCATATATTTCTGTATAATTAAAGAGGGTGAATTTCTATGACAAAAATACACTAAGTCCATCAACAAATATTGGATAAAGAAAATGGGGGTACATATATACACAATGGAATACTATTCAGCCATAAAAAGGAATTGTTATAGGAGTTATTAAGAAATTATTTTAGGCAGATAGAGAGCAAAAGGGGTTCTTGGGAAGTTTTTGTTTCTTTTAAAGCAGCTCCAGAAACGTTTCTTGTCTAGCAATAAAGCCCCAGCTCTTAGAGCCGGGCAAACAAGCTTTGATATGCAAATGCTGGCCATTAGAAACTGGGTCCACCCAAATGTGGCAGTTCCCACTGCCTTCTTGCCGTTGCCCCTACTTGTGCCTGGCAACATGGCCACTCCCACATATCCCCATGTGTATAGAACATCGTGGCACCCTGTATTTGCACATAAAAAGGTCACAGTGGGAGGGCCCATTTTCTCGTGGGCTACGTGAATGATACACCTGGTCAAACCAATCCTCTGGGCCCTATGGAAACCAGACACCGCCTCCTCCAGCATCCCAATATAAGTAGTCACTTTTCCACCACACATGGGGTTTTCTCTTTGTTGGAATCCCCCCTCCCTCTGTCTCTGTACAGGGGACCTGTTTTCTTCTTCCTTCCTTGTTTCTTGCCTATTAAACTTTTCGCTCCTTAAAACCACTCCACGTGTGTCCACGTCGTTAATCCTATGGGCGAGACCCTGGTGTTCCTCCAGTCATCGGAGCCAAATCAGAATGAAGTTGTGTCTTTTGAAGCAACATGGGTGGAACTGAAGGTCGTTATCTTAAGCGAAGCAAGCCAGACAGAGCCAAATATTGCATGTTCTCAGAAGTGGGTACTAAAAAATGTGTACACATGGATGTAGAGAGTGGAGCTATAGACGATGGAGACTCAGAAGGGTGAGATGGGGATGGATGATGAGAAATTACCTAATGGGTACAATGTACATTATTTGGGTGATAAATACCCTAAAATCCCTGACCTCAATGCTGTCAATCTTGGCATGTAACAAAATTGCATTTGTACTCCATAAATGTTTATAAATAAAAAACTCTTAAGTTATCTACTGTGTTATATACAAACGCAATAGAATCTTCTTTCTTGCTTAGGTACATAATCTAGGCTTGCTCCAGTTTAGCATGGGATGGGCTATGCTTGTCATGGTCATTCAGGAATCCAGGCTGATGGAGTCTCTGCCATCTTCAACATATAGCTTTCAAAATGATCCTTGGCATTGTCATCCAACAAGCAAGGAGGTCAGTGAGAAAAAAGAATTGCCTGAGAGGTGGAACAGGCTGACACATGGCTTCCACCACTTTTGCTCACGTCCCATTGGCTAAAACTTAGTCCCGTGGCCTCAACCAACCTCAAGAGAGGCTGGAGAATTTGTTTAGGCCCTATGCCCAGGTAGAGGAGAACATATATTTTTTATATATAATATGTATAATATTCATATTTTTATATAAAAAGTTTAAAAATTTTAAATTTTTTAAGTTTAAAATTTTTTAAATGAAATTTTAAAAAATAAAATTATTTAATTTTTAAATTTAATTTTAAAAAAATTTTAAATTTTATTAAAAAATCTTATAATTTTATATATAAAATGTATGTTATATATATATATTTTCAAGACAGAGTCTTGCTTTGTTGCTAAGGCTGGAGTGCATTGGCAAGATCTTGGCTCACTGCAACCTCTGCATCCTAGCTTCAAGTGATTCTCATGCCTCAGCCTCCAGAGCAGCTGGGAATACAGGCATGCACCACTACACCTGGCTAATTTTTTGTATTTTTACTAGAGACGGGGTTTTGCCATTTTGCTGAGGCTGGTCTTGAACTCTTGGGTTCAAGTGATCCACCCACCTCAGCCTCGCAAAGTGCTGGGATTACAGGCGTGAGCCACTGCACCCAGCCGCGAGAATGTAGATTTTAATCAGCAGGTGGCAGATATTGTTTGAATTTTTAAAAATCCTGTATTTCTGTAATAAAACCAAATAACTGTATTTGTTTTTCTTATCTTCTGTTTGAGCAACTTTGCTACTTGGAATTTATTCTAGAAAAACAATTGGACAAGTGAACATTGATATGTGTGCAAGGATGTACTGCAGAATTGTTTGTAAGAGAGGGAAAATTGGAAATAGCCTAAGTGATAAATCCTCAGGAATTGGCTACTAATGTGCCCATTAGGACAATGATGTGAAGAACTGTATTCATTGGTATTCAAATATGTTTATATTATATCAAGTGAGCAAAGGAGATCATAGAACAATATGTCTGGTGTGACTTTTATCTTACATATTTGCGTTATGCATTAAAGTTTTGGAAAATATCAATAATGGTGATTCATAGATGGCTATATTATGAGTAATTTTAATTTCTTTTCTATTTTTCTTTACAGTGTTATTTACATTTTGTATAGTAAATGTAGATACTTTGGTAACTAAAAAGTTGATATTGTTGATACCACAAGTATTGACAACTTATTTGCACGGTTCTGCATCCTATGTCCCAGTGTGGAGACCCTTTCCCTGTGTAGTCATAGCTGTTAGTTAGGAAAATAGCTATTTAATTGGAATTTCCTGGTTTGTTCTATGTTTTGTTTATTCAAGTGTTCTCCAAAATTTTCCTCTGCAACCAATAGTAATATAGCTCTTTATAAAACACTTTCACATAACTTCATTTAATTCCTATAATAACTGAAACAAATAAGCAGTTATTCCTATTCAGAAAAATGAAGTGACTTTGCTATTGGCATATCTAGCAAGAGCTGGGACCTGGCCTTGGTTGAGCCCAGTTTTTCTCTGTGTGGACTTGGCTTACTCCACCCTGGTTGTTCTCAACCCTGGCAACATCTTCATATCACTTGGAAAATTTACCAATTCTTTGGTCTCTCCCCTGAATAAGTAAAGAAAAAATTTCTGTCTCTCACTCTATCTATCTATCTATCTATCTATCTATCTATCTATCTATCTATCTATCTACCTATCATCTATCTATCACCTATCTATCTATCATCTATCTATAGTTTATATATTGTTGTCATTGTTGTTGCTATTTTATTACTAGTTGTCTTTTTGATAGTTTTAAATGGTTTTCATATATATATATATAAACTCTTTAAGTGATTCTAATATGTAGTCAGATTAAGGACATGTGTCCTATGCTAGGCTGACAAAGGGACTGAACTCACAGGGGCCTGTGTCATGGGAGTCGGGGACTTGTTTGTCTGCATCATTGCCAATCGTTGGTGGAGGAGAAACACTGAGAGGTGAGGTAAGTGTGGTAGCCTGGCAGGGAAAAGGAGAGAATATTAAGTCTTGTGACTTGCAGCTAAGCAGAAGAGTAAAGAAAAACAAAAGCCAGGATGCTCACTTAGGCCTGAGAGGAGGCATCAGCAGCTTAAGATTTATTTCTGAAGATTCTAGACCAGCCCAAGGCAAATCTGTAGGAAGGAGATTCCTTTCTCCTTCCAGTGTCCTCCTTCCCTCTGCTGGTGCTTACACTTCCCACCTCCACCACTCCCCACACTTCCAACATCAGGTGATTGACATCAGGTCTATCCCTTAGTACTTCTGTCTTCCCTAGTCATCTTTTTTACTTCTATGTGAACTTGCTCTCAGGTAATTCACAAGGTGAAGAAGATTCTAGAAACCAATTTATACTAAAGTACTATTGACTGATGATACCTTATTATTATCCTCTTTCTCAAGAGTATTTGTAGATTAATAAGGCTTAATCCAGAGAAATAAGTCTTTAAGATCAGACATGAAGAAAGATACAAACTTTTAAGGGAGACTTTGGACAAGGAGGACATCATGGTGCTCATTGTATTATACGTGGCATGTTACCTTATGTCCTTCAGCTCCCAGTGGGTGGGGAGAGCTGTTCATTTATTTATTCATCAAATATATAGTGAACTTTGTCTATAGATAGACATAGGGGCACAGGGGGACACAGCAGTGAGCAAAATAGAAAAAAGTCACCACCCCTATGGAGCTTACATTTTAGTGGAGAAGACAGATGGTAAACAAAACAAGCAAAATGCATGGTATATTACGTAGTGATAAAAGTGATGGAGAAAAATAAAGCAAAAGGGGGGATAGAATCAGAGGAGGCTGGCTGCACAGGTCTCAGTGAGTAGAGACAAGGAAGTAAAAGAGGATACCATGTCAATATCTGGCAGGACAGCATTCAAGAAAGAGCGAACAGTAAGTGTAAAGACCCTGAGGTGGCAGTGTTTCAGGTGTGTTTCATAAAGAGCAGGTGTCATCATGGCTGGACCAGAGTAAGTGAAAGGGAATGGAGTAGGAGGCTAGGTCATAGATGATAGCAGGGGTCAAATCATTAAGGGCCTGTAGGAGATTGTATAAGTTTTGGCTTTTACCCTGGCTGGGACTAAGAGACATTTGAGGATATTGAGAAGTTGAGTATTGAATGAAGGGGCTGAGGTCAGATTTGGAGGGACCTATCAAGAGGTAATCACAGGAATCCTGCAATAGATGGTGACTTGGGCCCGGGTGATATAGAGGACATAGTGAGAAGTGGTTGATTTCTGGATGTATTTTGAAGGTAGAAGCAACACTTCTAATGGAGTAGTTGTATGGTTTGAGGGAAAGTGAGGCATGAAGAATGACCAATAGCTTCTGGAAGGATGGAACTGACATAAGCCGAGATGGAGAAGACAGTGGCTAGTGCGGGTTTCAGGGTGTGGATGAAAAACTCATTTAACACTATATTGAGTTTGGACCTGTGAAATTTGAGAGTCTGTAAGATATTGAGGGGAAAATGATGAGGAAGAATTTGAATATAGGATATGTGAGCTTGGATTTCAGGGTGACGTCTGGGCTGGAGATCTAATTTGGGAAGGGTGCCTATGTCAAGAAATCCAGATAGATGCCAAATAGCGGAGTACACATAAGCACAGGCTCTGAAGCCAGATTGCCTGGGCTGTACTCTTGGCAAATAATCTAAACTTTGGGTGCTCAGTTTCCTTGTCTGTAAAATGGAGAAAATAATTACAGTATCTAATTTAGGAGTTGCTGTGATGAATAAGTTAGTAAATATATTTAAATTATATAGATAAAGGCCTGGCAACTGGGGAGTGCTGAAAATGTTAGCTGTTGTCATTGTTGTTGCTATTTTATTACTAGTTGTCTTTTTGATAGTTTTAAATGCTTTTCATATATTATCTCATTTGATCCTTATTAGAAACACATAAGGTAGATACTACTTTTCTTATCACAAATGAGGAAACTAAGGCACAGAGAGGATAAATTACTTGCCCAAGAAGATCCAGTTAGGAAGTGGATCAAGGAATATTTGAGCCTACATCTATTCGCCCCCCAAGACTGGGCAGTTAATCATTTTTATAAATGGTAAAATTTGGTCTTGTGTGCAGGTCAAGACATCAGAAAATTAGAGTTGTAGTTCATATAAATAGCCAAACTAGGAACTCGATGAGTTTAAGCTCAGTATAATCCTGTGAACAAAGCAACAGGATAATTTGAAATGTCAATGTGACATTCTGTTCCACAGTAAAGTAATAAGATGTGACTGGAGGCCTTTCTTGTCAAGGCTGTAACAATTGCAAGCCATACTTTCTCTCCCCTTTAATCTCATGCTATAACAATAGGCAATCAGTAGAAACATCCTTCAAATATCAGCTGAGTCCTTTTCATACACAAAGGTGACGTATTGGCAGCATCCACTTTTGTTCATTTCTGTTGGAAGAGATGTAGCTTTAAACACTATGATGTGATGAAATGAGCAATGTAAAAACAGACGCAGTTTTCTATAATTAATTTGGTATTGATAGAAAACACTTTGATCCTCTTCTCATTCTTTTCGTTGCTGAAGTGATGGTCAGTCGGATGAGCTGAGTGACTTTGAGGCATGGGCAAAACGCTGGGAGGTCCCAGCAAGTATTACTCCTCAAGTTTCAGAATCCTTTAATTTTGGACATGTCTTTAGCTACATATTCTTGGTTTCCAGTCTTGAACGTGGCTTTGGGCACCTTCTCCACTTGATCTCGGTGCCACCTCCTGGATCCCATCTAGACCAGCCCAGTATCCCTGTTCTGTGGATTGTGTTCAGAACCATCTCCATACTAGCAACTTTGTGGTACCCATCTAGCAACTGGCACTTTAAAAATCAAAATTCTATTTCCCTAAGGTGGCTAAGGAGAGAGAACATCCCCATGGGTGAGATTTGTTGCAACTTGTTGCCATAATTCTTCTGTTAAGAGAGATGAGAGGCCTCTCATCTAAACCTACAAGGAAACTGAAACTGCCATTTCCACCTGCAAGTGTCTTTATGATTTTGACAGTATGGACCTTTCTGTACTCAGGGTGAAGTTTCCGCCTTTTCTTTTCCTGAACGGTGAGGTTGAGAGGGGCACCTTTAGCCCAGGCATGTGTGCAGACAAGTCCTCAGGGCACATGAACACATGAAAGACCAGAACTCATTGAAATGTGGCATGGAAGATACTCACTGTTCAAACTGAAAACCTGGATCCATCTATCTGTAATTCTCTATTTGCCTTATTATTCACATCCAAATCATCAGTGGCTATCACCACCTCTAACTCTAAAAATATGTCTATTATCTGCCCACTTTTCTCCATCTCTTCTGCCTGCTACCCTAGTCTATGTCTCCATTATCTCTTATCTGCTGTCCTGTGATAACCTCCTAGGTGGAGTTTCTACTTCCACTTGTGTGTTCCTACAGATTATTTTCCTCAGGGCAGTTAAAGTAAACTTGCAAATCATAGACCAGATCGTCTGACTCCCCTGCTTTGAAACCACTGGCTTCCCAAAAGATCCTATATGATCTAGTGCAAGCCTATTCCACTGACATCACCTAGTCCCACTCTCCCCTTGGTCACCAGGCTGAAGCACAGGACTTTGTTCATGGAATAGGACAAGCTTGTTTTAACCTCAAGGCGTTTGTATCTCCTATTTTTTTCTGCCAAAAAGTTCTTTGCTGGGGTCTTCCTAGCTTGGAAGAACTTTCTTAGTTGAAACATTTCTTAGTTGAGACGTTACTGCTTATTTATTCTACCTAAAGTAGTCCTTTTCTGCCCCTCCATCATGTCTGTTTATAGAACAAGTATTTATTGGATGCCTGCTATGTTTCAGATACTGGGAATAACTCAGCAAACAAGACCAACAGAAATTCCTGCCTTCGTGTGCTTTACATTCTAGTGTCCCATCAGGATGTTTAAATTTCTTCGTAGCACTTATTTCTATTTGAGTTATTTATTGGTTTGCTTGTTTTAATCTTTCTGTCTATAGCCCACCCTTGGACAGACTGGGAAGAATAAATCAGTTTTGGTTTTGCAGCATGCCCATGGTAATCTGTCTCAGGAGGCAGACATTAGAAGAATCTGTAGACATAAAGAATCAGAGTGGGAAGAGTTTGTTGTCCTTTTTTGTTACTCCCTCCTTTGCTTAGAAGAACATTTTGAGCATGAGTACACTTACACATAATCTAAGAATGATACTTGTCAAAGACAGTTCATAGATGTCATCATTAATACAATTTAGAAACAATAGTGCCCCTACCCCAGTATCTATAGACTGTTGAGTTTTGCTTCACAGGATAGAATTTTCAGATGCTGTCTTTCTCTATATTGTGGTTTGTGTATAACAATTACCTGGTAATTCATATTTTGAAGCCCAGCCTCTAAAGAGTCTGATTATTAGGTCTAAGGTAGAACCCAGGAGCCTGCATTTTTAAGAAGTACCCCAGGTGACTCCGTAGTAGGTTTGTAGACTGCAATCTGTAAAATACTTTGTAGAGCATAGCCTGATATTGTAAACAAGGACTTTCTATGGTCCTGTGTGCCAGAGAATGTGCACTTGCAGGATCTCCTAAATTTAGGTGACTGTGTGTCGAGGTTTGCCTGGGATGGTCCTGGTGTATGTCTGTTTTCCCAGCATAATTATTAATAATGACCATTCTAACTATCAAAAGTGTCACAAATTGAATGGTACATTCGATAGTAACTCTGTATGTATGGAACTCTTACCCAAGAGGCTATTGTAAGAAGCTTCCTTTTTGGGGATAAAAAGGTAGACTTATCTGAAAGAGATAAAGTGGGAATCTGTCCACCTGGTCTAGGTCTTCTATCATGGAATTTTTGAACTATATCCACACTATGAAAGAGCAGTTCCTTACATTCTGGGGATTCCAGTTC